>NC_041007.1:22866892-23206285 GCF_004193775.1 Glycine soja | reverse complement strand
CTTATGTGGCAGGGCGGGCTTCCTTCACTTTCTTGTCTCCAACGTGAGCTTTGACCACTGTTCTTCCTTCCCGCGATGCTTCTTTTCATGTCCGCCTGAGTGGGCTTATAGCCTAAACCATACTTCCCACGATTTCCTTGGGTATTTATCAGGCTAGTTATGCCGCCGTTGTCTTTGCCTAAACCCATCCCGGGTTCATAATTGTTCCCCAACATAACTCGGGCCATCATTACTGCTGCATCGGACAGACAAGGTTGCCCAGAGAGGGAGTACACGGAGGAAATGCTGACCACCTCAAAAGACTGGAAAGCGGTTTCTAACGATTCTTCTGCGGCTTCCACATAAGGCATAGAGGATGGGCAGCTTACCAAGATGTCTTCCTCGCCTGACACGATGACCAAGTGCCCCTCCACTACGAATTTCAACTTTTGGTGGAGCGTAGAGGGCACAACTCCCACTGAGTGGATCCACGGGCGCCCCAACAGACAGCTGTAGGGGGGTTAATATCCATTATTTGGAAGGTGACTTGACAGGTGTGAGGGCCTATTTGTACTGGGAGATCGATCTCTCCCCTAACCTCTCGGCGAGTGCCGTCGAAGGCACGAACCACCATTGAACTCGGCTTTAAGTGGGAAGCATTGAATGGTAACTTCTCCAAAGTGCTTTTAGGCATCACGTTTAAACTGGAACCATTATCGATGAGCACCTTGGCTACGATATGGTCCATACACTTGACTGATACGTGTAAAGCCTTATTATTCCCTCTCCCCTCGGCGGGGATTTCTTCTTCGGCGAAGGCAAGATAGTTGTTGGCAGTGATATTGTTGACCAGCCCTCCGAAACCTTCTACTGAGATATCTTGGTCCACATGGGCCTCGTTCAGAACTTTTACTAGCAGAGCCCGATGAGGCTCGGAGCTCATAAGTAACCCCAACAGCGAGACCCTGGCCGGGGTTTTGTTGAGCTGTTCGATAACCTTGAATTCACTCTGCTGAATTATCCGGAGGAACTCGCTGGCTTCCTCTAGCGACACCTCCTTTTTACCATCCTTTTTCTCCGGGGGGCCCTTTGCCGGAATATCTTTATTCGAAGCGTGGGGTGCTTCGCCATCTTGTTCCTCCACCACTTTTCCTTTTCCCTTGACGTCCGCGGGTTGGACTGGTAGGTCCGGAGGCGTGAACACACGACCACTACGGGTCACACCACTCAGTCCCGTGATATTTGTTACTTTAGCTGACAGCGAGCTGACGTCAGTGGCTTCTTCTTCCTTCTCCCTCGGAGGTGTATATCTTCACGGGGCTGCGTGGCTATTTTGGTACGGGAAAGGAACAGGTTTGGCTACTAAGGGGTGTCCGGGGTTTTGCGAAGCTGCGCTTTTAGTGAAGTATATCACCAAGGGTTTGGGCTTCGCAACACTGCTCCCCTCCGTAGACTGCATGCATATATGCTGCTCTTCTTTTCCTTCACTGCCGACTTCCAGTCGACCTTGATCTATCATCCGCTGTAACAATTCCTCTACTCCCAAACACGTCTCCATGTCATGCAGCTCGCCAGAATGTAGCAAAGAGGAATCCTCCTTACACCCACTATGGGGAATCAAACCTCCATTTTGTAGGGCCTCGAAGATAAACCTCCTAGGGGTTGCCACATCCCTTAAAGGTTTAGACTTGCACGGTCTATCGGACTCAACGGCGTTAACCACTCCCCCTCTATGATTGGCGAGCGGGTTGGTTCTCACATTGGGCCGATCCTCTTGGAAAGTCAGCCATCCAGCATCCATTAAATGTTGGACCTTGTATTTAAGGGCCAAGCATTTTTCAACGGAATGCCCCGGGACACCCCCATGGTACTTGCAAGTTGCGTTAGGGTCATACCACTTCGGGAAAGGGGGTTCGAGGACCCTTCCGGGAGTTACCACGGCCAAATGATTGGCGATGAGGGATGGCAAAAGGTCTTCGTACGTCATTGGGAGTGGGGTGAATTCCAGAAATGGCCTCGGAGGGAAGTTCCTTGTCGTGTTGGAATTACCGGCCGGGCGAGTCGTGTTCGGAGTTGGAACTTGGGGAGCTTCCCTCTGGGTGGGTGCCTTAGGCTGCACGGGTGTTGAACTAGAGGCGTTCCCGGTATGAGCCGAGAAGCTCGGGTGATGTTGCGCGTACTGATGGGTACCATGAGGCGTTTGCTGGGGTCTGACCCACGCGGGTGTTGAAGAGACGGCATGGGCATCTCCTTCCTTCCTTTTTGCCCCTATTGCCCCGATTCTTTTGGCATTCACATTTATGGAGGAAACGTAATCAAACTATCCTCTTTTCAATCCTACCTCGATTCTTTCCCCGGCAAATACCAGATCCGCAAAGCTGGACGGCACGTAACCTACTAACTTCTCATAGTAGAACACTGGCAGAGTGTCTACCATCATGGTGATCATCTCTCTCTCAACCATGGGAGGAGCTACTTGTGCCGCCAAATCCCTCCACCGCTGCGCATATTCTTTAAAGGTTTCACCCTCTTTCTTGAACATATTCTGCAGTTGAGTGCGGTCGGGAGCCATATCAGAATTGTACTGATACTGCCTTAGGAAGGCAGTAATCAGATCCTTCCAAGTACAGATACGGGAAGCTTCCAAATTAGTGTACCACACTACCGCGGCTCCGGTCAAGCTATCTTGAAAGAAGTGTATTAATAGCTTTTCATCCTTAGAGTGGGTGCCCATCTTACGGCAGTACATCTTGAGATGGTTTTTGGGACAAGTCGTCCCTTTATACTTGTCGAAGTCCGGCACTTTGAACTTCGGGGGAATAACAACATCGGGTACTAAGCAAAGATCCGTCATGTCTGCGAACGGATAGTCCCCAAATCCTTCCACGACCCTCAATCTTTCCTCAAGGAGATCGAGCTTCCTCCTTTCTTCAGTTGCTGGGGGCGGTCCTTCCGTGGACAAAACTATTGGTGATGCCGCGATGTTGGGTTGAAGCAACGTGCCTGGTGCCGGCCCTTCTGGGATCGGGGGATAGAACTCGACATCCCTTCGAGCATAGTCATGAGAGTCTTTGTGGACTTCGTCAGGCTGTTGAGGAGGCTCTCTTTCAAGGACGGGAGAAGCAATGTGGCCCGCATCTTCTTGCAAGACGGGTGGTGAGTAGTTGGGCGGCAATCCATAAGGGTAAGCCGCTCGGTTGTATCCCAGGTGAGGGCTGCCATCGTGCCCCAGTGTGTCCCTTCCCCGTCCTACTATGTTCGAGGGAGGATGGTGCGCAGTTGCCAAGAGAGTCGGGTCTGCTTCGGCAGCCGAACTGACAGCGGCAGCGGTGGCCGTGTTCTTCTCTATGAGCTGCTTCATACTTAACATGGCCTCCATCATGGAGGCCATTTGTTCTTTCAGAGCCGACATGTCAGCTTTCATCTGTTCCTGTGTCTCCTCTTGATCACCCATCGTTCTAGATTTGGATCTGGTGCGATAGGGATGCCTTGTGGCGCGTTTAGTTATGGTGTTTTTCCCTAAAAAACCAAACGTGAGGAGTGGGTAAAGAAAAAAATGCATGCTAGAGATGAAATGTAGGAGTGATTTGATTTGCACAAGCTTTTTGGAGTAGAAACATGGGACCAACTCATTTTATTTCAAAAAGAAAGTCGTATCTAGTCAAGGTCTGAGAGACCATAAAAGTTTCCTAACGATTTCTAATTATGTGGGCCATTAAGTCTATCATATGCTGACAATAGCCGAGAAGCCCATGAATCTCTTCGGGGGCGGAGTAGGTGTCTGCCATCGCCTTGGCCTTGGCTAACAAGCGGGGAAGTTCTTGACTCCCGTTCAAGGTAAGAGCAAACCGATCCATCCACATGGTTGCCTCTTGGTGTAAAGAGTCGATCACCCTTCCTCTAGCCTCTTTTTCCGCGTATACTTGAGCATACTCGTCCGCGATCCTATGCTCGTGGGTCGTGGCTAGACCTAACTCTTCTTGGTACTTGGCGATGATAGCTAGCATGTTGGTCTCCGTCTCGCATAAACACTGAGACAAGCTTCTTTTGGACCTTGAACAAGCAACTAACTCCTCCTTCAGAACCATGCTATGTGCTCGCGACTGGTCCCTCTCTTCCCTTCGCAGCTTGAGTTCACTATTGCTACCCCATAGAGCTCTGCGAAATTTATTCCGGCCATATTCTTCCTTGCGAGCCCTCTTGGTCTCTTGTTCAAGGGCTCTCGCGGTAATTGCATTCTCTTCCCGTAACCCGGCACACTCCTTCCGAATGTGTGTAGCGGCCAACTTGAACTTCTCCTTGGCAAGTTTTGCCTTTCCTAACTCGCTTTTGAGAGCTTGGACTTCTTCGTCCTCTTTCGATGCTTCAAAACTCTCTTTGCTGACGACTTTTAACTTGGCGAGCCAATCTAAACCTCGTATATGAACTTTCAGCCATTCGTGGTACCCACCAATGATGCCATTACGAATGCCCCTAAGCTCTTGATCTTTACTTAACGGGGTTTCCCATGCCTTATGGATTCTTTGTATAGCCTTGAAATTTTGTGCGCCGAAATCCCTTACAAGCAAAGGCGACATGCTTTCTTCCGTCGGTGCTCCCCTCATGGGGTACCCTAGTTGTCTTATAGCGAGCGCGGGATTGTAGTTAATACAACCCCTCGTTCCTACCAGCGGAATGTTTGGGTATCCTCCACATGAGAAAAGGACTCCTTCTTTTCCTTCCTTCCATCGGGGGAACCAACTGATTGTTCTACCTCCTATCCCAGCCAAAAGCTGGTCCCAATCTATTCTCCTCTTTTCAGTACACGAGCGATGGCTCAGGAGCGGACATGGATGCCTTGTGTCTTGTTGGAACAAGTGCGAAACCAACCAAACATAGAGGGCGGGCAAGCAACAGATGATCCGTGCGCTACTCTTTTCGCACCTTCGGTCAAATGTGTCAAATAGATCTGCCAAGACAGCTACCACCGGACTTTCCTTGCTATGGTGGTATGCAAGGAAAGCGTCGATTGCTGCTAGGTCCACCAAACCATCCACGTTTGGAAAGAGGACGACCCCAAAAATTAGCAAAGCTAACACATCCATGAACGGGACCCAATCTCCTTGATTGGCCATACCCCTCGCCTTGTCTTCTAGGTACCTCCGTGGTAGGCCCGCTATGTCGTTCCGAGTCTGTTTTATGCGGTCCAAACCTCTTGCTGAATCCTTGAACACAGTTGCAATTCTGCTCAAAGAGGGGAGACACCCGGATGAAAGATATGGTTTTCTTCCCCCGAGAGGACATCCTAGAATTTCCTCAAATTCTTCAATGGTTGGTACTAATTGGAAGTCTCCGAATGTGAAGCATCTCAAAGGCTGGTCATAGTATTGGGTGAGTGATGCAATGGCTTCTATGGATACCTCTGCTAAGGTCAACTCTATGATCTTTCCGTAAGTCTTGCGGAAAGCTTGCATTTGGAGAGGTTCCATCAATCGCCCTAATTCCTTGATGCTGGTGGTATCTAAGCTTTTAACCTTGACTTGGTAGAACCTCTTGCCGGTTTGATTTGTTCCCATGCTTGCTAAAGTGAGACAAAAGCTGGTGCAAATCAAAACTCCGATATCTATGGGTGGAATGGATGAATGCATGAAGGAATGCATATAACACAGATGCAATCTAGGAATGCGGGGGTCCGGGGAATTCATCCCCTTCTTAGACACAACGTCTAGGGGTAGCAAAGTGCCCCAACGTACGTTTTTAAGAAGGCGACACGGACCCTCCGTTGGTTTGTTTACACAAGGGATCAAGACAGAACCCATATGCGATGCCTATGCAAAAGACACAATGCGGGAATGTACACAGTATGACAATATTCACTGAACATAAGCAAAAGGGTATATGATACTTATGCATGGCAGTGTGAAAAATGGCACGCAGCGTGTTTGCTCGTGCCCCTATTTAAGGGACCTATAAGGGAGAGAACTAACTAGGCATTTAGTGATAACCCCCAAGGTAGTCATGTCTCTTTTGATGGTTTCTAGAGGTATTATCCTCTTTGAAGAACATATTGTAGCAGTAAGGACTACTAGCAACAATAAGTTTTCAAAGAGAAAAGCTCTAGATGAGGGTTCACTGTAATCAAGCAAGTCGGAGACCTAGCATGATCACAGATTCACCTCCGCTCCTTATGTTCCCATGAACCCGGGTATAGGGCCCTTTTTCACTCACAGTGTGTGCAAATAGTGTTGGTGTTTGTGTGCATCAAATGAATAAATATTTACCTTATGCATACATTTTAAAACGCACTAAAAGCAATAAAGAGCTTATACACACAAGAACATAATGAAGGGAAACTAACAAAGGGATAAGTCATGGTAAAACATTGCACAAAATTAAATGGCCTAACTCTCTAAAAACAGTCCCCAGTGGAGTCGCCAACTGTCGCAACCTACCCTTCGGCGGGAGGGCGACGCGAGACTCGCGGGATGCGTGTTCCACAAAAGGAATACGCGCGGAGTCGCCACCAACGTTTATTTGAGGAAAACGTCGGAAAAACCGGAAAAGACGCGATCTACGAACTTTTAAGTGAAAGGTTCGGGAGTTGTATTTACGCGCGGGGAAGGTATTAGCACCCCACACGTCCGTCACAAGGGACGGCAGCCTTTAATCGAATGTGCAAACATGACTTTGATTTTCACGTTCCCTTTTATGTCCTTATATCCTTTATACCCTTTTTATATTTTTTCTCTTTTTGTGGTCGACAAGGGTGTTTCCCTTTGCTCCTACGTATTCCTCAATTGGGATGAGAAAATCAGACCTATGTAGTTCTTTCTTATCAAGTGATTCTTTTTTACTCAAGAGGTGATCATTTTAAGGCGTTGGACCTTAAAAATGACAAACTTTTAAAAGCCTATTTTTGTGGACGAGCTTGACTAGGCGAGTTGATTTTAGCCTTAGTTTCACCTTAGTTATTAGTCAATTCAATTAAGAATGAGAAATCCCAAAGAGAAAACGTCCGATTGATTTTCCGCTTTATTTTACTAAAAGGTATGTTTTTGTTATTATATTATTATTTTTTACCTCTTTTTGATTTCCAACGTGGTTACGGCACGACCGAACGGTCGGAATTCATTTTAACCGAAGTTAACGGATAATACAATTCAAACGTTCGGTGGAAATTTATTTTATTTTTAAGTTAAGCGAGAAATGACTTAAGTAAAATGGCTTAAGCACGTCAAGAGGGGGTATAAAAAGTAAATGAAACGGGAATAAAAATACACAAAACACAATGTGGACCACCGTGGGTACATAGAATGAATCGAAAAGCTTGGTTCAAGGTACTTACCCGTTGAAGATCGAAGAACGATGAAGAACGAATGAAGAACGTCGAAGAACGGTTGAAACCTTTGCGAATTTCTTCACGGAAAACGTTACGGAAACGTTTTGGAAGCGCCTCGGCTTAGATTTTCTTCCCGGAAACAATTTTTCCAAGCAAATTCGAAAGAGAGAGAAGTGCCTAAGGGGCTGAACACTTTTCTTCTTCACTTCCTCCCCTATTTATAGCAAAATAGGGGAGGTGGTTGCCGCCCAGTTCGCCCAGGCGAGCCAGGTTGCTTCCTCCAGAAGCAACAGCCTTCTGGAGGAATATTCTGGAGGGCCCAAGGGGGCCTGGGTGCTATTTGCACCCCCATTTTTACTAAGTACACCCCCCTCTGCTTTTTTTTTGGTGATTCTTTTTTCGTAAAGTTAGGTACTCATATGGGACACCTTAGGTTTGTTCTTATTTTTAGTTTCAATACAAACTTAGGTACTCATATGGGACACCTTAGGTTTGTCATACTTTTTGGTAGGAATAATCAATATGAAAATACAGAAAAAGGTATGTTTTATTGTGTTACTTTTCTTAATTTTTCAAATAGTGATCAAGGGGTTCCCATGAACCCTAAGAAAATAAAGGTCATTCCTGAGTGGCCCACTCCACCAAGTATAAGAAAAATTTGGGGCTTCCATGACTTAACAAACTTTTACAAAAGGTTTGTCCCATATTTTTCTATACTTGTAGCACCACTCATTGAGTTGGTGAGAAACCATGTTCCTTCATGGGAAGATGCCCAGGAAATGGGTTTTCAGACATTACCTTACTTCAACATACCAAACACCACTGATACATATGTTTTTGTTCTTTTTACAGGTGTTGAGGGAAGGAGCCCAGAGTATGAAGAACCTCGGGATTTGAGGTCAAATCCTTTCCAAGGTGGAGGGAATGATGCAATCCTACCCCGCAAGGGCATTGGATAGAAGACTCCAAGTAGATTGGGCCAGAGATCCAAGGGAAGGCCCTAGGGTTCTCATGAGCCTTAGGGTAGATTTTGAGCCCATGGGCTAAGTATGAGCCCGCTTATCTTTGTAAATATTAGAATAGGTTTTTTCCTTCGTTTAGGCCTTGTATTTTGGCCATTCTAGTAGTATAGGGCTTTAGCCTAGTATTTCGGGGCATTTTGAGTAATCTTTGTAGTAAGGACTTTTTTTTTGTATTTTCATGTTTTTTGTCATGGGGTGAGCTTCGCTATTATAGGGGATGTGTAGCTAAGTTCTAGCTTCTCATCTCAAGGAGGTGAGCTTAGCTATTAGAGAGGTATGTGTAGCTAAGCTCTAGCCTTCTTGAGATGAGAAGCTAGAACTTAGCTACACACCCCCTATAATAGCGAAGCTCACCCCATGACCAAAAACATGAAAATACAAAAAAAAAGTCCTTACTACAAAGACTACTCAAAATGCCCCGAAATATTAGGCTAAAGCCCTATACTACTAGAATGGCCAAAATACAAGGCCTAAACGAAGGAAAAAACCTATTCTAATATTTACAAAGATAAGCGGGCTCATACTTAGTCCATGGGCTCAAAATCTACCCTAAGGCTCATGAGAACCCTAGGGCCTTCCCTTGGATCTCTGGCCCAATCTACTTGGAGTCTTCTATCCAATGCCCTTGCGGGGTAGGATTGCATCAATCTCCCTCCCCCACACTTAAACAACACATTGTCCTCAATGTAGCACAATCACAAGATCAAGAACAATCAAAACAATCAATAAAATTGGACAAGTGCAATAAAAGTAAAGAAGGAGACAGAAAAAAAAGAAAACTCCCTAAGTCATGGCGAAAGAGAAGTAGGGTGAAGTAAGGAGGTCTCCTCCACCACTACATTCACTAAGGAAGGATTTCTGAGGAATGGTTTTAGTCGGTGTCCATTGACCTTGAAGCTCTTATCTGTGGATTCACTTTTGATCTCAACTGTACCATAAGGAAAAACATTAGTCACCACAAAAGGACCAATCCACTTTGACCTCAACTTACCACTCATGAGTCCGAGCCTAGAGTTATACAATAAAACTTTCTGTCCAACCACGAAGTCCTTCTTAGCTATCAAGCTGTCATGGATCTTCTTGGTCTTCTCCTTGTAGAATTTGGAATTCTCATAGGCTTCTAAACGGATCTCATCTAGCTCACTTAGTTGCAACTTCCTTTCCTCTCCAGCCTGATCAATAGAGAAGTTGTAGGTCTTTACAACCCATTAGGCTCTGTGCTCTATCTCTACAGGAAGATGACATGCCTTGCCAAAGACAACCCGATAAAGAGATATTCCTATGGGTGCTTTGTAGGCAGTCCTATGCGCCCAAAGAGCATCATCCAGCCTGGTGCTCCAATCCTTTCTGTTCGGTTGCACAATCTTCTTCAAGATCCTTTTTATCTCCTTGTTTGAAATCTCAGCCTGGCCATTAGTTTTGGGGTGGTAAGGTGTGAAAATTCTGTGCACGACCCCATACTTTTTGAGCAAGGCGTACATGGATTTGTTACAAAAATGGGTGCCTTGATCACTAACAATGGCTTTAGGGACTCTAAACCTGCAAAATAGATTAGATCTAACAAAATCCACAACAACATTAGCATCGTTAGTTCTGGTGGCTTTGGCTTCCACCCATTTTGAAACATAATCAACAACAAGGAGAATATAAAGAAAACCATAAGTGACAGGGAAAGGCCCCATAAAGTCTATACCCCAAACATCAAATATCTCACAGAACAACATGGGTTGTTGAGGCATTTTTGTCTCCATGAAAGTGAGCCGCCTGCTCTCTAACAAGGCTCACAAGTGCTACAAATTCTCCATGCATCCTTGAAGATGGTGGGCCAATAGAAACCGTAGTCAAGAACCTTGCGAGCTGTCCTCTGTATGCCAAGATGGCCACCTAGTGCGGAAGAATGATAGAATTGCAGGATCGAGTCAATCTCATGGTCTGGAATGCATCTCCTAATAACCTGATCACTGCACAACTTCCATAAATAGGGGTCATCCCAAATATAATGCTTAACATCGCTCTTAATTTTATCAGTTTGAGCTTTAGATGATAAGGGAGGAAAAATAGAAGCAACCAAATAATTCACAATATTACCAAACCAGGGAGTGGGGAAGGAATCAGAAATATTATACATAATGTACAAATGGTCATCCGGAAAATCATCCCGAATGGGTGAGTCCTCAGATGCACGGTCAATCCTACACAGGTGGTCAGCCATGAGGTTCTGTGCACCGCTCCGATCATAGATCTCCAAATCAAACTCTTGGAGCCAAGGCATCCACCTGATCAATCTAGGCTTTGATTCAGCCTTCTTCAACAGGTACTTCAGAGCTGTATGGTCAGTATAAACAATAACACGAGTACCAAGCAAATATGAACGAAATTTCTCAAGAGAAAAAATTATCGCTAATAGCTCCTTCTCTGTGGTAGTGTAATTTGCTTGGGCAGCATCCAAAGTTCTGGAAGCGTAGTAGATCACCCGAGGCAGCTTGTCAATCTTTTGAGCAAGGACAACCCCCAATGCATAATTGGATTCATCTCACATCAGCTCAAATGGGGCTGTCCAATCAGGTGCCTGAATGATAGGGGTGGTAGTCAACTCACGCTTGAGGCAATCATAAACCTCGTTGCACCGGTCATCAAAATCAAACTCCACCTCCTTTTGCAGCAGATTGGATAGTGGAAGGGCCACTTTGCTAAAGTCCTTGATAAAGCGCCTATAAAACCCTGCATGGCCAAGAAAAGAACGAACCTCTCGCACGCAAGAGGGGTAAGGCAATTGTGAAATAACATCTATTTTTGCAGGGTCTACCTCTATGCCCCTACTGGAAATGATATGCCCTAAAACTATACCTTGTTCTACCATGAAGTGACATTTTTCGAAATTCAGCACAAGGTTAGTTTCAATGCATCTACTAAGAACTTTATCCAGACTATCCAAACATGTATCAAAAGAGGATCCATAAACAGTAAAATCATCCGTAAACACCTCTATGCAACTCTCTAAAAAGTCACTGAAAATGCTAAGCATACACCGCTGGAAGGTAACAGGGGCGTTGCATAGGCCAAAGGGCATCCTCCTATAGGCAAAAGTGTCAAAGGGATAGGTGAATGTGGTCTTTTCTTGATCCTCAAGAGCAATATGAATTTGTAAATAACCAGAAAAACCATCAAGAAAACAGTAATGAGACTTACCTGCCAAGCGCTCAAGCATTTGATCAATGAATGGTAGGGGAAAATGATCTTTTCTGGTTACCTGGTTCAGCCTCCTATATTCAATGCAGACTCGCCAGCTGTTCTGCACTCTTGTGGGGATAAGCTCATCCCTTTCATTCATAATCATTGTGAGGCCTGTCTTCTTAGGAACCACTTGGACTGGACTCACGTTCAGCCTCCTATATTCAATGCAGACTCGCTAGCTGTTCTGCACTCTTGTGGGGATAAGCTCATCCCTTTCATTCTTAATCATTGTGAGGCCTGTCTTCTTAGGAACCACTTGGACTGGACTCACCCACTAGCTATCAGAAATGGGGTAGATGATTCCAGCTTGTAAGAGCTTGGTCACTTCCTTTTTCACCACATCTAGAATGACGGGGTTGAGTCGCCGCTGTGGCTGCCTCACTGGCTTAGCTCCATCCTCTAAAAGTATTCTATGCATGCAGGTAGATGGGCTAATACCAGGAATGTCTGCTAAAGTCCATCCAATGGCCTTCTTGTGCTTCTTGAGCACTAGCAACAACTTTTCCTCTTGCTCAGCATCAAGGGAGGCGGAGATGATCACTGGAAATTTTTTCTTGTCCTCCAAGTACGTGTATTTGAGGGTTGCTGGTAAGGGCTTCAACTCTGGTGTGGGTGGTGGCTGAACAGTGGGAGGAACCAGGGTAGGAGAAGAAGAAGGTTCCTCAGCCTATACCTCATAAAGCAAGTCAGAAGTATATGAACTTCCTGCAACATGGTTAGTGCATTTTGACTCTAAAAAATCAACATCAAGAGGTACAACACCCAGAAAATCAGAACCAGACTCAAATTCAAATTCACTCTCAACATAAAAATCAGATACATGATCAAATTCAAACTCAGATTCAGATTCAATGCATAAGGAATGAAAAGTATGCAGATCAGATAAAAATGGATGTTTCCTACCATGAAGAACAAAATCAAAATCAAACATATAATCATCAACAATCTGATCAATTATCTCAGCACGAAAAACATAATGATCCTCAGATGGATGTTTCATGGCATCAAGAATGTTAAAATAAACAACAATATCACCAAATTCCATAGACAATGTGCCAGCATAAACATCTATCTTGGTTCGAGCTATTTTCATAAATGGTCTGCCTAAAATAAATGGAACTGAACCATGGGAAAATCCCTCTTCCATATCAAGAACATAAAAATCAACAGGAAAAATAAGTTCACCAACCCGAACCAACACATCCTCTATGAAACCTATGGGGTAAGCAACACTTCTATATACCAAATGAATCACCGCATTTGTAGATTGCAAAGGTCCAATAGATAAAGAATTGAAAATGGACAGAGGCATGACATTAACTGATGCTCCTAGATCTAGCATGGCATTCTCAAATTTACTGTTCCCAATAATGCAAGGTATACAAAAAGTACCTGGGTCCTTACATTTGTTAGGAATGTGAGGAACAGATTTACCTATCAATGCTGACACATTTCTGCCCATGCTAATCCGTTCATTGCCTTTGAGCATCCTTTTGTGGGTGCACAACTCCTTTAGAAACTTGGCATATCTTGGAATCTACTTGATGGCATCTAACAGAGGTATGTTCACCTCTACTTTCTTGAAGGTCTCCAAGATCTCCTTTTCTGCTTCTTCCATTTTTTTTGTTTGGAATTGCTCTAGGTGGGAATGGAAGAGGGATAGGAGGCTGTGGTAAGTCAGAATTACTAGAAGAAGGTCCACCTACATGAAAATTATTGTTAGGAAGCCTTCTCTTTTGTGCAACTATCTCATCCTTTTTTTCAGGTGTAGAATGAAGCTTGACAGGTTCAGGTGTAGGTGTTGCTACTGGTGGAGGCACTTGAATTTGGTTGCCAGACCTCAAGGTGATGGCACTCACATTTTTCGGATTCTGCACAGTTTGTGAAGGAAATTTGTCAGAATTTTGAGACTGAGCTTGGTTCAACTGAGTAGCCATCTGCCCCATCTGATTTGTCAGACTCTGAATGGAGGCTCTTGTCTCGCTGAAATTGCATATTTTGGATGGTCATTTGCCTCACTAACTCTTCTAAGGAAGGTTGAGGAGGAGCCTCAGTTGCTTGTTGTCTTTGTTGTGACTGTTGTTGTTGCTGCTGTTGTATTGGAGGAGGAACATATGGCTTGCTTGGACCAACAACATTCTGGAAAGGAGGGACAGGCTGTTGTTGTTGTGGAGGACTTGCCCATCTAAGATTTGGATGATTTCTCCAACCTGGATTGTATCTGTTGCTTGAAAGATCATAATTATTCTGCTATTGTTGCTTTTGTTGCTGTGGGGTCCATTATAAATGTTTGCAGCATAAGCTTCAGGTTGCTCATTGACTCTAGATTGCTGCAAAGAAGGACAAAGATCTGTATGATGATCTACAGAAGAACATAGACCACAAACTCTTGCAACAGGTGTAGATGCAGATTTTTGATTCATGGCAAGCTGAGTTACTAGGTTGACTAAGGCATCAAGTTTTCCCTCAAGCTTTTTATTTTCAGTAGATGAAGATGAATCTGTAGCCACCTCATGGACTCCTCTAAGGACAATAGCATCATTTCTTGCACTAAATTGTTGGAAGTTGGAAGCCATCTTCTCAATCAAATTCCTAGCCTCAACAGGAGTCATATCACCAAGAGCTCCACCACTGACATTATCAATCATACTCCTCTCCATGTTGTTAAGTCCCTCATAGAAATATTGAAGAAGGAGTTGCTAAAAAATCTAGTGGTGAGGACAGCTTGCACACAATTTCTTGAATCTTTCCCAGTACTCATACAAGCTCTCTCCACTAAGTTGCTTGATTCCTGAAATGTCCTTTTTGATGGAAGTGGTGCTAGATGCTGGGAAGAATTTCTCCATGAACACCCTCTTAAGGTCATCCCAGCTGAAAATGGACCTGGGAGAAAGGTAGTACAACCAATCTTTTGCCACTCCCTCCAGAGAATGAGGAAAAGCCTTTAGAAATATATGATCTTCCTAGACATCAGGGGGCTTCATGGTGGAACAAACAATATGGAACTCCTTAAGATGCTTATGAGGATCTTCACCTACAAGACCATGAAACTTGGGCAGCAAATGCATTTGTCCAGTGTTGAGAACATATGGAACACCCTCATCAGGATATTGAATGCACAAGCTTTCATAAGTGAAATCAGGTGCAGTCATCTCCCTAAGAGTCCTCTCACGAGGGGGAGGTTGAGCCATGTTCTCAATATGAAAATTAGTAGTCGAATGCTCAAAATCAGAATATTCAGAATCACCAGCAACAGAATACTCAGAATGCTCAAAATGCACAAAATGATCAGGATGCACACTATGCCTAACTAATCTATGAAATTTTCTATCTATTTCAGGATCAAAGGATTGTAAATCACCTGGATTGCCCCTAGTCATGCACTATATGCAGCAAATCATGTGTTTCTCAAACAAGCACCAGGGGAGGGTTAAAACTACAACTATAGTCAAACGATATCCAAATGAGTTGAAATTTTGTGAGCAACACCCTAAAATAATGAAAAGATAGCACAAAAATTTCTAGACAAAAATTCAAAGTCTAACTATGAAAAATACCTAAGGAAAGTTTAGAAAAATAAGACAATAATACTAAAAAAAACAAAAAAACTTAGTAAACGGCTGATTTTTCAAGTTTAAAATGGCAACTGACCACTAGTCCATTTCCACGGCATGGGAAATTTTCTTCTACCCAAAATGCATATATAATAATAGTCATTTTGATAACCGAAGCAAAAGTTATGGTCGTTCTAAGTTTTGCTAAAAACAAGTTCCCAACATTTTTGTCTCCCTCAAATTCAACCACACCAAGTGCTCATGGTATTTTTCACAGAAAATATGGACCAAAAGAAACTACCACACAAAAAATAACCCAAAAATAACAACTCTAACTATCAAAACAAAAATCACCAATTAAATTACAAAATCAGTCGCTAAACACTGTTCACAGCATTACACAAAAAAATCAGCATTACTGATGTGCCATCATTTTCTTCTATTTCTTAAACCCTTTTTGCTCCATTTTAATTACTGATTAGTCTTAATTGTCAAATTAATTAGACAGTTTTATTATTTGGGCTCATTTAGCTAATATGATGTTTTTAATCTAATTTCAGGAATTAATGAAACACTGGGCTTAATCCAGATTTTGGTTGTGGACTTGAAGAGGACAAATAAAGCAACGCTTACCTTAGTTAATTTCTAATTAGGAGATTGCAATTTTATTTTTTGTAGTTCAGTGTTTATTTCGTTTTGGGCCAGAATAATGTAATAGAGCCCAGTGACTTTGAGTGACTCTTTTAAATAGCAGTCTTGAGATTCGTACAAGGCTATTCTGTTAGACTATTATTCAGAGCATAAGGTTTATGTTTTAGGTTTTTTTGTTCGAATGCTACTATTCACGTAATGCAATTTTCTATTTTCTGCTTCTAATTACAATTTCGTTCTTGTTTCTTCTTCTGCTTTCATTTACGTTTCTGCTTCATTTACGTTTCTGCTTTTATTTTCATTTACATTTTCTGCTTTTATTGAATCCATGGAAGGCTAAGTTTTCTGGTGTTGTTTCCTTCTAAGGACAAAGCTCAACTCTCTTCGAGGTTCTATTTATAATGTAGCTTCCTGGCAGTTTTCCCTTCACCAATTAACCCACATTCGTTAATATTAATCTGTGCACACTTCGTGTTCGATTAATTGCCTCTGAGCCTAACTTGCATTCATGCTTAATGGACGAAGGGTTAATTGGTGTATGTGTTGCCTAATCACATATTGATAGCCCTAAGTTGGTTTTCGCTTAGTAAATTGAAATAGGGTTGGATTAAGTGGTTAACTGTTAGGGACAAATTCTCCATAACCAAGGACAAGAGAGCGGCTTCTGAATCAGAGGAAACAACCCCTTTTCAATACTATTAATTTCGTATTCTAATTCGCTTGTTCTTTATTTCACAAAACAAACAACCCCCCCAATCATTACTGTTACTGCAAGTATATTATGAATATTTGGTTTATCATTGCTCGTTGGGAAACGGCCTAGGATCACTTCCTAATTACTGCATTTTCATGTTAATTTGATTCGGGTACAGCCTCGATCAAATTTGGCGCTGTTGTCGGGGAGCAGTGTCCAAAGGTTCTTAATAACTAGTGTTGTGTTAGTGTTTAATTCTTTTGTGTTTTATGTTTAATTGTTAGTGTTGTTTTAGTGTCTTGGTATTTTGTTTAGTGTGTGCTCTGTTTTAGTTTTTCTATTAAGCGCTTCCCCTGTTTCAGTTTTGGGTGTTTTGTTGTGAATAGTGTTTTGCGACAGATTTAGCAACCACTTTTGCTTGCGACAAAATAGAGTAGTAGTGGAAATCATGTAGTGACGGATTTTAGCGACCACCCTTGTTGAATTATTTGGGATTTTTTGTTTTAGTAGCTAGAGTTGTTATTTGTGGCTGAATTTTTTTGTGGTAACTTATTTTAATCTATATTTTGTGGGAAAAATAGCTAGAGCCTTTAGTTTGGTTAGATTTGAAAGTTCCAAAAAAGTAGCATATTTTATTTTTGTCAAAACTTCAAACGGCCATAACTTTTGCTCTGGTTATCAGAATCACAATTATTATATATGTATTTGGGGTAGAAAAAAGTTTCCTACGCCATGGCAGCCTACCATAAGCCGGCTGAGGTCTCCATCATCCAAAAAAAGTGATTCTGTCAAAAGTTTTTTTATTTTTCAAGTTTTATTCACTTATTTTTCTTAACCTACCATTTTTAGCTTCCATATTTAGACTTTGAATTTTTGTTTGAAATTTTGTGTGCTATCTTCTCATCATTTTATAAGGTTTCTCACAAAATTTCAAGTAATTTGGATATCATTTGAGGGTAGCTGTAGTTCAAACCTACACCTTTATTTACATGAGAAGACAACTAGTTGTGCATGCTGAATGTAGTGTATGACTAGAGGCAATCCATCTGACTTACAACCCTTTGATCCTGAGATAGATAGGACATTTCATAGATTAGTTAGGCATCCTTTTGTACCTTTTGATCATTCTGAGCATTCCATTACTAGTGAGTCTGTGCATTCTGTTATTGGTGATTTTGAATATCCTGAGAACATGGCACAACCTCCACCCCGTGAGAGGACTCTAAGGGAAATGGATGCACTTGATTTCACCTACGAAAGCTTGTGCATTCAATACCCTGATGAGGATGTCCCATATGTTCTTAAAACTGGACTGATCCATTTGCTTCTAAAGTTTCATGGCCTTGCAGGTGAAGACCCACATAAACATCTGAAAGAATTTCATATTTTCTGCTCCACCATGAAACCCCCAGATGTCTAAGAGGATCACATATTTTTGAAGGCTTTTCCTCATTCTTTAGAGGGAGTGGCAAAGGACTGGTTGTATTACCTTGCTCCAAGGTCCATCACGAGCTGGGATGACCTCAAGAGAGTATTCTTAGAAAAAAATTTCCTTACTTCCAGGACCACGACCATCAGAAAAGATATTTCAGGTATTAGACAATTCAGTGGAGAGAGCTTGTATGAATACTAGGAGAGATTTAAAAAACTATGTGCCAGTTGCCCTCACCATTAGATTTCGGAGCAACTTCTTCTCCAATATTTTTATGAAGGACTCAGTAACATGGACAGAAGTATGATAGATGCTGCCAGTGGTGGAGCCCTTGGAGACATGACCCCTGCTGAAGCCAGAAATTTAATTGAGAAGATGGCTTCCAACTCCCAACATTTTAATGCTAGAAATGATGCTATAGTCATTAGAGGAGTGCTGAGGTAGCCACGAATTCATCTTCAGCAGTTGAAACCAAGAAGCTTGAAGGTAAACTAGATGCCTTAGTTAACCTAGTAACCCAGCTAGCCTTGAATCAGAAATCTGTACCTGTCGCAAGAGTCTGTGGTTTATGCTCCTCTGCCGACCACCACACAGACCTTTGCCCTTCCATGCAGCAACCTAGAGCAATTGAGCAGCCTGAAGCTTATGCTGCAAACATTTACAACAGACCTCCTCAACCTCAGCAGCAAAATCGACCACAACAGAACAATTATGACCTCTCCAGCAACAGATACAATCCCACATGGAGGAATCACCCTAATCTCAGATGGTCTAGCCCTCAACAACAACAACAGCAGCCTGCTCCTTCCTTCCAAAATGTTGCTTGCCCAAGCAAACCATACATTCCTCCACCAATCCAACAACAACAACAGCCCCAGAAATAGCAAACAGTTGAGGCTTCTCCGCAACCTTCCCTCGAAGAACTTGTGAGGCAGATGACTATGCAGAACATGCAGTTTCAACAAGAGACTAGAGCCTCCATTCAGAGCTTAACTAACTAGATGGGACAATTGGCTACACAGTTAAATCAACAACAGTCCTAGAATTCTGACAAGCTGCCTTCTCAATCTGTCCAGAATCCCAAAAATGTGAGTGCCATTTCATTGAGGTCGCGAAAGCAGTGTCAAGGACCTCAACCAGTAGCACCTTCCTCATCCGCAAATGCACCTGCCCAACTTCACTATACTCCAGAAAAAGATGATGACAAAAATTTAAAGAGTAAGTTACCTAACAATTTCCGTGCAGGTGAATCTTCCACTGGTAATTTTGATTTGTAGAAGCAACATATCCCTCTTGCATTCCCTCCAAGAGCAGTTCCCAACAAAAAAATGGAAGAGGCAGAGAAAGAGATCTAGGAAACATTTAAAAAAGTAGAGGTAAACATACCTCTGCTGGATGCAATAAAGCAAATTCCAAGATATGCTAAATTCTTGAAGGAGCTGTGCACTAATAAGCGGAAGCTTAAAGGAAGTGAACGCATTAGCATGGGCAGAAATGTCTCTACATTGATTGGTAAATCTGTTCCCCAAATCCCTGAAAAATGTAAAGATCCAGGTACATTCAGCATACCTTGTATTATAGGGAATAGTAAGTTTGACAATGCCATGCTAGATTTAGGAGCTTCTGTTAGTGTTATGCCTCTGTCTATATTTAATTCTCTATCTCTAGGTCCCTTGCAGTCAATTGATGTGGTAATTCATTTAGCTAATAGAAGTGTTGCCTATCCTGCTAGTTTCCTAGAGGATGTCTTAGTTAGAGTTGGTGAATTGATCTTCCTTATTGATTTTTATATTTTGAATATGGAGGAGGGATTTTCTCAAGGATCAGTTCCCATCATTCTAGGTAGACCCTTTATGAAAACTGCTAGAACTAAGATAGATGTATATGCAGGCACACTATCTATGGAGTTTGGTGATGTAACTGTTCATTTTAATATTCTGGATGCTATGAAACACCCATCTGAAGATCTTTATGTATTTCGTGCTGAAATAATTGACCATGTTGTTGATGAATACATGACTGATCTTTATTCTAATCTGCATGCCTCTCACTCTTCATGCATTGAGTCTGAAATTGTACTTGATCATATGTCTGAATTTGTACTTGATGCTGAGAGTGAATCTGAAATTTATATTGATTGCATGTCTGGTGATGTTTTACCTCTTAAGATTGATTTTATAGAGTCAGATAGAACTAACCATGTTTCAGGAAGTACACATACCTCTGACTTTCTTTATGAGGTACAAGCTGAGAAACCATCTCTTTCTACCACTATCCAGTCGGCCACACCAGAATTGAAGCCTCTGCCATCAAATTTAAAATACGCTTACTTGGATGATAGCAAAAGTTTTCCAGTAATTATATCTGCCTCCCTTGCTGACGAGCAAGAGGAGAAGTTGTTATCTGTTCTCAAGAAGCATAAGAAGGCTATAGGTTGGACCCTGGCGGACATTCCTGGTATTAGCCCATCCACATGTATGCATCGAATAAATTTAAAGGATGAAGCTAAACCAGTAAGACAGCCACAAAGAAGACTCAACCCGGTGATTCTTGATGTAGTGAAGAAGGAGATAACCAAGCTTTTACAAGCTGGAATCATTTATCCTATCTTCGACAACCAATGGGTGAGTCCCGTCCAGGTAGTCCCGAAGAAAACCAGCCTCACCGTGATAAATAAATGAGAAGGAGGAGCTAATTCCTACTCGGGTGCAGAACAGTTGGAGAGTCTGCATTGACTATATGAGGCTGAACCAGGTTACCAAAAAGGACCATTTCCCCCTACCATTCATTTACCAGATGCTTGAATGCCTGGCAGGTAAATCTCACTACTATTTCCTTGATGGTTCTTCTGGTTATATGCAAATCCCTATTGCTCCTGAGGATCAGGAAAAAACCACATTCACCTGCCCCTTCGGCACTTTTGCCTATAGGAGGATGCCTTTCGGCCTGTGCAATGCCCCTGGTACCTTCCAGCGGTGCATGATCAGTATTTTCAATGATTTTTTAGAAAATTGCATAGAGGTGTTTATGGATTATTTCACTGTATATGGATCCTCTTTTGATGTCTATTTGGATAGTCTGGAAAAGGTTTTGAATAGATGCATTTAAACTAACCTTGTTCTAAATTTTGAAAAATGTCATTTTATGGTTGAGCAAGGTATAGTTTTAGGCCACATTATTTCCAATAAGGGCATTGAAGTAGATCCTACAAAAATTTCTGTTAAATCACAATTGCCTTACCCCTCTTGTATGCGAGAAGTGCGATCTTTTCTTGGTCATGCAGGATTCTACAGGCGCTTTATAAGAGATTTTAGCAAAGTAGCCCTTTCACTGTCCAACTTGTTGCAAAAGGAGGTGGAGTTTGACTTTAATGATAAATGCAGAGAGGCTTTTGATTGTCTCAAAAGAGCATTGACTACCACCCCCGTTATCCAGGCACCCGACTGGACAACCCCTTTTGAGCTTATGTGTGATGCATCAAATTATGCATTGGGGGCTGTCCTTGCTCAGAAAATTGATAAATTGCCCAGGGTGATATATTATGCTTCTAGGACTTTAGATGTTGCCTAAGCGAATTATACTACTACTGAGAAAGAGCTACTAGCCATAGTTTTTGCTCTTGAAAAATTTCGATCTTATTTGCTTGGTACCTGCATTATTGTTTATATTGACCATGCAGCTTTAAAGTACTTATTGAAGAAGGTTGATTCTAAGCCTAGGTTGATCTGATGGATGCTCTGGCTCCAAGAGTTTGACTTGGAGATCTGTGATAGGAGCGGAGCACAAAATTTAGTTGCTCATCATTTGAGTCGGATCGAACGTGTGTCTGATGCGGATTCCCCCATTCGGGATGATTTCCCGGATGATCATTTGTATATACTGTATAGTATTTTTGACTCTCTTTCTACTCCTTGGTTTGCTAACATTGTCAATTATTTAGTTGCTTCTGTTTTTCCTCCCTTAGCATCTAAGTCCCAAAAAGATAAAATTAAAAGTGATGCTAAGCATTTTATTTGGAATGACCCCTACTTGTGGAAATTGTGCAGTGATCAGGTCATTAGACGGTGCATTCTAGATCATGAGACTGACTCAGTCCTGCAGTTCTGTCATTCTTCTACACCGGGAGGTCATTTGGGTGTTCAAAGGACAGTTCGCAAAGTGCTTGATTGTGGCTTTTATTGGCCCACCATCTTTAAAGATGCGTGGAAGATTTGTAGCACTTGTGAGCAGTGTCAGAGAGCAGGAAGTACACTTACATGGCGACAACAAATGCCCCAACAACCTATGCTATTTTGTGAGGTGTTTGATGTCTGGGGTATAGATTTCATGGGCCCTTTTCCTGTCTCTTTTGGTTATGTTTACATTCTCCTTACAGTTGATTATGTTTCAAAATGGGTGGAAGCCAAGCCCACTAGAACTAATGATGCTAAGGTTGTTGCAGATTTTGTCAGATCTAATCTGTTTTGCAGGTTTGGAGTACCTAAAGCAATCATTAGTGATCAAGGAACCCATTTTTGCAACAGAACAATGCATGCCTTGCTTAAAAAGTACGAGGTTGTACATAGAGTATCCACACCATACCACCCCCAAACCAATGGACAGGTAGAAATTTCTAACAGGGAGATCAAGAGAATTTTAGAGAAGATTGTGCAGCCAAGCAAGAAAGATTGGAGTACCAGGCTTGATGATGCTCTTTGGGCACATCGGACTGCCTACAAAGCACCCATAGGAATGTCTCCTTACCGGGTTGTCTTTGGAAAGACATGTCATCTTCCAGTGGAGATTGAGCACAAAGCATACTGGGCAGTGAAGACTTGCAACTTCTCTATGGATCAAGCTGGTGAGGAAAGAAAGTGTCAACTGAGTGAGTTAGATGAGATCCGCCTAGAAGCCTACGAGAATGCCAAGTTCTATAAATAAAAGACCAAGAAGATCCATGATAGCATGATAATTAAGAAGGACTTCATGGTTGGGCAAAAAGTGTTATTGTATAATTCTAGACTTGGGCTCATGAGTGGTAAGTTGAGGTCTAAGTGGATTGGTCCTTTTGTTGTTACTAATGTTTTTCCTTATGGTACAGTTGAGATAAAAAGCGACTCCACAAACAAGAGCTTCAAGGTCAACGGACACCGACTTAAGCCATTCCTCACAAACCCTTCTTTAGTGGACGTAGTGGTGGAAGAGACTTCCTTACTCCACCCTACTCTTCCTCCACCATAACTTAGGGAGTTCTTCTGTTCCTATCTCCTTCTTTGCTTTTATTACACTTGTCCGATTCTATTTGATGGTTTAATTGTTTTTAATCTTTTAATTGTGCTACATTGAGGACAATGTGTTGTTTAAGTATGGGGGGAGTGTTCTTTGGTTTTGCTAGTTTTGTCGGTTTTGTTAATTTGATTAGTTGTGTTAATTTGTTAATGTTGTTAGTTTCGTTGGGTTTCTAGTTTAATATTTTGGTCAATTCTGTGTGCGTGTACGACTTTGCATGTTTTTCTTTGAATTATAGGATATGTTCAAGAAATGGGTAATTGTTTTGAAAATAAAAGTTTCTTGACATTTTGTGATTTGAAATCGTTGATTTTCCTCTAGATGCCATGATAGTTTTGAAAGCTCAATTTGAAAGTGATGAGTTTACCTTTGTGAGAATTTAAGCCATCCATCATCATAATCATTTAGTGTGTTTTGCCCCATTGATTGCTTGCACAATAGCCTTGGCTTGATTCTTGTTGATGCTTCCTAATTCACATGCATATTTGGAAATGATTGAGGCAATTTTGTTCTTATAAGCTTCTAGCCAAATGGACTTACCTTGAATTAATTCCTTTGATAGCCCTTTTGAGCCTTGTTTCCTTTTCCTTGTTTTGAAGGTCACTACAAGCCTTAAGTGAAAAACCATGATATCACCATATCCTTAAGGAATTTTGAAGCTTTGGAATTGTTTTGGGAATAAGTGTGGGGGTTTTTTGTTTCATTGGATAATATGTTTTGTTGGATATGCTTCATTATGTATTTTGGGCCATACTTGATGTACATTGTATATTGGTTAAATGTTGGACATGCTGAATGAGATGCTGTTTCTCAAATGCTACAGAGTAAAAAAAATAAAATAATAATAATAAAAAATTCGAAAAAGAAAAAGAAAAGCAATAAAGTTGAGTGAATAAGATCTTAAATGGAAAAGAATGATGAGACTCTTGGTTCTACTCTTTATGTTTAAATTTTATCTTTAGGTCTTCTTATTTTTTCTTAATATGCACTTATTCCCCATTGCTCCTCTATTCCTTTGGGATTTAGCCACTTATTCCATATTTTACCTACCTTGTCCTTGGCCCCATTACAACTTTAAAAGACCTTTTGATCCTCATGTGCTTGTGTTTATGGGTTGATTGTCAATTTTAGATTCTTGCCAAGTTTATGTGGTGTTTGTTTTCATGGGTGCTTTGAGGGTAAATAGTAGCCTAGACACTTGAGAGATAGAGTGTATATCTTGTGAGGCTTTATCACTTTTCATTCTTGAGCTGATTAACTATTTTGCCATGATTGGGTTGCTTGGATGATTTTCATGAATGTCTTGAGTTTTCGGATCTCCTTATGTTAGATGTTACCCATTACTTTCATTCCATGATGTTCATTGAGAAATATGTGAATGTTTTTGTTTGTCTCTCTTTGATATCCTTGGATTTTGTTCTTTGTTTCATTTTTCCCAGGAGTGCAAAAGGCTAAGTATGGGGGGTTTTGATGTGCCATCATTTTCTTCTATTTCTTAAACCTTTTTTGCACCATTTTAATTACTGATTACTCTTAATTGTCAAATTAATTAGGCAGTTTTATTATTTGGGCTCATTTAGCTAATTTGATGTTTTTAATCTAATTTCAGGAATTAATGAAACATTGGGCTTAATCCGGATTTTGGTTGTGGACTTGAAGAGGGCAAATAAATTAGCGCTTACCTTAGTTAATTTCTAATTAGGAGATTGCAATTTTATTTTATGTAGTTCAGTGTTTATTTCGTTTTGGGCCAGAATAATGTAATAGAGCCCAGTGACTTTGAGTGACTCTTTTAAATAGCAGCCTTGGGATTCGTGCAAGGCTATTCTGTTAGACTATTATTCAGAGCATAGGGTTTATGTTTTAGGTTTTTTTTGTTCGAATGCTACTATTCACGTAATGAAATTTTCTATTTTCAGCTTCTAATTACAATTTCGTTCTTGTTTCTTCTTCTGCTTTCATTTATGTTTCTGCTTTTATTTTCATTTACGTTTTTTGCTTTTATTGAATCTATGGAAGGCTATGTTTTCTGGTGTTGTTTCCTTCTGAGGATGAAGCTCAACTCTCTTCGAGGTTTTGTTTATAATGTAGCTTTTTGGCAGTTTTCCCTTCACCAATTAACCCACATTCGTTAATATTAATCTGTGCACGCTTCGTGCTCAATTAATTGCCTCTGAGCCTAACTTGCGTTCATGCTTAATGGACAAAGGGTTAATTGGTGTATGTGTTGCCTAATCACGTATTGACAGCCCTAAGTTGGTTTTCACTTAGTAAATTGAAATAGGGTTGGATTAAGTGGTTAACTGTTAGGGACAAATTCTCCATAACCTAGGACAAGAGAGTGGCTTCTGAATCAGAGGAAACAACCCGTTTTAAATACTATTAATTTGGTATTCTAATTCGCTTGTTCTTTATTTCACAAAACAAACAACCCCCCAATCATTACTGTTACTGCAAGTATATTATGAAAATTTGGTTTATCATTGCTCGTTGGGAAACGACCTAGGATCACTTCCTAGTTACTGCATTTTCATGTTTATTTGATTCGGGTACGGCCTCGATCAATTACACAACATTACACAAAATCAGTCGCAATTTTGTGAGCAATTGAAACAGGGAAGCGCTAAACAGGGGATGCGACTAAAATGCAAAATAGAACACTACACAAAACATAACAACACACACTCACACACTAAACAACAGAGCTAGACTCAAAACAACGAAACACTATTATGAATCTTTGGCCCACTGCTCCCTGGCAACAACGCCAAATTTGATCGAGGCCGTACCCGAATCAAATAAACATTAAAAATGCAGTATCTAGGAAGTGATCCTAGGTCGTCTCCCAACGAACAATGGTCAACCAATGATCATAATAGATAGTGATAAAACAGTAACAAATTGGGGGGGGGGGGGGTTTGTTTATTTTTATAATTTAAACAGCAAGCAAATTTTAATTAGACAATAACAGAATTAAAACATGTTGTTTTCCCTTGATTCATAAGCAAGTCTCTTATCCTAGGTTACAAGGATTTATCCTTAACTAGTTCAACTACTTAATCCAACCCTAAATTAAATTTCTAAGCGAAAATTAACATAAGGCTGTCATTATGTGATTAGGCAACACATACACCAATTAATCATGAATGAAACTGATCATTAAGCATGAACATAAATTAAGTGTAGAGACAATTAATCAAGCACTAAGCATGCATGGATTAATAGCAACAAATACAAAGTAATTGGTGAAGAGGAAAAACTAATCAGTATTCAATAGTAATAACAAAACCTCAAAGAGAGCTGTGCTTGATCCTCAAGAGAAAACAACGTTGGAGACTTAGCCTTCCATTAATCAGCAGAAATTGAAGCAGAAACGAAATTGCAAAAAATGAATTTTATTCTACGTGAACAGTGCGCATGAACAGTAAAAACTGGAATTCTAAAACCCTAGAATTATTCTCCTCTCAGAAAAACTTCCTAAACTAAAACTCTGGTGCTGTTATATAGGTCCTCAGCCCCAAAGCTTACAAATATGTTTTAAGTCCAAGTCCATAAATAAAATAAAATCTGGACAAGATAAGATAAGATTGGATGGAATAAAATTTGGACAAGATAAGATAAGATTGGATGGAATAAAATCAGGACAAAATAAAATCTAGATGAAATAAAATCTGGATAAGATTTGATAAAATAAAATTGTCGCTCTCTTCAAGTCCAAGCCCAATTCTGGATTCAAGCCCAATTGCTTATAATTCTCCTGAAATTAAATTAAAAACACAAAATTAGTCAAGTATGCCCTAATGATAAAACTGCATAATTAATTTGACAATTAAGGCTAATCAGTAATTAAAATGGTGACAAAAAGGGTTAAGAAATAGGAGAAAATAATGACACATCAGCCGCCAAGCCGACGGGATGACGTTGAAATTATTTTGGGAGAGAGTTGTGTTTTGTTCATCAACTCCTCCATAGCTGGTTCTATAATTCTTTTTTTTTTTTTGAATTGGGGATGAAAATCATAGATTTAATTATATATATGAACAAATTTACTTTCCATTATGTGAATGATGTGTACTGAGTTACTATACCTATACCTATATATATATATATATATATATATATATATTCATTTAAGTAATGGTGCGTTGTTTGGTGAATGTATATCATGAAAAAAAAATTACTTTTATTTTTCATAAGAAAACTAACAGAGCTTTCAATTAAAAATTGAAACTTTCGCGGTTTAGAGTGGTGATATCGTAGCGACGAGGTGGGTCGTTACATATCTCCCATAAAATTGTCCAAGTTTGTGGACTCCACTCCACCCCTCTACTTGGTTGGCTGAATGGAGACCATGGAATCCACCTCCAATGAAGAAATTCATTTTTGCTAAAGAAAAAATGAAGAAGAGATTTCCTGATGCTTTCTTCACAAGAAATAAGCAAAACTACTATAAGAGGTGTGAGCTTATTTACAGAGCTATTCAAGAACACGTCCAACATCAAACACATCATAGTAACTCTAACCCCTTGGACGAGGTATGACTATAAACATATTCCATTTGATGCTTATAAGGCTTTTTCCTCAAATGCAATAGTGTCTTTGGAAACCCTTTTCATGGGCGCAACTAGTGTATCCTAACCTAGTCAAGATGGAAACACATTGGCTACTCAGTGGCACTCAACAATCTATGCATCCATCTATAGAAAGTGAAGGAGCAGAAAAACCTCAAGAGAAAAAGAAATCTAAAAGCACTAATTGATCCAAATAGAACTTGCAAATGTTGATTATAAATGGAGAAAAGAGAGGAGAGAGAAAGGGAATTTTGTAGTTTCTAATCTTTGAATCTAAAAAATGAACAATTTTTTTACAAAGATGTTCAAGCTATTTAAAAAAGAGCTGCAATTGTATTTTTTTCTGCCACATCAGACTTTCACCATAGAGAGGAGAATTCTCACTATAACAAATCTTCACTAAATACAAGGAACTTCTTCACTTGATCTTTATGCTTCTAACTCATTTTCGTTGTGGCGAGTGTAACACCCAAAATATCTTTTGAATAAACCTTCATTAAATTTCCTCAATGAATTTATTTTAGTAAACATGTTCATTAATGTGATCACAAAAGTATTGTAATTTAAGAAACATGGGCATTTTTTCTATGTACTAACAACAAATCAATTGGTAAATCAAATGTGTTGTCCAAAATGTTTAAGAACATGTATTATTGTCTTAAATATAAATCATACACTTTTTAAGATGAATATAAAAGAGAAGTAAGATGAGTTTTAAGTTATTGAACATACATAAGTGCGGATATACATAAAGTATTGATTTTTTTAAATGAAGAAATACATCAGAGTGCATATACAACCCATGTTACCAAAATACATGTGATGAAAATATGATGATTGAAATGTACATGCAAAAGTATGAAACCTAGGCCTATCCATACAAATATAAAAAAAAGGGGAAACACCTAGTCTCAGGGTAGTCACCACTAAAACCTAACCTTAGGAAGTAAGGTGCACAAAAGGTGGTGTCAAAAGTCAGTAGTCCAAAGGGTCTTCCTTAGTATCCTCCTCACTGCTATTCTTGATAAACCACCTAGTTACTTCTTGAGAAACCATTCCACTGGTCGCCACCTCACCTCCAAGTATTGCTAGATCAAGTATCTCTTAGCCATCATTAGTAGGAACCTTCTTTTCCTCCTCCTCATCTCCAAAGTTGGCCCCGGATGGTGCTACCACTCGAGCATTAGCCCCAACTAAGGTCAAAGCATGAGTATGGATCTAGAGATAGAGGAGTGGTCAAAATATGCTTGGAAATCTCAATGTCATACGTCAATGGAGGTGCATACATCGGCATGTCGGATGAAAATGATGAAGACGAGGATGAAGATAATTCGACGATCTCTACTAATGTAGCATGACAATAGTATGGTGGAGTGGGTTGAGTCCACAAGATGAAATACTCTATGAACTTAGGTGTATCGCCTGATCTATCTAGGGAAGTCACAGTAAAATGGAGGTATCCAATGAAGTGGTCCATGCCTCAAGCCATATCTGGTATCCATCTCCCATGGTAATAGTCGAGCTCAAGGAGAAGGTCTAGCCCTGCCATTTGATCCTGAACAAAACATAAGGTTGAGTCTTCCCACTTCATCAAGAAAATACATAAAGACTTTAACAAGCCACGGACAAGCATTTAACCACAACGATGCAGTTATCTACTAGATCTCACTCGCATCGTAAAATATTTGTTAATTCTACTATCTCTACATATATTTCTCATTGGCCAGCCACCTCTAAAACTCCCTAAACTGACTGGTCTTACAATATTTTAGTCAAATGAATGCTGGGAGAACACCCTTTGCCGTGGTGTGTGAATGTATGAATACATGGTTTTGATGATGCCAAAGAATAATCAAACAAGATTGCTTTCAAGATTACTTCAACAAACATTCAAAGGTTAAGCATTGCTTCAAGATTAATACAAGGTTGCTTCAAGATTAATTCAAGATCAAGCTTTTGCCTCAAAACAAGTGTTTCCAAGAGATCAAGGCTCTGGTAATCGATTACTAGGCAGTGTAATCGATTACCAGAAGACAATTTTGAAAAAAAACTTTTAAAAAGGGTTTTGAATTTGAATTTTGAATCATGTAATCGATTACCAGTCAGTGTAATCGATTACTAGAAGACAATTTTGAAAAACAGCTTTTAAAAAGGGTTTTGAATTTGAATTTTGAATCATGTAATCGATTACCAGGAACGACACTTTAGAAAACACTTTAAAAAGTCATGACCCTTCAAAATATAACTGTATAATCGATTACCAGAAACCTATAATCGATTACTAGTGAAAAATTTCAGAAAAAGCTTTTTGAAAAGACACATCTCTGCAAACCATTTTGAAATGGCACGAAGGGCCTATATATATGCGTGTCTGACTTCGAAAAGCAAAAGAGAGATATTCTAAGAGAACTTCATTGCCAAATTCTCTCTCAACAACTCTTGGGAAAACACTTGCAAATATATTGAGAGTTCATCCAGGAACTTCAAATTGTATTATCATCTCTAAAAGAGAGAAATTCCTCTAGGAACTTCAATTTGGATCATCCACTCTAAAGGAGAGAAATCTTTCTGTTCATCTCAGAAAGTCAGTTGTAATCAAGAGACTGGTTGTCTCTTGAATTGTGAGTTTCCTGAACATAAGGGAAAGGGATCCCTCGAGTGTTCAGAAGTTGAAAAAATGATTTTTACAAAGTTAGTGAAAATATCAAGTGGATTGCTTGAGAACTGGACGTAGGCACGAGAAGTGGCCGAACCAATATAAATTGAGTTTGCTTTTCTCTCTTCCCTTATCTCATTTATGTTATTGCAATCAATTTTGTCTTGGATGTTTGAAGAACATTATTAAATTGATTGCTGCTTCTTCTGCATTTCGAGTCTGTTATTTAGAAGGGGGTTAAAAGTTTATTAGTGGGAAATTTTGAAACTTAATTCACCCCCCTCTTAATTTATTGAGGTCACTTGTCCAACAAGTGGTATCAGAGTAGGATTCTCATCTAAAGTTTAAAAGAAACTTCAAGGATAGATATGGACTCATGTAACTTTCCATTTCCTGAGGGAAATTCGATTAATAGGCCTCTTGTTTTCAATGGCAAGGGTTATCACTATTGGAAAACCCGAATGCAGATCTTTATTGAAGCCATAGATTTAAATATATGGGAAGCCATTGAAAATGGTCCCTTCATTCCTACAATGGTAGTGGGAAATACAACTATTGAAAAACCTAGAGAAGAATGGAATGATGATGAAAGACGAAGGGTTCAATACAATTTAAAGGCCAAAAATATAATCACTTCTGCATTAGGTATGGATGAATATTTTAGAGTCTTAAATTGTAAAAATAAAAAAGAAATGTGGGATACATTACAAGTAACCCATGAAGGCACAACTAATGTCAAGAGATCAAGAATAAACACTCTCACACACGAATATGAACTGTTTAAATTGAATCAATATGAGACCATACAAGATATGCAAAAGAGATTTACTCATATAGTTAATCATATTGCATCATTGAGAAAAATATTTCTTAATGAAGATCTCATTAACAAAGTGCTGAGATGTTTAAACAGGCAATGGCAACCAAAAGTAACAGCAATTGCAGAAGGAGATCTCACTAATATGTCTTTTGCCACTCTCTTCGGAAAACTCCAAGAACATGAAATGGAACTTATGAGACTCCATCAACATGAAGAGAATGATAAAAAGTGGAGAGGAATAGCACTCAAAGCCTTATCATCTTCTATTTAAGAAGAAAGTGACAAAGAGGACTTGAATGAAATAGAAGAAGATGATGATTTCAGATTTTTTGTGAACAGATTCAATAAATTTTTGAGGAACAAAGTAAATCAAAGGAGATGAAACATCAATCCAAAGAAGAAAGGAGAAGATTCCTCCTTAGCCCCAAAATGCTATGAATGCGATCAACCTGGGCACTTAAGATTCGATTGTCCTGTCCTTAAAAGAAGAATGGAAAAATTCGACAAGAGAAATTTCAAAGAAAAGAAAGAAAAGAAAGCATACATCACTTGGGAAGATAATGACATATATTCTTCAAGTGATTCAGAAAATGAAATCATAAATCTGGGTCTCATGGCAAAAGACTATGAAAGCGGAGAAGAGGTAATGTCTTCTAACTATGACTTATCTATTTCTTTTGATGAACTTCAAGATGCATTCAATGACTTGCATAAAGAATCTATCAAACTTGCCAAATTAGTTTCATATTCTAAGAAAACCATTTCAACTTTAGAAAAGGAAATTTTGAAGTTAAATGTAGAGTTAGAAAATCTTAAATCTGAAGTTAAAACATTAAAATCAGTAGATAAAGACCAATCATCTACAAAATGCTTAGTACAAGAAAACAATAAAGCATATCATTCATGTGAATGTTATGATAAATTAAAAGAAGAAATTGAAGATATAAAATTGCTATTGCCAAATTTACTCTTGTTAAAAATAATTTAGATATTATATTTGGCAAACAAAGATGTGTTTTTTTTATAAGGCTGAATTAGGATATAATCTTTAAAATCAACAAAAGATGTATGAAAAGTTCTTTGCATCCACTCAAAAGGCTAGTTCTCCCTTGTTAACATGCTTTTACTATGGTAAGAATGATCATAGTGCATCAACATGTTATATTGGAAAGAATGGTAGTACCATTGGAAAACTGGTATGGGTTCCAAAAGGATCCTTACTCAAAACTAACATACAAGAACCTAAGAAAATTTGGGTACCAAAATCAAAATATGATTATATAAATGATGGACTCCTCGAAGCAAATTTGATACATTGATAGCAATTGCTCCAAACACGTGGTGGGAGATGCATTAAAGTTTATTCATATTTCTCCCAGAGATAGTGAATATGTGATCTATGGAGACAACAAACAAAGGTAAAATTGTTGGAGTTGGAAAAATAGGTATGAATCCCTCTACCTCCATAGAAAATGCTTTACGTATTGATAATCTTAAGCATAGTTTATTAAGTATTCATCAATTATGTGATAAAGGCCTTTTGATAGTATTTGATTCTCATATATTCCAACAAGCGACAACATTTTCTTTTAGGCCATCAAATGATACTTGAATAGTATGGCATTCTCTACTCTTTTAATTCATTATAAATTGCTGAATGTTTTTCTTCTCTCTGCTCATGATTTGTTTTTTATGTTGACAAAGGGGGATGAATAGATAAAAGATAAGATAGTAAGGGTTTATGAGATAGCTTTTTATATATGAAATCAATGCGATCAATCTTCAACTGTTTCATATAAGCAATCATTGCAAAATCAAGGGGGAGTAAACTGTACAGATAGATATTCTTTTGTTTTTACTCCTAACCTATGGATGGTTGTCATCATCAAAAAAAGGGGAGAATGTGAATCATGTAGGTTTTGATGATGTAAACAAAAAAGAATTTGCTTGATAATGATTGTCATCATAAAAAAGAGGGAGAATGTGAATCATGCAGGTTTCAGCTTTTTGATGATGCCAGAGAGAATTTACTTGATAATGATTGTCATCATCAAAAAGGGGGAGAATGTGAATGTATGAATACATGGTTTTGATGATGCCAGGGAATAATCAAACAAGGTTGCTTTCAAGATTACTTCAACAAATATTCAAAGGTTAAGCATTGCTTCAAGATTAATACAAGGTTGTTTCAACAAACAAGCGTTGCTTTCAGATTAATTCAAGATCAAGCTTTTGCCTCAAAACAAGTGTTTCCAAGAGATCAAGGCTCTGGTAATCGATTACCAGGAAGTGTAATCAATTACTAGAAGACAATTTTGAAAAACAACTTTTAAAAAAGGTTTTGAATTTAATTTTGAATCATGTAATTGATTACCAGGCAGTGTAATTGATTACCAGAAGATAATTTTGAAAAACAACTTTTAAAAAGGGTTTTGAATTTGAATTTTGAATCATGTAATCGATTACAAGATGTTTGTAATCAATTACCAGCAACGACACTTCAGAAAACACTTTGAAAAGTCATAATCCTTCAAAATAGAACTGTGTAATTGATTACCAAAAACCTGTAATTGATTACTAGTGAAGAATTTCAGAAAAAGCTTTTTGAAAAGACACATATCTTCAAATCATTTTGGAAAGGCACGAAGGGCCTATATATATGTGTGTTTGACTTCGAAAAGAAAAAGAGAGATATTCTAAGAGAATTTCAATGCCAAATGCTCTCTCAACAACTCTTGGGCAAACACTTTCAAATCTATTGAGAGTTCATCCAGGAATTTCAAATTGTACTATCATCTCTAAAAGAGAGAAATTCCTCTAGGAACTTCAATTTGTATCATCCACTCTAAAGGAGAGAAATCTTTTTGTTCTTCTCAGAAAGTCAATTGTAATCAAAGAGATTGGTTGTCTCTTGAATTGTGAGTTTCCTGAACACAAGGGAAATGGGTTCCTCGGGTGTTCAGAAGTTGTAAAAAGGATTTTTACAAAGATAGTGGAAAATCTCAAGTGAATTGCTTGAGGACTGGACGTAGGCACGGGAAGTGGCCGAACTAGTATAAATCGAGTTTGCATTTCTCTCTTTCCTTATCTCATTTATGTTATTACAATCAATTTTGTCTTACATGTTTAAAGAACATTATTAATTTGATTGCTGCTTCTTCTGCATTTTGAGCCTGTTATTTAGAAGGGGGTTAAAAGTTTGTTAGTGGGAAATTTTGAAACTTAATTCACCCCTGTCTTAAGTTATTGAGGCGACTTGTACAACATGGTGTAATGGCAAGCTATCACCAATTGGTTATGCCTCACATTTTTTGGGATTGCAAGGTCGGTACTGTGGAAAATGAGACTACAAACTCGATGCCAAATCCGCAAGAATAGCAAGTCAGGGAGCATGCCTCATGTAACACCCTAAGTTTTGAGTACTAGGAATATACCATTAGGAGAACTCTTATTTAGACCGTTCTATTATATTTTCTGTAAATATTTGTTATTATTATTTGTATATTATTGGTTTTGTCCTAAACATTTACTTGTGTTGTGATAGTGTGTGTGTGTGTTCCTATACACATGTGTATTTTGTGTATATTATTGTTGTTGTTGTCTTTATTATATTATATTTGGTGTGAAAAGAACATTAGATTAACTTCTAATAGTTAAAATGCTTGAAAAATTGTCTAAGTCTAGTGTTAGTTTTATGATGACAACCCTAGAAAGACCACGTCATATCTTGAGTTATAGTTGTTCATTGGAGGTTTTGTTTGCATCATTGGAAAGCTTGCTAAAAAAGCTACAATTTATTCACACACCTTAGAAACCAAAATCTACTTTTATCTTAGAGAAAATCAGCTCCAAAGTAGGCCACTTGATCATGAAAAACACTCTAAATTGCAGAAAATCACCTCATGAACCGCTTTCTTCCCCTATATATAGAGGAGTCCAACAAGCCTTATATGCACCAAAGAAATAAGTGGGCTTAGCCTTAGACATGGAGCTCTTTATAGTCAATATTTTTATATTTCCCTTTGAGTTTTCAAACTTAAGGAATTTAGACGGCTTGAGATTGTATTTTTATATGCTACATCCTTTTAATTAAATTTCATTGTGAACGTATTTAGAAAACATTACAAGTGTATGTGTCTTAGGGTAGAAGGGTGTTACATTTAGTGGTATCAAAGCTAGGTTGAACCTTTTGGCTCGTGAGTTATGTGTCTTCCATGTTTTCCTATGTGTGCTCTATGAAAGTATTTGACATTTTTTGAAGTATGTTGAGTGTTTTGGTTATTCGTTATACCATAAATCCTTGTTGCGCTATTGTGAAATATAAAGACTGGTCATCTCAATAATTCACGCGATGCAAATGGGACATTATGTCTAGCAAAAATCGAGGTAAAAAATAGTTGTCCTTGATCTCCTTTGGTTATATGCAAGTCTTAGGAAACTAAGTTTATTTTCTTATGTGTGAAAGATGTATAGTGTTAGACTTTTGGCAAGCGTACCAATTGTCGTTGTAGGTTTCACATTTATAAAAATGTTCGTCTCCACAGGGACTCGAGTTTACTTAATTCATTCGGATAAATGTTATCAATTTAATAGTTATGTACAAATTTAATCGAATGTCATTGGTTTTGGTTTGATTAACTAAAGACAACTTAAAGTAAAAGAAAAGTAAAAATAACGAATTTATGGAAATAATGAAAATACAGAGAATTTAGTGCGTCAAAAATACGTAATTTACGGAAATAATAATAACGACTTGAATTAATTTAAGAAAACATAGGATTGGATTTCATCGTTTATACCCTTAGTATCCTAATAAGATTAACATATATAAATCATTTTCTAACATTACTGATGCATACATAGTTTTCCCAAGTCCATTCCTCACACTTGGAACCTAAGAATATTTACTAAATACCAATCCCTCGCATATGCAGTAACCATCCCAACATTACAATTATATTCTCGTACTTTTTGCAATCAAAACATTATGCTCTATTACTAGCAACGTAACTTAAAGAGTAAAATCATTCGGTTCAAATTCTAAGATTACTTTCTAGTCTCACTTAAAATTCAATTTCATGACACTAGTGATCAAATAGAATCAAACATTACGAGTAGAAAGAAATTACCAATAATGAGTAGAAAAGATTAATACATATATAATATAAAAAAGGATACATAAGGTTACAAAGATTACATCCAATCTTTAAGAAAAACTAACCGATCATTATGCAGAGTACAAGACTAACAAGAGAAATGACGAAGGAAGTGATTCACGGTCACAACTCTGCAGGGCCTCGACTCCACTTTTCCTCTTCTCCTTCTTCTTCTGCATTTTCTCTGGTGTTTTAAGGCTATTGGATGGACTTTAACTTCCTAAACATGGCTATTTATAGAAAGAGCCAAGAGGTGCTGAGAAATTCACCCAAGCGAGCTATAGCTCGCCCAAGCGAGTTGGTTGCTTATGGCTGAAGAAATCTTATTAGCCCAAGCGAGTTGGATGTCTAAAATCTTGGGAAAATGACCATTTTATCCTTCTTTTTGACTTTGTTTCTCGATCTAACAAACAACCATCAAAACCTACAAAATGATGGATGACTCTTTTGTATTTAAACAAAAACATTAGTAAATGTACAATATATATAAAACAACCAGATTTAAGGGGAGTTTATAAGAAAACTATTACAATTGAAAGATAAGTGCTAACATTTTAATCCCAAAAATAATTGACATGTGGCACTTTTCATATAGTTACTTTCAACTTCTTGGTTCTTACTTGGATACTTGCATGTATAAGTATAGGATGTTTCAATGCATTCCTCTTCCGATTGATTTGATGGCCCTTAAGTGGGAACATTGTTGTGCTTACTATGGAATACTCTTAATTAGTGCTTTATATAAGGAAGTTTCCTTTGATTATCACGCATAAGTACCTTTCTTATTCATTAGAACATGAAATGCATGTATTTTTTCTAGATGAAGAGTGTAGAATAAGTGTACACCTATCTATGCATCTTTTTCCACTAAGTTTTATTTTGGTGAATTTTTTTATATCCTGTTTTATAGAAATAATTTTATGGTTGTTGTATTGGTGTTTAATATTTTATCTAGATATGACTTGTTTAGAGAAGTCGAGAAGTTGAGTGATTCACAATACAAAAGAAATTTTGTTAAATGAGTGAGGAAAAATAAAATAAAATAACATCATGCAATTAAAATAAAAACTCATTCCCCATGTCACATCCTATAAGAGCATTGTGTCCCAGCGTCCTTTAGCATGAGGTTCTTTAAATTCATCCACCTAGTCATTTGCTCCCACGAACACAAGGTTCAAGATCATCACAGGATCCAAACACACATCAGGGAGTGAGTTATCACATTTCTAAAACAAATACAAATAAACAAAGACGTAATCCAAATAAATTATACAAGTATTTATAATATAGCTCAACTTAATACAACTTACGTCACTTCACCACTTTATCATTGAAAATTCATTTTTCAATCACCAATCACATTACACATGAATCACACACTCGAGTCAAGATGTAATAACACTCGTCAATTTCATAATAAACAATTAACAAGTGTTATGCAACAATTATACTAAGACTCAAGCCTATATGCAATGTGGTACCATGTCAGTGAAAAACCACCCTGGCGCTTAGGAGTACATAATAAGACACACCATATAATGGGTATGTCAGGTCAGTCTCACTAAGTAAAATCATAAGGTGACTAGTCAGGGTCACTCTACTTTGTGAGAATGCTCCAACTATATGGGATCAACATAGGCTTAAAGGAGCATTCAAACTGAGTGTCTTTACCCCCAAGGCCTAGACTCCAAAGAATCCGTTAGGGTTTCACCTTCTTGATTCAGGTCCAACCCCTAAAACAATTTTTGCACGCAGACACTGCTCATGAATTATACAATACTCACGACCTCACACTCGTGTTTCAAACATGTTTAACACATTGTGATACAATTTAACACTGGTTCCTAACTAAGAACCTGCACTTTCCCTTTAACACTGTGCATAAACACTTCTCAAGGTAAACACTAGTCAGGCTATTGTATAATTCACAGCTCACAACACAAGTATTGTCACATGAAGTGTTAACTACACACTTATTCACAACCAAATCTCATGTCCATAATTTAACATCTCATAATTTCACCATCCACCATCACATGTTTACGTGTATCTCACAAATTAACACATGTTCAACTTTGGACTTATACTATATCTCAATACCAATGTTATAATTTCAAAGCAACATGTTATTTCACAATTCATCACATATTCAATCTATCACTTATACAAAATTTCAATCACAATCTCATGATCCCATTATAACTATTTATCACGCTAATCTTATCCAAAATACAAACAAATTACACAAAAATATTTCTCACAACACGAGGAGTAAAATCCCTCAAACAATTTCACATAATCATACAAAAAGAATCACAATACAATAAACATACGAAAATAAACCTCAATTTGATCCCCTAAGGATTCCTACACATGTTCATTCTAACCTCAATTGCGATAAACTCATCTCTTACCTCTAAGCGGGATCACATGTGTAGTCCAATAGTGATAGTGGTGTCTCTAGCAGTTTCAAATGATTTCTGAAGTTTTTCCTCTTTTTGCCTTGTTAGGGTTTCCAAACGTTAGAGAGAAGGGAAAGAAATTGTAGCCTCTATTTTATTGTCAACGTGCGAGACTAATTTATCTCTACATAAACATTATTTCACAAATCTTAATGGTGTGACTGTGAGAAAATGTATTACTAGGGTGGTGTTCAAATCTCACGACGATCCAACGGTTAGAGGGTCTGGGATCATAGTTTTACTCGGATAGGTTTTGGGTGATTGTGGGAAAAAGAAAAGCTCAGTGTGAGGGATATTTCTTCTAACACAGACAATATCTTAAAAATCCCAATGGTGAGTCTATGCAGGTATAAGTTCCAAACCTTGTGTTTAAGTTTTACAACGATCCAACAGTTAATGAGTCTGGGATCATCATTTTACTGAGACAGGTTTGAGTGTATGCAGGAAAAAGAGAGGGTTTTGGGAGGGGGGAGGAAAAACGAAATTGAGAGGAAGAGAAAGCGTAGCGACTTTCGTCTGAAAACTGACCTAACATGTCTCTATTTATAGTTAGGGTACTCCCAGCCTATTATTTACTCTATTTATTTATTTTTATTATTTTATAAAAAGGAACTCTATTTTATTTCCTATCAAATGAATAAATCAAATATCTTTTTTATTTTCCTTCAAATCATTATTTTAATAAAGTTATTTCTTCTTATTTATTTGATTATAAAAACCTCATCATTTTTTCTAAATCTCTATTTATTTTTAAATGAAAATCCTTTTTAATTTATTTACGAAAAATGGGATGTTACAAACAAGACTCGCCACAAGCTGGATGATTGTTGGTGCCTTTAAATCCAAATACATTGCATTGAAAGGTGAAAAATATAATTGGATTTATGGCCATCTATTTATGCGAAAGGATGGATCATTAGCAACCTTAACAGGCGAGACTACATCATAAACATTCACTAGATCACTCGATTCATAGAGAAAGTAACTATATAAAGAATGTTTTGAATAGTTAACTAGTATCCTAGACTCCTATTTTTGTAAAGAACAACTCAAGGATAGTTTTCATTTAAACATGAATATTAGTTAGTTAGACGAGGTTAGTAAGGTAAATAAATAGAAGGATGCAAGGGAAGTGGCTTCTTTCTGTTTTTTTATCATCTGGAAAATTAAGCATTAGCCCTCCTTCCTTTTGATATTTGCCACATATTTAATCTACATGAACCTTGTCTCCACCTCAATCATGATATCCAGATAGAAAATTTTAAATTTTATGCAATCCTACCCCCAAGGGTATTGGATGGAAGACTCCAAGAGGTTTGGGCTAGAGTTGCTAAAGAAGGCCTTGGGGTTATCATGAACCCCAGGGTAGATTTCTGAGCCCATGGACCAAGGTTAGGTCCTCTCTTCTTTATAAATATTAGAATAGGTTTTTCCTTCTTTTGGGCCTTGTATTTTGGCCATTCTAGTAGTATAGGTTTTTAGCCTTGTATTTTAGGGCATTTTGAGTAGTCTTTGTAGTAGGGACTTTTTTTATAATTTCATGTATTTTGGAATGGGGCTGAGCTTAGCTATTATAGGGGGTGTGTGTAGCTAAGCTCTAACTTCTTTAGGAATCTTCTCAAGGAATCTTCTTAAAGAGGTGAACTTAGTTATTAGAGGGATGTGTGTAGCTAAGCTCTAGCTTCTCAAGGAAGTTTTCTCAAAGAAGCTTCTCAAGGAAATTTTCTCAAAGAAGCTTCTCAAGGAAGTTTTCTCAAGAAAGCTTCTCAAGGAAGCTACCTAGTCTATAAATAAATGCATGTGTAACACTTGCTGTAACTTCGATGAGTGAGAGTCTTATGAGACACACTTCAAAGTTCCACTTCTCTCCCTCTTTTATTCCTTCAATTCCGTTCTCCCCCCTTCTCTCTTTCTTTTCCTTCATTAAAGCATCCTCTTCAAGCTTCTTATCCAAGGCACACTCTTGGTGGTGAAGCTCCTTCTTCCACAGCTTATTCCCTAGTGGATGGTGCCTCCCCTCTCCTCTTCTCCTTTGCCTTCCGCTGCATCTCCATGGTGAAAAATCACCATTGAAGGACCTCATTGAAGCTCAAATATCCAGCCACCATAGAAGCTCCACAAGCAAGCTTCCATCAAGTGGTAATCAGAGCACAAGAGCATCAAGTAGGTGCTCCTTAAACCTCCATTAATTTTTTGCTTTACCTTCTCTTCCATTGTTGTTTCTTCATTTTTCTCCATGTATCTCCTCACATGTCTTGTGCTAAATGTTTTTAACATGATTCTTTAGAGTTTCCACCGATTAAACTTGCTATAGAAGCTAGATTTGATTTTCTATGATTCAAATTTCTTGTTCTTGTTCTTGAACCATGAATTGTGTTGAGTTTAAGTTCCTTTGAGTTCTGTCTTGTTATTTTTTGTGGCTGAAAACTAAATCATAAAATTCTTACAAAATCATTAAAGTAGAAGAAAACCTTAAAAATCTAGAGTGACTTGTTCACCTATTGTAGTTTTGTTATAGAAGTCATGTCTAGTCATGAAACTTGTCACATAAGATTTCTTATGTTGTGTTGAATTTTATTTTTCTTGTTTTTTTGTCTAACTCATTTGTTCATGAGTGTATGAAATTCTTTTATCCTACTATTTTATTTGAGTCAAATCTTTCATGTTAATTAGTCCTTAACATGTTCATGCAAAATTCTTAGAGAGTCTTTGATTGTGAACCTTTTCTTGAACTTTTAGGTTTCCTTATGATTGTATCTACTGTGAATTTGAGTTTTGGTGATTGAATTTCTGGCTGAAATGTTGATCCTAAGTGAATATTGTACTCCTAAAACTGTGGTAAACAATACTAGTGAGTTCAACATACATAGGAAGGTTGAAAGTAAGCCCGAGGCAATCAATATACCATGCTTAAAAAAAAAATCGCTGGTGCTGGCAGCTTGGACATACAAACTTGTAAAAATTACTGAGAATTAGTTACTTCGAATTTTGAGCTGAAATTTTTATTGAATTTTCTAGATATCTGGAAAAAAGTTAGAAAAAAAGAAACAAGTGATTTGGATAAAAGTAAAAAATAGGAAAAATTACACAAGTTGGCAAGAAAATCAGTATCCAGAAAAAAAAAGGTGAAAGGGAAGTGTGCTTGTTGTTTTGGCTCAAAATTTATTCTATAATTGGAAATTTCAATTGAAAATTAGTGTGAAGACAAGTGCCAAAGCTAGAGGTTTGTTGAGTCTTTTTTTTTAGTTTTTTTACTCTACTCTAGAGCCATTCTAAGTTTCTCTTTGAGTCCTAGCTTGCTTCTGTGTCCTTTTCATTGCTTTAATTGTTGAATAATCCTTGAAAAATTGTCTTGTTAAAACTCCATTGGTTTAGCTTTCATTTCATTTTTTTTTGTCTTTGGTTATTGCTTGTCTCTTTGTTTCCTTGTTTGTGAGTTGCCATATAGGGAATTGGAAAGGAGGATTGGTGCCATCCCTTGAAGTAGTCTTCCTTTTAATTTCTCTTAGCCCATGGGCCCAAAATCCAACTAAGGCTCATGAGAACCCTAGGGTCTTCTCCTGCATCTCTAACCCAATCTTCTTGGAGTCTTCTCCCTCGACACATGTAAAAAGAATAAAAACATATATATTAGTGGTGTTGGGTATGTTAGAGTAAGGTAAGGTCTGAAAACGCCTTTCCTGGGCATCTTCCTATGAGGGAACATGGTTCCTCACCAACTCAATGAGTGGTGCTACAAATATAGGAAAATATGGGACAAACCTTTTGTAAAAGTTTGTTAAGTCATGGAAACCCCAAATTTCCCTTATACTTGGTGGAGTGGGCCACTCAGGAATGCCCTTTATTCTCTTAGGGTCCGTGGGAACCCCTTGATCACTATTTAAAAAAGTATGACAAACCTAAGGTGCCCCATGTGAGCACCTAGGTTTGTATTGAAACCAAAAATAAGAATAAACCTACCTCATTAGTCCCTATGTATGTGAAACATAAAGACGTTGGATGCATGAGTGATTTTACAAAAGAGGGTTGCACTAATCAACACATTCATCATACCACTTATTATAGGGATTTGGTGCCTCATAATACCTATTTTGGGCACCAACAAAATAGAAGGATTTAAGCTCTTACGAACCAAACCCTTATCCAACAACTCCTTTACTTAAGGAATAACCTCAAGCTCAAGAGGTATGGCAGTGCTAAGGGATGTTTCCCTTGATAGGAGAAGGTAAAAGGATTGTTCAAGAAGGAGTGCTCTTTTGATATCACCTTTTGTTGTAAAATAATTTTCCTTCTTAACTATCCTGTTAGAGGAATCCTTTTCCTCTTTTTCCTTCCCCTTGGCCTTTGAAGACAAGGCCTTACTATCCTTCTTTTTCTTTTGTTTTTCTAGTGTTTCTTCCTCACCCCTCTTATCGTCTTTGGGCTTAGAAGGTTCAGCCCCTAAAATTCCTTGACCTTGGTCTTTCTTTGGATAAGAGTGAGAGCCATACGATTTTGAAGTAGGCTTCCTTTTAAGTTGTTGCTCTACCCTTATGCAAAGTTGGACTAGGTCATCTAGGTCCCTATATGGAAAGAGCTTAACCTTGTCCCTCACTTCCATATTAAGCCCACTAAGGAACCTAGCAATACTTGTTATTTCGTCCTCCCTAAGCCTAACTCTCAAAAGGAATAGTTCCATTTGTTGCCTATACTCTTCAACACTCATACTCCCTTATTTAAGCCTTTGGAGTTTGTCCATAAGCTCCCTTTCATAGTAGGAGGGGATGTGCCTCTTCCTAAGGGCACTTTTCAAGTCATTCCAATACTCTACTAGAGGATCCCCATGAATCCTTCTTTCCCTAACAAGGGAAGTCCACCAATGGAGTGCATACCCTTGGAAGCTAAGGGTAGCCAAAGGAACCTTCCTTTCCTCACTTGTATAATGGCAAGCAAGAAGTTTCTCAACCTTCATTTTCTAAACTAAATAAGCGTCTACAATGTCCTTCCCATGGAAGTATGGGAGGTTAATGTTAGCCTCTTGAGGTTTTCTTTCCTTTTCTCTCTCCTGTGGGAGTGAGGTTAGGATGTGACCTATGCCTTCCTCTATAATAGTCACTAAGTTCTTCACTTAAACTCTTGTAATAGTCATGACTACTATAGGAGGTGTCATACCCTAATTTCGTCTGGGGACCATCTGTTTGTTGGGATGCGACCCTGGCTTGACCACTTCGAGGTACTTGACACCCATCGTTAGGCAATCCGTGAAGTTCCGCGACATGTCGGGAGTTGAAAGGAAGTGTTAATGTGCAATCTGTAAAGTTCCGTAACATTCCGGAAGCCAAAGAAGGGATGATTGCATAATCCGTAAGGTTTCGTGACATTACGGAAAGAAAACAAGTATCGTTAGGTAATTCATAAAGTTCCGTAACGTTACGGGAAAAGAATCAACAAAAAAAGGCAGAGGGGGTGTATTTAGTAAATAAGGGTGTACAAATAGCAATCAGGCCCACTTGGGCCTTCCAGGATCTTCCAACAGAAGGTGGTGCCTTCTGGTGGAAGCAACCCAGCTTGCCTGGGTGAGCTGGGCGGCAACCACCTCCCTCTTTTCCTCTATAAATAGGGGGAGGAGGGCAGAACAAAAATGTTGAACCCTCTTGGTATCTGAGAATCACTTACAATGAGTGAGAAAAATTGTTTCCGTGAAGAAAATCTAAGCCGAGGCACTTCCGTAACGCTTTCGAGACGTTTCCGTGGGCGATTTCGCGAAGGTTTTCCACCGTTCTTCATCGTTCTTCATTCGTTCTTCGTCGTTCTTCGGTCTTCAATCGGTAAGTTCCCGAAATCGAACCTTTCAATTCATTCTATGTGCCCTTAGTGGTCCCCACTTGTTTTGCGTGCTTTTATTTTTATTTCATTTACTTTCTGTACCCCCTTTTGACGTGTTTTAGTCATTTATTTAAATCACTTTCTCACCTAATCAAAAAATAAAATAAATTTTCACCGATCATTTGAATTGTAACATCTTTTAATTTCAGTTAGAATAAAATCCGACCGATCTTTCATGCCGTAACCACGTTTAAAACCAAAAAGAGGCAAAATAATAATATAATAATAAAAAATATATCTTTTAATAAAATAAAAAAAATCAATCGGACGTTTTTCTTTGGGATTTTCTTTCTTAATCGAATTGACTAATAACCAAAGTGAAACTAAGGCTAAAATCAATTCATCAATCAAGCTTTTGTCATCATCTAAAAACCATTTTTTAAGGTCCAACGCCTTGAAATGGTCTTTTCCGCTTTTATTGGTTAAATGTGGATTTTTTAAAAAAGCCTAAAATCAACACGTAACCTCTTTAAAAAACCAAGAGATCATTAATGGTCCAATGCCTTAATGTTTTCTCTCCTTTCAAAAAGAATCAAAAGATCGTTTAATGGTCCAACGCCTTAAATGACCTTTTATTCAATCAAAATATATCATGCAAAAAAGATAAAAACAATTTAACCAACGTTTAGTTCTCAAAGAACTACGTAGGTCTTATTTCCTTATCACAATTGAGGAATACGTAGGAGCAAGGGAAACACCCTTGTCGACCACAAAAAGATAAAAATATAAAAGGCACAAAAAGGCATAAAGACGTAAAAGGGAACATAAAACAAATTGAAGTCATGTTTGCACACTTGATTAAAGGTTGCCATCCCTTGTGACAGATGTGTGGGGTGCTAATACCTTCCCCGTGCGTAAATACAACTCCCGAACCTTTCACTTAAATTTCGAAGACCACCTCCTTTCCGGTTTTTTCCGACGTTTTTCTCAAATAAACGTTGGTGGCGACTCCGTACATTTTCCTTTCTTGGAAGACGCACCCGTGAGTCTCGCATCGCCCTCCTGCGGAAGGGTAGGTTGCGACAGTTGGCGACTCCACTGGGGACTATTTTTAGAGAGTTAGGCCTTCTAATCTCGTGCAATATCATGACTTCCTCTTTTGTCGGTTTCCTTTTATTTCTCTTATGTTCTTGTATATAACTCTTTGATGCTTTTAGTGTGTTTTTGAAATGTATGCATGAGATAGATATTTATTCATTTGATGCACACAAACACCAACACTATTGGTACACACGGTGAGTTGAAAAGGGACCCTATACCCGAGTCCATGGGAACATAAGGAGTGGAGGTGAATCTGTGGTCATGCTGTGATGCAATCCTACCCCGCAAGAGCATTGGATAGAAAACTCCAAATAGATTGGGCCAGAGATGCAAGAGAAGGCCCTAGGATTCTTATGAGCCTTAGGGTAGATTTCGGGCCCATGGGCTAAGTATGAGCTCGCTTATCTTTGTACATATTAGATTAAGGTTTCATTATTTCTTTTTGGCCTTGTATTTAGGGCTCCACAATATAGGTAAGGTACCCTAGAAATGTAGGATTTTTCAGCCCTTGTATTTTAGGGCATGTACACTAGTTTTTGTATTAGGGGTAGTTTTGTAATTTCACATGCATTAAGTGAATATTTGATGTGTGTGGTTGGAAATAAATTTAATTGAATTGGTAGAAGCCCAATCCAATTAAATTTTAGAGGGGGAGGTGAGCATTTTCTTACTACACCCCATTGCCACATCATATAGTCACACTTTGTGCATGTCCTTCATGCTTTACATGCCTCATGACACCTAAGCACACTTAGTGGAGAATCTTGGAATTGATCGTGGATTAGTGGGCTGAACCATAAAAAAAATTCACTAATCATAATTAGTGAAATTTTGGCTGCAAAGTTTGGCTCCACAAATTCAATTTCAAATTCAAGTGAAATTTGAATTGAAATTCAAATTTCCCTCCAATTTTGTGTGACACTTAGGCTATAAATAGAGTTCATGTGTGTGCATTTTTTTGAACTTTGATCATTTGAGTATTAAAATTCAAATTTCAAAGCTCATTTAGAGCACAAAATTTCGTGCTCTTCTCTTCCTCTCCCTTTATTCATCTCCTTCTTCCTCCAAGCTCTTATCCATGGCCTCCTACGGTGGTGAACTTTTTCTAGACTCATCTTCTCCTTGAAGTGACGTCTCCTCTCTCTCTTCCTTTCTTCATTCCACTGCCATTGATCTTCCAAGAAGCAAAAGAATCCATTGATGAAGAAGATCCTAGGCCTACAAGCTCCAATGGAGCTTACATCATGTGGTATCAGAGCATCTTCATCTAGGTGATGTTCTTTTGCTTCCTCTATCTTTTTGTTCTGCGAATTCTCTTTAATTCCTTGTTCTTCATCTTATTCTCCATCTATATCCTCCATTTTCTTGTGGTTTGGTGCTGTTTAGAGTAGATTAAAAAAATAAACCGATTAAATCTTAGATCTACACTTGTTCTTGCATTTCTATGGTTCAAATTTTGTAGATCTACTCTTGAATCATGTTTTTTGTGTTGATTTTAGGTTCTATCATTTTTCATTCATAATATTCTTGTGCTGAACCTTAGATCTAAATTTTCTTCCAAAATATTGATTAGAAAAAAAAACACAAAAATCTAAGTGTAAATCACTTAATCCATGTTGTCTTAGAGTCATGTTTAGTCATAGGAATTGTCACATTATGTTCTAAGTTTGTGTTGAATTTTTATTTTTTTGATTGAATTCTAGATACATTTGTTGATTTATTCTTGTCATTCTTAGCCTATCTTTTGAATTTTGAGTCTAATTCATGCATGTTATTTAGTTCATAACATGTTCTAAATCAATTCCTAGAAGTAGTCTTGTTCTTGAACTTTTTTTTTGTTTTCTAAGTTTCCTACATGATGCCTATGAAGTTGAGTTGTGGTGCTGAGTTGTGGCTGGATTTGTGAATCAAAATAAGTCTTAAGCTCTCTTGAATTGTGTTATTCAAGATAATTGAGCATAAGCAAACACAAATTGTAACTATCCAAGCCTTAAGCAACATAAACACTACTCTTGATTTCTAGGTTGAAATCGCTGGTGCTTGCAGCTTGAACATACATAATTGTATAAATTACTGGGAATTGATAACTACGGTTTTTGAGCTGAAAGTTTTACTGAATTTTCTAGACATCTGGACCAAAATTATAAAAAAAGAACCAAGCGATTGGATTAAAGGAAAAAATAAGAAAAATCGCACAAGTTGGCAGAAAAATCAGTGCCCAAGAAAAAAAAAGTGAAAGGAAAGTGTGCTTGTTTTGGCTCAAAATTTGATCTATAATTGGTTCCTATTTTATACCAATCCTAGTTCTGAAATTTCAATTGAAAATTATTGTGAAAACAAGTGCCAAAACTAGAGGTTTCTTGAGTCTTTTTTTTTTTAGTTTTTCTACTCTACTCTAGAGCCATTCTAGGTTTCTCTTTGAGTCCTAGCTTGGTTTTTTTTGTTCTTTTCATTGCTTTAATTGTTGAATAATCCTTGGAAATTTGTCTTGTTAAAACTCTATTGGTTTAGCTTTCATTTCATTTTTTTTTTGTCTTTGGTTATTTCTTGTCTCTTTGTTTCCTTGCTTGTGAGTTGCCATATAGGGAATTGGAAAGGAGTATTGGTACCATATCTTGAAGAATTTGAGTAAAGAAGCAAGGGGCCAACCACCTTAAGAGCTATTGGACTAAGAAGCACTCCAAATTGAGTGAAACACTAAAGAGAGAATAGCCACCACAATTGAGGACTTTTTTTTTTGTAATTTTGTAATTGGCAATTTGTTTTGCTTTCAAATTTTGTAACAAAAAGGTCTTTCATTGGAAGTAAGTTGGGAGCCTCCGTTAGGTCACCCTACTTCCATTTATGTGTAATAATTTTAGGCAATTTTCCCTTAGGATAGTGAGTGTTTTGTTGGGAACCTTAAATGAGGTCATCCAAACACTCTTAGGATCCGCCAAGTTTGCATTTCTTGCACTTTAATTTCTTGCTTATTTTCATAGCTTATTTCCTTTACCCTCCATTGTCAAACCGCCTAGATAGCTTGCCTTTTACCAATTAGTTTTTACCTTATCTTTCACACCTCTTTTAGTGTTTATTTTGGCTAGTTTCTATCATAGTTTCTTTTACCTTTTGTTTTCAAACCCCCAACAAGAAAGAACCATAACTTGGGAACCAACATGAGTCTTCATTCTTCATCTAGTGTTAATGGTGAGGGTTCTACTCCTAAGGACCCCTTGTATAAGATATTAGATGAGTTGAGATCCCTTAAGTTGTGGAAAGAAAAAACAAGAGAGAAAAGAAAAAGGAAAAAAAAGAGTGGAAGAAATAAGTCAAGATGAAAGAGAGAAAATAAGAGAGGAAGAAAGAAGAAAAATAAGGAAAGAAATGAAAAGAGAAAAACATGCCTCCTATAGTAGTCATAACTCTTGCAAGAGCCTAAGTGAAGAACTTCGTGACTATTATGAAGGAAGGCATAGGTCACATCTTAGACCTCACTCCCATAGGAGAGAAAATGAAAGAAAGCCTCAAGAGGTTAACATTAAACTCCCATACTTCCATGGGAAGGACAATGTAGAGGCTTACTTAGATTGGGAAATAAGGGTAGAGCAAAAACTTAAAAGAAAGCCTACTTTAAAATCTTATGGCTATCATTCTTATCCAAAGAAAGACCAAGGTCTAGGCATCTTAGGGGCAGCACCTTCTAAGCCCAATGATGATAAGGGGAAGACAATAGAAAAGCAACCCCCTAAGGCTAGTATGCAAGAAAAGACTAGCTTCATAAAGTGCTTTAAATGTCTTGGAAGAGGACACATTACTTCTCAATGCTCCACCAAGAAAACCATGATTATGAGGAGCCAAGACATTTATAGTAGCCAAGATGAGGCTACTACTTCACCTTCCTCTAGTGAAAGTGAAGAAGCATAAGGGGAAGAATCTAGTGAAGAAATCTACCCCCAAGAAGAAGGAAAACCTTTAATGGTTAAGGAGGAGTGTAAGGAGGTAAGTGTCTCCTCCAAGAGGTTAACTAAGAGGGAAAGACATTTTGAAATAAAAACAAATATTAAAGAAATTTCCCCTCTTAAACAACCTCCACATTTTCTCCTTTGTAAAAAGACACTTGTAAGCATTGCCACACCTCTTAGGCTTGAGTTTATTCCTCAAGTAAAGGAGCTGTTGGATGACGGTTTGGTTCACAAGAGCTTAAATCCTTGTGCTTTGTTCGTGCTCAAAATAGGTATTATTAGGCATCAAATCCCTAAAATAGGTGGTATGATGAATGCTTTGGGTGGTGCAACACTCTTTTGTAAAATCACTCGTGCACCCAACATCTTCATGATTTGTGTACATAGGGACTCATTAGGTAGGTTTGTTCTTATTTTTAGTTTCAATACAAACTTAGGTACTCATATGGGACACCTTAGGTTTGTCATACTTTTTGGTAGGAATAGTCAACATGAAAATACAGAAAAAGGTATGTTCTATTGCTTTACTTTTCTTAATTTTTTAAATTGTGATCAAGGGGTTCCCATGAACCCTAAGAGAATAAAGGTCATTCCTGAGTGGCCCGCTCCACCAAGTGTAAGAAAAATTTGGGGCTTCCATGACTTAACAAACTTTTACAAAAGGTTTGCCCCATATTTTTCTATACTTGTAGCACCACTCATTGAGTTGGTGAGCAGCCATGTTCCTTCATGGGAAGATGCCCAGGAAATGAGATTTCAGACCTTACCTTACTTCAACATACTAAACACCACTAATACATATGTTTTTGTTCTTTTTACAGGTGTTGAGGAAAAAAGCCCAGAGTTTCAAGAACCACGGGATTTGAGGTCAAATCCTTTTCAAGGGGGAGGGAATGATGCAATCCTACCCTGCAAGGGCATTGGATAGAAAACTCCAAGTAGATTAGGCCAGAGATGCAAGAGAAGGCCCTAGGGTTCTTATGAGCCTTAGGGTAGATTTCGGGCCCATGGGCTAATTATAAGCCCGCTTATCTTTGTAATATTAGATTAAGGTTTCATTATTTTTTTTTGGCCTTGTATTTAGGGCTCCACAATATAGGTAAGGTACCCTAGACATGTAGGATTTTTCAGCCCTTGTATTTTAGGGCATCTACACTATTTTTGTATTAGGGGTAGTTTTGTAATTTCACATGCATTAAGTGAATATTTGATGTGTGTGGTTGGAAATAAATTTAATTGAATTGGTAGAAGCCCAATCCAATTAAATTTTAGAGGGGGAGGTGAGCATTTGCTTACTACACCCCATTGCCACATCATATAGTCAGACTTTGTGCATGTCCTTCATGCTTTACATGCCTCATGACACCTAAGCACACTTAGTGGAGAATCTTGGAATTGATCTTGGATTAGTGGGCTGAACCATAACTAAAATTCAGTAATCATAATTAGTGAACTTTTGGCTCCACAAATTCAATTTCAAATTCAAGTGAAATTTGAATTGAAATTCAAATTTCCCTCCAATTTTGTGTGGCACTTAGGCTATAAATAGAGGTCATGTGTGTGCATTTTTTTGAACTTTGATCATTTGAATATTAAACTTCTGATTTCAAAGCTCATTTAGAGCACAAAATTTCGTGCTCTTCTCTTCCTCTCCCTTCATTCATCTCCTTCTTCCTCCAAGCTCTTATCCATGGCCTCCTATGATGGTGAGCTTCTTCTAGACTCATCTTCTCCTTGAAGTAGCGTCTCCTCTCTCTCTTCCTTTCTTCATTCCGCTGACATTCATCTTCCAAGAAGCAAAGGAATCCATTGATGAAGAAGATCCTAGGCCTACAAGCTCCAATGGAGCTTACATCATGCTCAAATTCTTCAAGGGATGGCACCAATCCTCCTTCCAATTCCCTATATGGCAACCCACAAAGAAGGAAACAAAGAGACAAGCAATAACCAGAGACCAAAAAAAATGAAATGAAAGCTAAACCAATGGAGTTTTAACAAGACAATTTTTCAAGGATTATTCAACAATTAAAGCAATGAAAAGGACATAGAAGAAAGCTAGGACTCAAAGAGAAACTTAGAATGGCTCGAGTAGAGGAAAAAAACTGAAAAAAAAGACTCAAAAAACCTCTAGCTTTGGCACTTGTCTTCACACTAATTTTCAATTGAAATTTCCAATTATAGAATAAATTTTGAGCCAAAACAACAAGCACACTTCCCTTTCACCTTTTTTTTTTCTGGATACTGATTTTCCTGACAACTTGTGTGATTTTTCGTATTTTTTCCTTTTATCCAAATCACTTGTTTCTTTTTTTCTAACTTTTTTCCAGATCTCTAGAAAATTCAGTAAAAATTTCAGCTCAAAATTCGAAGTAAACAATTCTCAGTAATGTTTACAACATTGTATGTCCAAGCTGCCAGCACCAACGATTTTTTTTAAGCATGGTAGATTGATTGCATTGGGCATACTTTCAACCTTCCAATGTATGTTGAACTCACTAGGATTGTTTACCACAGTTTTAGAAGTTTAATATTCACTTAGGATCAACATTTCAGCCAGCAATTCAATCACCCAAACTAAATTCACAATAGACACAATCATAAGGAAACCTAAATGTTCAAGAAAAGGTTCAAAATCAAAGACTCTCTAAGAATTTTGTATGAACATGTTAAGGACTAATTAACATGAAAGATTTGACTCAAATCAAATAATGGGCTAAAAGAATTTCATACACTCATGAAAAAATGAGTTAGACAAAGAAACAGGAAAATAAAATTCAGCACAACATAAGAAATCTTATGTGACAAGTTTCATGACTAGACATGACTTCTATGACAAAACTACAATAGGTGAACAAGTCACTCTAGATTTTTGAGGTTTTCTTCTACTTTAATATTTTTGTAAGAATTTTATGGTTTAGGTTTCAGCCACAAAAAATAACAAGACAAAACTCAAAGGAACCTAAACTCAACACAATTCACGGTTCAAGAACAAGAACAAGAAATTTGAACCATAGAAAATCAAATCTAGCTTCTATAGCAAGTTTAATTGGTGGAAACTCTAAAGAATCATGTTAACAAAATTTAGCACAAGACATGTGAGGAGATACATGGAGAAAAATGAAGAAACAACAATGGAAGAGAAGGTAAAGTAAAAAATTAATGGAGGATTAAGGAGCACCTACTTGAAGCTCTTATGCTCTGATACCACATGGTGTAAGCTCCATTTGAGCTTGTAGGCCTAGGATCTTCTTCATCAATGGATTCCTTTGCTTCTTGGAAGATGAATGGCAGCGGAATATAGAGAGAGGAGACGCCACTTCAAGGAGATAAATAGAGAAGAGATCCAATCATACCTCGATATTGTTTCATGTCTATAGACTGACCGGATTCATCTTTGTCTTAATAACAGCCAGTACTCATAGGTGTAGCCATGTGCCTTGCACTTTCCATATCAAATCTTTTGATCAATTCTTTGCAATATTTTTCTTGGTTGACAAATATACCTTCTTTAGTTTGCTTGATTTGTAACCCCAGGAAGTAATTTAGTTCTCCCATCATTGACATCTCAAATTCGCTTTGCATATCAAGAGAGAACTCCTTGCACAATGAATCATTAGTGTATCCAAAGATTATATCATCAACATATATTTGAACCAACAGAATATCATCATACTTTCTCTTTATAAATAGTGTGGTATCCACTTTTCCTCTAGAAAAATCTTTTTCTAAAAGAAATTTGCTTAGACGTTCATACCATGCCCTGGAGGCTTGTTTCAAACCATATAAAGCCTTTTTCAATCTATAAACATGATTTGGCTTATCTGATATTTCAAAACCTGGAGGTTGTTCAACATATAATTCTTCCTGAATTAAGCCATTTATAAAAGCACTTTTAACATCCATTTGATAAAGCTTAAAATTCATTATGGATGCATAAGCTAAGAGCATTCTAATGGCTTCTAATCTTGCAACTGAAGCATATGTTTCTTCATAATCTATACCTTCTTCTTGATTGTATCCTTTTGCAACTAATTTAGCCTTATTTCTAATGATTATGCCATGTTCATCTAACTTATTCCTAAATACCCATTTTGTTCCTATGATGGGGTAGTTTTCAGGTTTCTCTACTAGTTCCCACACATTGTTTCTTTCAAACTGTTTTAGTTCTTCTTGCATAGCAACAATCCAATGATCATCTATTATGGCTTCATTTATATTTTTTGGTTCAATCATAGACACAAAAGTCATATTATTGCATAAATATTTAAGAGAATGTCTAGTTACCCCTTTTGAAATATCACCAATAATGCTGTCAAGGGGATGATCTTTTGAAGCTTTCCATTCTTTTGGAAGTTCATCATTTGATTTGGTGGCTTCTTCTGGAGGATCTTCATTGCTTCCTTTCCCTTTTCCTTTAGAGTCTTGTCCATGAATATGCATTTGTTCTAAATATTCTGCAACATCATCTATTTTTCCAACTCCAAGAATTCTACCTTTGTTGTTATCACCATAAGTAGCATGCCCACTTTTCTTGGGAGAGATATGTGTGAACTTTGATGAATCTCCCGTCATATGCTTTAAACAACCACTATCTATGTACCATTTCTTCTTCAAAGACACCTCTTCGTTGCTTTCATAATTTTTGCCCATTAGACATAGATTAATCATTTCTTTTTCAAAATCATCAGACGATTCTAAGTCGTTATCATCCCATGTGATATAGGCCTTCTTTGCCTTCTTATCTCCAATAGTCTTCTTTTCAGACTTCTCTATTTTTCTCTTAAAAATTGGACAATCAGCCCTCAGATGTCCGGGTTGATTGATCTCAAAGAATTTTGGAATTTGAGATGACTTTTCAGTTCTTCTTTTAGGTTTGAAGTTTTGTCTTCTTTGATTTCCTCTCATTCTAATAAATTTGTTGAATCTTTTAACAAAGAGGCTATGATCTTCATCTTCATCTAAGTCAATTGAATCTTCTATGTCACTTTCCTCTTAGATTGAAGATGAGGCTTTAAGAGCAATTCCCTTCTTCTTCTTATCATTTTATTCATGTTGATTTAGTCTTTGCAACTCCATTTCATGTTCCTGTAATTTTCCAAATAGAGTAGCAAGAGACATAATAAACAAATCTCTAGATTCTGTGATGGCTGTTACCTTTGGTTGTCATTCTCTACTTAAATATCTTAACACTTTATTTATGAGATCCTCGTTTTGAAAAGTTCTTCCTAATGATGCAAGATGATTAACTATATGTGTGAATCTTTTCTGCATATCTTGTATACTTTCATTTGTCTTCATCCTAAATAATTCATACTCATGAGTTAGAGTATTTATCCTAGATCTTTTGACATCAGTTGTTCCCTCATGTGTAACTTGTAGAGTGTCCCACACATCCTTAGCACTCTTACAATTTGAAACCCTAAAATATTCATCCATTCCTAGGGTAGAAGTAATAATGTTTTTAGCCGTTAAATTGTACTGCACTAATCTTCTTTCTTCTTCAGACCACTCTTCTCTAGGTTTCTCTATTGTTGTATTTCCAGCCACCATGGTGGGTACATAAGGTCTAACTTCTATGGCTTTCCAAATGTTTAAGTCTATTGCCTCATTGAAAATTTGCATGCGGGTTTTCCAGTAGTGATAACCCTCTCCATTAAAAATAGGAGGCCTATTTATTGAATTTCCTTCTGGGAATAAGAAGTTTGTTGAGGCCATTATTCTTGAAGCTTCTAAACTTTATACAAGAATGAAGCTCTGATACCACTTGTTGGACAAGTGGCCTCAGATATCTTAAGAAGGGGGGGTTGAATTAAGATATAACAGACTATTCCCCAATTAAAAATTCTACTTTTAATTTAACCCAACAACCTATGATTCCTTTTAAACAAGAACTCCAAGATAATAATGCAAATTAATCTTACTAAATAGAAATAATAAGCAATAAACAATAAAGGAGTTTAAGGGAAGAGAAAATGCAAACTCAGATTTATACTGGTTCGGCCACACCCTTGTGCCTACATCCAGTCCCCAAGCAACCCGCTTGAGAGTTCCACTATCTTGCAAAATCCCTTTACAAGTTCTGAACCACACAAGGACAACCCTTCCTTTGTGTTCAAATTTCTTTACAACAAGAGACCCTCGGTCTCTTAATCCCTTTTGAGAAATAAAAAGAAGAGAAGAAGAAATCTCTCTTCAAAGAGATAGATTGTACAATTGAGCACTCAATTAATTCCTTATTGAATTGCAAGTGTATTGGCCAAGGAATTCTTAAGAGGATAAAATGATTTTGCTTTTTGAGAGGATAAGACTTTTTGTTCTAAAAAAATCTAAGCAAATTCGTGTTCCAAGTCACATAAAAAAAGACCTTTGATGGCCATGTAAAAACCACTTGAAAAGTTGTGACCCTTGGAAATAATTTTCTGAAAATCTCCTTTGGTAATCGATTACAAGGCTTGTGTAATCGATTACAGGCTTTAAAATTTGAATCAAAACGTTTAGTGTTGGTAATCGATTACTATCCTTGTGTAATCGATTACTCAGTGTAAAATTTTAGTCCAAATTTCTAATAGCTGTTATAAGTCATTTTGGCCACTGGTAATCGCTTACATCCTCTAGTAATCGATTACCAGAGAGTAAATCTCTTGAAAAAGACATTTTTGCTTAAATTTCTTGGCCAAACCTTTTGCAGTTTCAATTTGGAATTCCCTTCCTAAAACACTAGAGATCTTCTTGATGTTGTATCTTGTATTCTTGGAATTTTGTCTTGAATTAAACTTGAGAAGCGCATTTTCATAAGGCATTAAAATATCACGAACATATGGCATCATCAAAACATCAAAGGCAAAGTCTTTGCTTCTACAAAAAAGACTCAAGAAACTTGTAATTTTGGCACTTGTTTTCACACTAATTTTCAATTGAAATTACAAAACTAAGATTGGTATAAAGTTGGCACCAATTATAGAATAAATTTTGAGCCAAAATAACAAGCACACTTTTCTTTCACTTTTCTTTCCTGGACACTAATTTTACTGCCACCATTTTTGATTTTTATTATTTTTTCCTTTCACCCAAATCACTTGGTTCTTTTTTTTCTAATTTTTTTCAAGATGTCTAGAAATTTCAGTAAAACATTCATCTCAAAATTTGTAGTGACCCATTCCCAGTAATTTTTACAAGTTCTTATGTTCAAGCTGCCACTACAAGCGATTTTAGACTTCGAATTTTTTAAGCAAGGTATATTGATTGCCGTTGGCTTACTTTCAAACATCCTATGTATGTTAAACTCACTAGGCTTGTTTCCCAAAGTTTTAGGAGTTCAATATTCACTAAGGATAAAAAATTTCAGCCAAAACTCAAATTCACAATAGACACAATCATAAGCAAACCTAAAAGTTCAAGAAAAGATTCACAATCAAAGACTCTCTAAGAATTTTGCATGAGAATGTTAAGGACTAATTAAAATGCAAGATTTGACTCAAATCAAATAATAGGCTAAAAGAATTTCATACACTCATGAACAAATGAGTTAGACAAAGAAACAAGAAAAATAAAATTCAGCACAACATAAGCAATCTTATGTGACAAGTTTCATGACTAGACATGACTTCTATGACAAAACTACAATAGGTGAACAAGTCACTCTAGATTTTTGAGGTTTTCTTCTACTATAATTTTTTTAAGAATTTTATGGTTTAGGTTTCAGCCACAAAAAATAGCAAAACAAAACTCAAAGTGTTGGATCGAGTGGCCTCAAAATAATTAAGAAGGGGGGTTGAATTAATTATTCCTAAACCTTTACTAATTAAAAAATTTACTCTTCTAAGGATTTTACTATGTTTTTAAGAGAATGAGGAGTAGAAGAGAAACTTAACAGAAAGTAAAAGCGGAAATTAAAATGCACAGCGGAAAGTAAAAGAGTAGGGAAGAAGGAAACAAACACACAAGAGTTTTTATACTGGTTCGACAACAACCCGTGCCTACATCCAGTCTCCAAGCGACCTGCGATCCTTGAGATTTCTTTCAACCTTGTAAAAATCCTTTTACAAGCAAAGATCCACAAGGGATGTACCCTTCCTTGTTCTCTTTGAACCTAGTGGATGTACCCTCCACTAGAACTAATCCACAAGAGATGTACCTTCTCTTGTTCTCAGTCAAACCCAGGTAGATGTACCCTCTACTTGTACCACAAAGGATGTACCCTCCAATGTGTTAAGACAAATATCTCAGGCTATTAAACCTTTGATACTTTGTGAATGGGGATACAAAAGAATTCTTAGGCGGTTAGTCCTTTGACCACTTTTGTATTACGGAAAGGGAAGAATCAAAAGAATTCTCAGACTGTGTCATTTTGAATTCTTTGACAAGGGAGAAGGGTGACACAAGAATTCAGGTGGTTAGTCCTTTGTTCTTTTGGAAAAGGGAGAAGAGAGACACAAAAAGAATTCAGGCGGTTAGTCCTTGGCGAATTCTTTTTGGCAAAGGAGGAAGAGAATGAAAAGATGAATAGCACTTTTCAAGGTTTGGAAAACCAGAAAGCTTTTGGTACAAAGAAGAAGAAGAAGTTCAAAGAGATTCAAGGCTTGTAAAGGATTGTACGAGATTGATTGGAAAAGTATTTAGGATTGAAAGAATGAATTAATTAATTGAAAATGCAAAACAAAGCCTTGCTTTTATAGACTCTTCATGTCTGGTCAAGAAGACCATTTAGAAGAGTTATAACTTTTAGAAAAACTTAAAACCAATTTGAAAAAGTCAAAACCTTTTTGAAGAGTTACATCTTTTGATTTATTCAGAAATAGTCACTGGTAATCGATTACCAAATAAGTGTAATCGATTACATAAAGCTTTTATGTGAAAGGATGTGACTCTTCACATTTGAATTTGAATTTCAACATTCGAAGGCATTGGTAATCGATTACCAAAACATTGTAATCGATTACAGCTTTTTGAAATTAATTGGAACATTGTAAATTCAATTTGAAAACTTTTTCAAAACAATTTTGCTACTGGTAATCGATTATAACAATCTGGTAATCGATTACTTGAGAGTAAAAACTCTTTGATAATCATGTTTTTGAGAAAAATCATGTGCTACTCAAATTTTTGAGAAAAACTTTTCATACTTATCTTGATTAAGCCTTCTCTTGAGTCTTGAATCTTGATCTTGATTCTTGACTCTAAATTTTCTTCTTGAGTCTTGAATTCTTCTTGATTCTTATCTTGAACTCTTGAATTGTTCTTGATTCACTTGAGTTGTTCTTTGATTTATATTTGAGCTTTTCGTCATCACCTTTGTCATCATCTTTTGTTATTATCATTGTTATCATCAAAACACCTTTGAATCACCTTTGATTCACCATGAAGCTTTGCTTCTACAATCTCCCCCTTTTTGATGATGACAACTTCTGAAATCAAGAAACACACCCACTCTTTTTCCTAGTCGATCACTCACACAAATTCTTCCCCTTTGTTTTTGAATTTATGCTTATCTTAAAAATAAGTTGATTACTCATGTGAATTCTTGATTTAATCCCATTTCTCTCCCCCTTTGGCATCAACAAAAAGCCAAAGTGCATATCAAACTTATGGTATACAAATATAACTTAAACATCCATGCAATGTTCATGAAAAAATATCAACCAGATCATGAAGCAAGAAGCAAGAACCATGAAAACCATGAAGCAACAACCATGAATAGATTAATTATAAACTCCACATAGTCAAATAACATACTTAATATTAGTCCAAACATACCATGCAAATAAGGAAATAGTAAATTGTTCAAATACCATAATAATATAGCCAAAATACAAGGCTGAAAATCAAAGTAGTAATAATATTAAAATATAATTCTAAGATGATGGTGGCGGCGGTGGTGGAAGATCGAAGCTTGACCGGATGTAAGATACATCTTCTTCAACCTTTGTCATTCTTGACTCCATTTCATTGAAGCACATATCCACTTGCAATTCCAAAGTATCAAACCTCTCACTAACAAAGGTTTGAAGACCATCAAACCTTTCCAAAATCTTCGAAAGAAGAGATGAATCTTCTCCCTCATGTCCTTCTTCACCAACATTTCTAGCACCCTTCTTTACCCTAGATCCATCATGCTCCTTAATATAACCAAAGGATGCTATGGCTGAAGCGCCTATAAGGAATGATCTCTTGATTGGAACATAGGGTTCAAAATCAAGAGGGATGTTGAAGTGTTGAAGGAAAAGGTTAATAAGATGAGGATAAGGCAAAGGGGCATTCAATCGCAATGCCTTATGTATGCGATATTTAACAAGGTGTGCCCAATCAATTTGTAAACCTTTATGAAAGGCCCACATGACAATGAAATCTTCTTCAGAAACCCGGGCAAGGTTTGAAGATCTAGGAAGAAAAATGCGAACAATAAGGTAATGGAAGATGCGGCTTTCAAAAGCCAATGATCTGACAAGAAGCCTTCCGGTAATATCCGCTTGGTTGGTGCAAACCAACCGGCGGGCATCATGCACAAAAAAATCGAATTTCCAATCATCAATCAGTGCACCCTCAAAAGGCACACCTTCACTAGGCAACTTTGTTAAATCATAAAATAGGGATTGGTCAATGACCATCTTAATCCCATAAACTTCAGACATTAGGGTACCTTCATGGATTTCTAAATTAGAATAAAAAGCTTTGACTAAATCAGAATAAACAGGTAATTTTAGAGACATGAATGGAATAAGATTGGAGTTTTCAAATGCTTGAAGGCATTCAAAACTCTCATTTGAGAAGAAATCCATATCTATGAATTTTGGGTCTATAATGGAACGAGAGGAAAAGAGGTTTGTGTACCGTATACGCTGTTCCTCTGATGAGAATAATGATCCAGAGGGAATGGAGGAAGGCATTGAGGTTTCTTGTGCCTCAAAATGCCGTTGACTCCGACTCGAAGTGCCTTTCCGCTTTTTCGATGGTTCCGCCATTTGAGGAGTTTTTTGGGATTTCAATCGGTTCAAATGAAAGAGATTGAAAAAAGATGAAGTTTGGGCTTTGTGGGGAGTGATTTGGACAAGAATTGAGTGAGATATGGCTAGAAGAAAAATTGGGGGCGAGGGATTTCGAGAGAGAGAAGAGTTGCAGGTTTCAGAATTTGAAATTTGAATATATAGGTGCAGGGACGCGTTGTAATCGATTACACAAATATGGTAATTGATTACCAGAGAGCAACATTGCCAGAAATAACTGCTTGTAATCGATTACACTATTATGGTAATCGATTACCAGTGGTTATTTTAGCCAGAAAACAAAAACAAAAGGCTTTCTAGGAGAGAAGAAGTTTTGAGTTTTTATCAAAATATTTTTACGAAAAATATATTTGAAGATACTTTATGAATAATTCTCAAACATGCAATTCACATATCATGTCATGCAAAAACATTAAAACATGAAGATAATCAATTTTATCAAAAACAATCAAAACACAAGTAAGAAGAATATTCATTTTACTTAAATATATGAACGAATATTTCATGCAAATAAGATGAAATCAATCAAGCAAATATACTCATGATTTCAAACAATCAAAAAACACACAAATAAAGAATTGTTAGTCATCATAATCAAATTGTTTGAATAAAAATTTCAACTTTAAGAGAAATTTTTAATAAGATAATGGTTTTGATATTAACCTTTTCAGGATTGAAGTGTCTAGATCTTCAAGGATGAGGATCATGCTTTTTCTCCTTGTTTTTCATCCTTGAGAGATGTTATCTTCACTTTCATAATCTTTGGTTAGAAGATTAATCTCCTTTTCTGAACCATCGGATGAATCATTGTCATCCCATGCAATGTATGCTTTCTTAGTTCTTCTTTCGTCAAATCTTTTGTTTTCACTTTTCTCCGACCATTCTTCATTTGACGGATAGTTGGCCTTGATGTGACCAATTTGGTTGCATTTGTAACACCTAAGGACTTGAGAATCATCTTGTGATTTTCTTCCATTATTAAAATTTTGACGTCTGTCAATTCTTCTTTTCTTGATGTATTTCTGAAATTTCTTAACAAAGAAGGAAAAATCTTCTTCATCATCTGAATCTTCTTCTTCGTTTTCTTCTTGTATTGAAGATGAGGCTTTAAGGGCTATGCTTCTCTTCTTTTTGTCATTTTCTTCATTCTGATTGAGGCGTTGAAGTTCCATCTCGTGTTCCTGCAATTTACCAAATAAAGTGGCAAGAGACATGGAAGAAAGGTCTTTACTTTCAGAAATAGCAGTTACCTTGGGCTGCCATTCCCTACTTAAACATCTTAAGACTTTATTAATTAAATCTTCATTAGTAAAGACTTTTCCTAATAATGCAACATGGTTTACTATATGTGTAAATCTTTTTTGCAAACTATGAATATTTTCATTTGGATTCATCCTAAATAATTCATATTCATGGGTAAGGGTATTTATTCTAGACCTTTTTACATATGTGGTTCCTTCATGGGTTAACTGGAGAGTATCCCTCATATCCTTGGCATTAGTACAATTTGACATTCTAAAGTACTCATCTATCCCTGGGGCTGAAGTGACGATGTTTTTGGCTTTGAGATCGTACTGGATTTTTCTCCTATCTTCTTCTGTCCACTGATCTCTAGGTTTTTGGGTTGTAGTGCTTGTGCTTACATCTACTATAGTGGGTATATGTGGTACTAATTCTATTGCTTCCCAAATATTTAGATCTATGGCTTCGATGAATATCTACATACGGGTTTTCCAATAATGGTAACCCTCACCATTGAAAATGGGTGGTCTGTGAATGGAATTTCCAAAACAAGGGATTTGAGGAGGCCATTTATCTTGAAGTGGTTAGACTTTCTACAAGATACCTGCTCTGATACCACTTGTTGGATCGAGTGGCCTCAAAATAATTAAGAAGGGGGGGTTGAATTAATTATTCCTAAACCTTTACTAATTAAAAAATTTACTCTTCTAAGGCTTTTACTATGTTGTTAAGAGAATGAGGAGTATAAGAGAAACTTAACAGAAAGTAAAAGCGGAAATTAAAATGCACAACGGAAAGTAAAAGAGTAGGGAAGAAGGAAACAAACACACAAGAGTTTTTATACTGGTTCGGCAACAACCCGTGCCTACATCCAGTCCCCAAGCGACCTGCGGTCCTTGAGATTTCTTTCAACCTTGTAAAAATCCTTTTACAAGCAAAGATCCAGAAGGGATGTACCCTCCCTTGTTCTCTTTGAACCTAGTGGATGTACCCTCCACTAGAACTAATCCACAAGAGATGTACCCTCTCTTGTTCTCAGTCAAACCCAAGTAGATGTACCCTCTACTTGTACCACAAAGGATGTACCCTCCAATGTGTTAAGACAAAGATCTCAGGCTGTTAAACCTTTGATACTTTGTGAATGGGGATACAAAAGAATTCTTAGGCGGTTAGTCCTTTGAACACTTTTGTATTAGGGAAAGGGAAGAATCAAAAGAGTTCTCAGACTGTGCCGTTTTGAATTCTTTGAATAAGGAAGAAGAGAATGAAAAGATGAATAGCACAAGTTTTCAAGGTTTGGAAAACCAGAAATTTGAACCATAGAAAATCAAATCTAGCTTATATAGCAAGTTTAATCGGTAGAAATTCTAAAAAATCATGTTAACAAAATTTAAAACAAGACATTTAAGGAGATACATGGAGAAAAATGAAGAAACAACAATGGAGGAGAAGGCAAAGCTGAAAATTAATGGAGGTTTAATGAGCACCTACTTGAAGCTCGTGTGCTCTGATTACCACTTGATGGAAAGCTTGCTTGAGAAGCTTCTATGGAGGCTGGATCTTTGAGCTTCAATGAGGTCCTTCAATGGTGATTATCAAACATGGAGATGCAGCGGAAGATACAGGAGAAGAGGTGAGAGGAGGCACCATCTACTTGAGAATAAGCCATGGAAGGAAGAGCTTCACCATCAAGAGAGTGCCTTGGATAAGAAGCTTAGAGAGGAAGCTTCAATGGAGGAAAAGAATGAGAGAGAGAGAGGGGGGGGGGGGGGGGGCACAAAATTGAAGGACAAAAAGAGGGAGAGAAGTTGAACTTTGAAGTGTGTCTCATAAGTTTCACATTCATCAAAGTTACAACAAGTGTTACACATGCTTCTATTTATAACATAGGTAGTTTCCTTGAGAAGCCTCCTTGATATACTTCATTGAGAAGCTTGCTTGAGAAGCTAGAGCTTAGCTACACACACCTCTCTAATAACTAAACTCACCTCCTTGAGAAGCTAGAGCTTAGCTACACACACCCCTCTAATAGCTAACCTTAGCTCCATGAGATGAGAAGCTAGATCTTAGCTACACACACCCCCTATAATAGCTAAGCTCACCCCCATGTCAAAATACATGAAAATACAAAAAAGTCTATACTACAAAGGCTATTCAAAATGCCCTGAAATACAAGGCTAAAACCCTATACTACTAGAATGGCCAAAATACAAGGCCCAAAAGAAGGAAAAACAGATTCTAATATTTACAAAGAAGAGTTGACCCAACCTTGGCCCATAGGCCCAGAAATCTACCCTGAGGTTCATGAGAACCCTAGGGCCTTCTTTAGCAGCTATAGCCCAATCCTTTTGGAGTCTTCAATCCAATACCCTTGGGGGGTAGGATTGCATCAAGGGAAGTTTTTCAAGTGAACGAGGAGGCCATCTAAAGGAGGAGGCATAGAAGACAGTCAAGGATCACCCCTAATTAGGACAGAGCCATGCACACTTTTGGTATTGCTAATTATGTCAAGAGAATGATGCATGAGTAAGCTGCTAAGAGAAAAACAAGGAAGTAGGCTTAACAAATAGAATAGGAGGAAGATATCATTGTTAAGGAGTAAGAACAAATAAAAGACATGAAGAACCTATCTCGTCCACCCTCCCATGTCCAATGACTACTGTTGTGCAACCAAGGGCTGTTCCTCCTATGAAGAATCCAAAGAAGTCAGTGGAACAAAAGACTACCAACCAATTGTTGAGAGACATGAAGGGGATTGACAACGATGCTCCTCTTGTCTTGAGGAAGTGCAATGTTGAGGCACCACATGAACCTGTTGTTCAAAAGAAGCAGAAGGGAAGAAGAAGGAACCTACCATTTCTGCTGAAGTTCCCAGGAAACTAAAAAAGAGAGTCACTCATTCCAGCAAATCCCTTATTGGTAAGACTGTTTCCATCGTCTCCACCAAATAGTTCTAGCAACTATAAACATGATGACATACAATACGGTTCACCTATCTGTCAACCATCTCCATAATAACCATGTCCTCCCTTGTCACCCATCAAAGTGAAGAAGTGAAGAAGAAGTTCCATGTTCCATTCTTCTCCAAAAATTAACAAAACTATTGCAAGAAGAAGGATATAATCAAAAGAGCAACAAAGGAGCTTATCCAGTGTTGGTTTATTACTGTGTCGTCGACTCCATAGATGAGGTATAATTATGTGCACAAACCCTTTGCTGCTTACAAAGCACTTCCAAAAGATGTTATCGTGTCTTTGGAAACCTCAACTGTAGACAATCTAGCCTAACCAGGTTCGTATAGGATCTCATTGGATGCTAAGTAGGACTCAACAGACCATTCATCCATCCTCTAAGAGCAAAGAAGAACAAAAGAATAAGTCTACTAGGAGTGATGATTCATTCTCCAAAGTGCCAAAGGAATCACAACTTCCTATCAAGAGGGATCCATCACAGGAACCCATCTCCTTAGGTTATGTGGTCTAAAAGTGTCAACATCTGGACCCCTATCATGAAGTATCTTCCTAGCAATCTTGCTGATGTCAAGCCTACAAAGGATGAGTGGAAGCTAATAGGAGATCTTTTCTAGTATATGTACATTTCAAACCAAGCAGAGGCTTATCCATAAGGCTTGCACGTAAGAAAATCAATTAATATCAAGTTGGTGCTTGATAGAACTTGTTCAAGACTGCCTATATGTGATGAAGGCAGAAAGAAGGGATTCAAGTTATACTTCAACAAAGAAATGCCCAATAGACAACATTGAGTGCAGATCACCAACTACTCAAGGGACTGAAGGACCTTATTTGAAAATAACAAACTAGTAAGGGAATTGGACAACCATGATGCATATGCCTCATGGAACCAAATTGTGTGGTTTCACTCAACGATTGTGTCCATGTCCAAATCTGCATATTGGCCAGTACAAGATGATCATAGAGACTCCATTCAGTTGTTGTGTCTAACCAAAGTATACCACTCTAAAAATGTCACGACTTGTTTCTTTAAAACCCCTAAAGATGGATTCATCGAGCGTCTAGTTAAGCTTCTCATCATCTTCAACCACATTATCTTCAATCTAAACCAAATGGATGAAGATGAGTTTTCTACCTACATCATGCATTTCTTTGAAGAACTCAAGCTTGAAAGGGCTAAGTAAGAGAAGTAAATCATGACAAAGATTGTTGTTGAAAGAAGTGGGCAAGTAAAAGAGAAGCAAGATGAAGAAACCAACATCATCCAACAAGTCATTCAAGATATCGATTCATCTAATGATCAACAAGACTAAAAAATTCTTGTTATGTTCCCTACTACGAATGCTCTTGTACAACTTGCGTCTATCTAGCTTGAGAAGTCCACCAGGAAGTAGTAGTTTACTCCACAAGTTAGCATTCCAAAAGGTGTCACTCCTATCAACTACTCTACTCCTGCTACTGTAATTAAAGATTGCATTCAAGAGATCATGGTGCAAGCTATGTTGAAACAACAACAAGAGACTCAAAAGGAGTTTATTAAACAAAGAGAAGAAACCCTACAAGAAATGCAAGCCTTTGCTGAACAACAAAGGTTGGAGAATGAGAAATATAGGCTTTCAATCTAGAATGCCATTACTTCTTAATTCACTAGTCTATCTCAAATGCTAGTGCAACAACTCACGATGGCTCAAGTAAATGTACTTGGAGCGGTTTCCAATCCTGTTCACCCACCACTAGTTGTTGCTCAACCTCCACGACCTCCTCAAACACAAGGTATTCCACCTCCACCCATCCATTTCGAGCCTACACCACCTGCTTAGATAGAAGTACCTACACCACCGTCTATGCAAATAGAAATACCACCCCAACTTGCTCAATCAGAAGCACCTCCACCACCACCAAATCAACCACCACTACCACCGTGAAATGACAGCGATTCCCCAAGAACAATCTTAAATTTGATTGCAGTGCAAATTTTAAGCTGAAATTTTTAATGAATTTTCTAGACATCAGGAAAAAAATTAGCAAAAACGAACCAAGTGATTTGGATAAAATTAAAAAAAAAGAAAAAGCACACAAGTGACCTCATTTTATCATTCTTAAAAGTTTCTTTTGAGAGAAAAGTGAGTTGTCAAGAATAAGAGTCGTTCGACTTAGTCTGTGAATTGAAAAATCCTTTAAATATTTCTCGTCCTTGAAAATTCATTTTCAAGAATCCGCACAGTTTCCTTCATTTTTCCTTGCTACAAGGTCATGACAAAGACAACAATAGATACCTCGGAGCCCTACACTGGGGCAATGAGAGGCACCATGCATGAGCCTCTAGCGAACCTAGGGGCAGATCAAAAGTTCTCACCCGGTAGGTTGAAAACCCGAAAGGGCGGCCGAAGCAAAAATTAGGGTTGATATAAATAAAATAAAATAAAAACAATCAGGGGCGTGTGTTTCACCCTACAGGATACTACTTGTTTGTGTGGATGCGAAATCTACTGGCAAGTGCACCGGGTCATCAAGTAAATAATTAAAACGGTGTGAATCGAGTATCGAACTCAAGGAACTTGTTCATTTGGTAAAGGTTTGTTCAATAAGCAGGCATTTGCAAATAGAAACCATGATTGTGTCTGAAAGTAAAAGTATGTTCTATTCTATTTACAAAGCAATAAACATGAGCAAGTAAGTGTGAAAATAGATATATACAGGCGTTGGGTCCTCTTACTCAGCAAATTGATGCAATTAAGGATGTTTCTCTAATTAAAGATGTTTTTGTGTTCTATGCTGAAGGCTCAAGTACTAAACACCAATGTCTCGTGAGTTTAGCCTAATTCTAATTAAACTTCGTTCATAGATGTCTCTTGTTGAACTTAGCTTAATTGAACAACTTTATGATCACAACATAATAAAAACTAAATTACCACACTCCGTATCCAAACATATGGTAACCTAATCCTGCTCTATCAATTTCAAAGGAGACAATACATCTTTCAATGCTAAAGCCCCTAACAGTACACACATATGGGTGATCAAGCCACAAGCATGCAATAATAAAGTACTGATAGAAACAATGAACACATCAAACAACCTTAATTAGATAGGGAAATAGTTTACATCAATTATTCAGCAAGAATCCCCAACTGAGGATTTAGCCTTCCATAGCAAGGAAGCTCCTTTTATAATGAAGAAGAGGAATTAAGAGAAATTTCTTGCTTACAAAGGAGTGGGGATGTCTCCTCCACCTCTAGGAATCTCACAATCACTCAAAAACTCACAAATCTTCCTAAAAGATCAAAACATGGTTTCTTTGCTCTGTTCTTTGCCTCTGTGTATTTCACTCTTCATGCTCTTACGGCTATTCAACGCTCTCTCTAGACCTCTTACATTCTCCGCAAGTCAGGCTTAAAAAGGGCTCACTGACCTCGACATCGTGCTTAGCGCCATTCTCGCGCTTAATGCGAGTAAATGAATAATCGCTCAGCGCCAAACTCGCGCTAAGCTTGAAAGGTGACAAATGACTCGCTGAGCGAGCTGATGACACGCTGAGCGTGTGCCTGCATAATAGATTCCCTTCTAGATTCCTCCTATCCGCTAAGCGCGTTGATGCCTCGCTTAGCGGATGACACTCGCTAAGTGTATTGAGCTCGCTTAGCGAGACATCAACTTTAGCACTTCTTCGAAATAACTTCTTTTTGCTTGAAATTGAAGATAACTTGACATTAATTCCATACACAAGGCTTCTACTGAGCACAAATAAAAACAAAGCAAAATTTATTTACAATCCTACAAAAAGAACCATAAATTAGGGAAAATATATACATTTTGTAAAAGTTTTCTATACAAAATTTAGTCGTATAAGACGACTAACAAACTCCCCTAAATTTACAGTTTTGCTTGTCTGCAAGCAACGAAAGAACATCTCACTTGTCCTCAAGTGACAAAATCACAGTGGTTATTCACAAGGTGTTTGCTCCAAAGAATTCAATCACATGAAATGAATTGGCATACAATGCTTCAATCACAGCTTCTCACAAGACATGCTACTTTTCCAAGATGTGAACATGAGTATTAAGGAACACAGCTGAAATAAGCTAGTAAGAATGATAGATATCAAGGAAGGATTTTTAACCCAAGCCTCACAGCTATTGTTTCACTCAAGCACAAGTGTTTAGGCTTATCCATCAATCAACAACCAACATAAGTCTCAATCTTTGCACTTCATCTCATATCATATAGTCAAGAACACAAAAACTGAATCCGAAGGACTTTACTAGGCTTGTAACGAGGCTAGGCTGCAATCAATTCATGGTTTTTATAGGATGCAAAAGCTTAGGTTCTAAGAGAGCATTCATCCATAGATCAACCTTTTTCTTTTTATTCCAGCTCTATTACTTGCCTTTCCGCACTTAGCTTTTCTTTTTCTTAAATAGCAGCACACACACTTTTATTTTATACTTTCAGTTTTTTTTTTTAAAATACTTGCTGCTTATTAGATGACTGTGTGTGTTGCTCTTTTCTTACCATTACAAGCTTTCACCCCATAATTCCCCCAAATTTGGGCAAATTTGCTTTAAACCAAAATTTCCTTTTATGAATGATGCTCTCCTACAACCTAAGACAAGGTAGAAGTAGATAAACAGTACAGGCTCAAGGTTCAACCAAACAATCATACTTTCATCTCAAAATGGGTGCAAGGGATAAATCAATCATGCACAAGGTAAGCTTTTTAGCTAAGTGGCTATCTTCAATCAAAACATGGCCTTCATCATCTTCAATTTCACGCGTTCATTCTATACTCAGAGATTCATGCAAAAACCATTACTTAACGTTAGTCGTTCTCTCAATATTAAAGATCACACTCTCGCCAGGTTGCGGCTAATGCGTTCCTTCACAATCAACCTGACAAACCAACTAACATTTTCAGTCATGATCCTAATTCCATGTTCTTTCTCTTCTAATGACTGCATGCTCATTCAGGGCATATGATCTACGCATTTCAGTTCACTGACATCATACAATTGATCAATTCAAACCAATCACAAACAATGAATTCCAAAATCAAGTATCAACCACTAGATAAAATAAATGCACTGTTCAATCAAGCTTTGTAGAAGCTATCAACCAAAATAAAACTTGTAAACTAAAATTTAAATTTTGAAACATAAACATAAATCTAAAGACTGAAACATAAATATTGTTAGTGCTTAGCTCTACTGAGTGTTTAAAAGATTGGCTAAGATTTTGTTAAAACATAAGCACTTAGACAATGAAGGAAAGCTGGAGTTGCTGCACATGATGTCCAAAGTTATGTCAAGGAATCAGATCGGGCTGCACAATGCACAAGGCAAGATAAAATGTCAAATGAAGAATTGAAGCTGCAGGATCCACGATGTCGGATACAATGTCCAGGACATCCTGCCCGAAAATACTGGACACATAAATCTGTTATATCTTTAACAGATTGTGCAGGATCCACGATGTCGGACACGATGTCCTGACATCCGGCCCGAAACTACTGGACACATAAATCTGTTATATCTTTAACAGATTAATGTGCAGTTAGCAACAGATTTGGTGATCTATCTTTAGGAACGAATTAAAAGATAATTAAAGTTCGAATTACAAACTTGAATAGTTCGTTCAGAGATTAAAGATTAAAGATAAAAACTAAAAGATCAAACTGTATCTTTTAGATCTTTAAGTGCAGATTTTCAGGAAAATGATAGATCTCATCCAGCACAAGTAGTTGCAGCCCAGAAACGCACACTGCTATATAAACATGAAGGCTGCACGAGTTTTCCACCAAGTCCGGGATTGAAGAGTTATTTTGTGAGTTTTGGGACTTGAGTGTTTTGTGAGCCACCTTGATGTCACCCTAACATCAAGTGTTGGACCTGAGTGTGTAGAGTTGATCTCTATAGTGTGTAGAGTTGATCTCTTTTGTTCAGAGAGTAATCTCTGGTGTGTATTCGATTTAATTGTAAACACGGGAGAGTGATTGAGAGGGAGTGAGAGGGGTTCTCATATCTAAGAGTGGCTCTTAGGTAGAGGTTGCACGGGTAGTAGTTAGGTGAGAAGGTTGTAAACAGTGGCTGTTAGATCTTCGAACTAACACTATTTTAGTGGATTTCCTCCCTGGCTTGGTAGCCCCCAGATGTAGGTGAGGTTGCACCGAACTGGGTTAACAATTCTCTTGTGTTATTTACTTGTTTAATCTGTTCATACAGTCAAATATAATCTCCATGTTCTGAAACGTGATGTCGTGACATCTGGTACGACATCTGACCTCTGTATCAGAATTTCAATTGGTATCAGAGCGGGCACTCGAAATCACTGAGTGAGATCTAGGGAGACAAATTCTGATGAACATGGAGAAAGAAGGAGGACCAGTGAACAGACCGCCAATTCTGGATGGAACCAACTATGAATACTGGAAAGCAAGGATGGTGGCCTTCCTCAAATCGCTGGATAGCAGAACCTGGAAAGCTGTCATCAAAGGCTGGGAACATCCCAAGATGCTGGACACAGAAGGAAAGCCCACTGATGAATTGAAGCCAGAAGAAGACTGGACAAAAGAAGAAGACGAATTGGCACTTGGAAACTCCAAAGCTTTGAATGCTCTATTCAATGGAGTTGACAAGAATATCTTCAGACTGATCAACACATGCACAGTGGCCAAGGATGCATGGGAGATCCTGAAAACCACTCATGAAGGAACCTCCAAAGTGAAGATGTCCAGATTGCAACTATTGGCTACAAAATTCGAAAATCTGAAGATGAAGGAGGAAGAGTGTATTCATGACTTCCACATGAACATTCTTGAAATTGCCAATGCTTGCACTGCCTTGGGAGAAAGGATGACAGACGAAAAGCTGGTGAGAAAGATCCTCAGATCTTTGCCTAAGAGATTTGACATGAAAGTCACTGCAATAGAGGAGGCCCAAGACATTTGCAACATGAGAGTAGATGAACTCATTGGTTCCCTTCAAACCTTTGAGCTAGGACTCTCGGATAGGACTGAAAAGAAGAGCAAGAATCTGGCGTTCGTGTCCATTGATGAAGGAGAAGAAGATGAGTATGACCTGGATACTGATGAAGGTCTGACTAACGCAGTTGTGCTCCTTGGAAAATAGTTCAACAAAGTGCTGAACAGAATGGACAGGAGGCAGAAACCACATGTCCGGAACATCCCTTTCGACATCAGGAAAGGTAGTGAATACCAGAAAAGGTCAGAGGAAAAGCCCAGTCACAGCAAAGAAGTTCAATGCCATGGGTGTGAAGGCTATGGACACATCAAAGCTGAATGTCCCACTCATCTCAAGAAGCAGAGGAAAGGACTTTCTGTATGTCGGTCTGATGATACAGAGAGTGAACAAGAAAGTGATTCTAACAGAGATGTGAATGCACTCACTAGGAGATTTGAATCTACTGAAGATTCAAGTGATACAGATAGTGAAATCACTTTTGATGAGCTTGCTATATCCTATAGAGAACTATGCATCAAAAGTGAGAAGATTCTTCAGCAAGAAGCACAACTGAAGAAGGTCATTGCAAATCTGGAGGCCGAGAAGGAGGCACATGAAGAGGAGATCTCTGAGCTTAAAGGAGAAGTTGGGTTTCTGAACTCTAAATTGGAAAACATGACAAAATCAATAAAGATGCTGAATAAAGGCTCAGATATGCTTGATGAAGTGCTACAGCTTGGGAAGAATGTTGGAAACCAGAGAGGACTTGGGTTTAATCATAAATCTGCTGGCAGAATAACCATGACAGAATTTGTTCCTGCCAAAAACAGCACTGGAGCCACGATGTCACAACATCGGTCTCGACATCATGGAACGCAGTAGAAAAGGAGCAAAAGAAAGAAGTGGAGGTGTCACTACTGTGGCAAGTATGGTCACATAAAGCCCTTTTGCTATCATTTACATGGCCATCCACATCATGGAACTCAAAGTAGCAGCAGTGGAAGGAAGATGATGTGGGTTCCAAAACACAAGACTGTTAGTCTTGTTGTTCATACTTCACTTAGAGCATCAGCTAAGGAAGATTGGTACCTAGATAGCGGCTGTTCCAGACACATGACAGGAGTTAAAGAATTCCTGGTGAACATTGAACCTTGCTCCACTAGCTATGTGACATTTGGAGATGGCTCTAAAGGAAAGATCACTGGAATGGGAAAGCTAGCCCATGATGGACTTCCTAGTCTGGACAAAGTACTGCTGGTGAAGGGACTGACTGCAAACTTGATCAGCATCAGTCAGTTGTGTGATGAAGGATTCAATGTAAACTTCACAAAGTCAGAATGCTTGGTGACAAATGAGAAGAGTGAAGTTCTAATGAAGGGCAGCAGATCAAAGGACAACTGCTACCTATGGACACCTCAAGAAACCAGTTACTCCTCCACATGTCTATCCTCCAAAGAAGATGAAGTCAGAATATGGCATCAAAGATTTGGACATCTGCACTTAAGAGGCATGAAGAAAATCATTGACAAAGGTGCTGTTAGAGGCATTCCCAATCTGAAAATAGAAGAAGGCAGAATCTGTGGTGAATGTCAGATTGGAAAGCAAGTCAAGATGTCCCACCAGAAGCTTCAACATCAGACCACTTCCAGGGTGCTGGAACTACTTCACATGGACTTGATGGGGCCTATGCAAGTTGAAAGCCTTGGAGGAAAGAGGTATGCCTATGTTGTTGTGGATGATTTCTCCAGATTTACCTGGGTCAACTTTATCAGAGAGAAATCAGACACCTTTGAAGTATTCAAGGAGTTGAGTCTAAGACTTCAAAGAGAAAAAGACTGTGTCATCAAGAGAATCAGGAGTGACCATGGCAGAGAGTTTGAAAACAGCAAGTTTACTGAATTCTGCACATCTGAAGGCATCACTCATGAGTTCTCTGCAGCCATTACACCACAACAAAATGGCATAGTTGAAAGGAAAAACAGGACTTTGCAAGAGGCTGCTAGGGTCATGCTTCATGCCAAAGAACTTCCCTATAATCTCTGGGCTGAAGCCATGAACACAGCATGCTACATCCACAACAGAGTCACACTTAGAAGAGGGACTCCAACCACACTGTATGAAATCTGGAAAGGGAGGAAGCCAACTGTCAAGCACTTCCACATCTTTGGAAGTCCATGTTACATTTTGGCAGATAGAGAGCAAAGGAGAAAGATGGATCCCAAGAGTGATGCAGGAATATTCCTGGGATACTCTACAAACAGCAGAGCATATAGAGTATTCAATTCCAGAACCAGAACTGTGATGGAATCCATCAATGTGGTTGTTGATGATCTAACTCCAGCAAGAAAGAAGGATGTCGAAGAAGATGTCAGAACATCGGGAGACAATGTAGCAGATACAGCTAAAAGTGCAGAAAATGCAGAAAACTCTGATTCTGCTACAGATGAACCAAACATCAACCAACCTGACAAGAAACCCTCCATTAGAATCCAGAAGATGCACCCCAAGGAGCTGATTATAGGAGATCCAAACAGAGGGGTCATTACAAGATCAAGGGAGATTGAGATTGTCTCCAATTCATGCTTTGTCTCCAAAATTGAGCCCAAGAATGTGAAAGAGGCACTGACTGATGAGTTCTGGATCAATGCTATGCAAGAAGAATTGGGGCAATTCAAAAGGAATGAAGTTTGGGAGCTAGTTCCTAGGCCCGAGGGAACTAATGTGATTGGCACCAAGTGGATCTTCAAGAACAAAACCAATGAAGAAGGTGTTATAACCAGAAACAAGGCCAGACTTGTTGCTCAAGGGTACACTCAGATTGAAGGTGTAGACTTTGATGAAACTTTCGCCCCTGTTGCTAGACTTGAGTCCATCAGATTGTTACTTGGTGTAGCTTGCATCCTCAAAATCAAGCTGTACCAGATGGATGTGAAGAGCGCGTTTCTGAATGGATACCTGAATGAAGAAGTCTATGTGGAGCAGCCAAAGGGATTTGTAGATCCAACTCATCCAGATCATGTATACAGGCTCAAGAAGGCTCTCTATGGATTGAAGCAAGCTCCAAGAGCTTGGTATGAAAGGCTAACAGAGTTCCTTACTCAGCAAGGGTATAGGAAGGGAGGAATTGACAAGACTCTCTTTGTCAAACAAGATGCTGAAAACTTGATGATAGCACAGATATATGTTGATGACATTGTGTTTGGAGGGATGTCGAATGAGATGCTTCGACATTTTGTCCAACAAATGCAATCTGAATTTGAGATGAGTCTTGTTGGAGAGCTGACTTATTTTCTGGGACTCCAAGTGAAGCAGATGGAAGACTCCATATTCCTCTCACAAAGCAAGTATGCAAAGAACATTGTCAAGAAGTTTGGGATGGAAAATGCCAGCCATAAAAGAACACCTGCACCTACTCACTTGAAGCTGACAAAAGACGAAGCTGGCACCAGTGTTGATCAAAGTCTGTACAGAAGCATGATTGGGAGCTTACTATATTTAACAGCTAGCAGACCTGACATCACCTATGCAGTAGGTGTTTGTGCAAGATATCAAGCCAATCCCAAGATAAGTCACTTGAATCAAGTAAAGAGAATTCTGAAATATGTAAATGGCACCAGTGACTATGGGATTATGTACTGTCATTGTTCAGATTCAATGCTGGTTGGGTATTGTGATGCTGATTGGGCTGGAAGTGCAGATGACAGAAAAAGCACTTCTGGTGGATGCTTCTATCTGGGCAACAATCTTATTTCATGGTTCAGCAAGAAGCAGAACTGTGTGTCCCTATCTACTGCAGAAGCAGAGTATATTGCAGCAGGAAGCAGCTGTTCACAACTAGTTTGGATGAAGCAGATGCTCAAGGAGTACAATGTCGAACAAGATGTCATGACATTGTTCTGTGACAACTTGAGTGCTATTAATATTTCTAAAAATCCTGTTCAACACAGCAGAACCAAGCACATTGACATTAGACATCACTATATTAGAGATCTTGTTGATGATAAAGTGATCACACTGAAGCATGTTGACACTGAGGAACAAATAACAGATATTTTCACAAAGGCATTGGATGCAAATCAGTTTGAAAAACTGAGGGGCAAGCTGGGCATTTGTCTGCTAGAAGACTTATAGCAATTACTTCTATTTGAATGTGCTCAAACGTTAATAGCACATTCATTACTGAGCCAAAACAGATTCGACCGTTGCTTCACACGCCCCTCTACATTCTTCATTCAAATTTATATTTTCGTGGCATTCTTGTTTTCATCAGCATTCCCCAACACCTCTCGGAATTTCACGAAACCATTTCAAAAGCTCTGCGTTTTCATGGCTACCTCACCAAAAGAAACTTCATCTCCTGGTTCACCCTCTGTACCATCATCTCCATCATCCACCAAAGCACCATCAAACCAGGAACAACCTGAATTCCATATCCAACCCATACAAATGATTCCTGGTCAAGCTCCTGTCCCTGAGAAACTGGTTCCCAAACGACAACAGGGAGTGAAGACTTCTGAAAACCCTAGCCTTGCAACAAGTCCTAGGGAAGTAGACACGGAGATGGACAAGAAGATCCGCAGTATTGTGAGTAGCATTTTGAAAAATGCCTCTGTCCCTGAAGCTGATGAAGATGTCCCAACATCTTCCACCCCAAATGTTTCTGTGCCTGATGCTGATAAAGATGTTCCAACATCTTCCACTCCAAATGCTGAAGCCCTCCCTTCACCCAGTGAAGAGGAATCAACAGAAGAAGAAGATCAAGCCACAGAAGAGACCCCTGCACCAAGGGCACCAGAACCTGCTCCAGGTGACCTCATTGACCTAGAAGAGGTAGAATCTGATGAGGAACCCATTGCCAACAAGCTGGCACCTGGCATTGCAGAAAGATTACAAAGCCGAAAGGGAAAAACCCCCATTAAGAGGTCTGGACGAATCAAAACTATGGCACAGAAGAAGAGCACTCCAATCACTCCTACCACATCCAGACGGAGCAAAGTTGCAATCCCTTCCAAGAAGAGGAAAGAAAATTCCTCATCTGATTCTGATGATGATGTTGAACTAGATGTTCCCGACATCAAGAGGGCCAAGACATCAGGGAAAAAGGTGCCTGGAAATGTCCCTGATGCACCATTGGACAACATTTCATTCCACTCCATTGGCAATGTTGAAAGGTGGAAATATGTATATCAACGAAGGCTTGCTTTAGAAAGAGAACTGGGAAGAAATGCCTTGGATTGCAAGGAGATCATGGACCTCATCAAGGCTGCTGGACTGCTGAAAACTGTCACCAAGCTGGGAGATTGCTATGAAAGCTTAGTCAGGGAATTCATTGTCAACATTCCCTCTGACATAACAAACAGAAAAAGTGATGAGTATCAGAAAGTGTTTGTCAGAGGAAAATGTGTTAGATTCTCCCCTGCTGTAATCAACAAATACCTGGGCAGACCTACTGAAGGAGTGGTGGATATTGATGTTTCTGAGCATCAGATTGCCAAGGAAATCACTGCCAAACGAGTCCAGCATTGGCCAAAGAAAGGGAAGCTTTCTGCAGGGAAGCTAAGTGTGAAGTATGCAATCCTGCACAGGATTGGCGCTGCAAACTGGGTACCCACCAATCATACTTCCACTGTTGCCACAGGTTTGGGTAAATTTCTGTATGCTGTTGGAACCAAGTCCAAATTTAATTTTGGAAACTATATTTTTGATCAAACTGTTAAGCATTCAGAATCTTTTGCTGTCAAATTACCCATTGCCTTCCCTACTGTATTGTGTGGCATTATGTTGAGTCAACATCCCAATATCTTAAACAACATTGACTCTGTGATGAAGAGAGAATCTCCTCTATCCCTGCATTACAAACTGTTTGAGGGGACACATGTCCCAGACATTGTCTCGACATCAGGGAAAGCTGCTGCTTCAGGTGCTGTGTCCAAGGATGCCTTGATTGCTGAACTCAAGGACACATGCAAGGTGCTGGAAGCAACCATCAAAGCCACCACAGAGAAGAAATTGGAGCTGGAACGCCTGATCAAGAGGCTCACAGACAGTGGCATTGATAATGGTGAAGCAGCTGAGGAAGAAGAAGCAGCTGAGCAAGAAGAAGAGGCAGCTGAGGAAGAGGAAGATGCAGCAGAGGATACAGAATCGGATGATGATGATTCTGAGGCCACCCCATGACCATCAGACCTTTATTTTTGCTTTTTACTCTTACTAGCTATAGGGGCATGTCCCTTTGAACAATTAATTGCTATTGGTCTGTAATATTTGCATGCATTCTACTTTTGTCAAATTCTGTCTAAAAAGGGGGAGTAATAGTATTTAGTATTATGCATGATTTATGATTTTGGAGTTGTATGATACGATGTATGCATGATTCATGATTTTGAGGGGGAGTTGTATGATACAATGTATGCATGATTCATGACTTTGAGGGGGAGACTGCTGCTGCTGATGATGACTGATGTAAGCTACTGTAATTACGAGTAGCTGATAGAAGATGCTGCAGCTAGAGCATGGAGACAGGGGGAGCAGAAAGCTGATGTCACATGAGATGTCTTGACATCCTGGAAAAGACTAGTAGCTGATAGAAGATGCTGCAGTAAGAGCATGGAGACAGGGGGAGCAGAAAGCTTATGTCACGTGAGATGTCTTGACATCCTGGAAACGACTTGCAACTTGCAGAATTTTGCTGTCGCCATTACCAATTCCGCTGTGCTTGATTACTCTGATAATGAAAGTTGCTGATCCCACTTGCATAACTGCTCGTACCTGCTCAGGAAGTGTCTAAGTATGTTTTAGACAAAATTTGCCAAAGGGGGAGATTGTTAGTGCTTAGCTCTACTGAGTGTTTAAAAGATTGGCTAAGATTTTGTTAAAACATAAGCACTTAGACAATGAAGGAAAGCTGGAGTTGCTGCACATGATGTCCAAAGTTATGTCAAGGAATCAGATCGGGCTGCACAATGCACAAGGCAAGATAAAATGTCAAATGAAGAATTGAAGCTGCAGGATCCACGATGTCGGATACAATGTCCAGGACATCCTGCCCGAAAATACTGGACACATAAATCTGTTATATCTTTAACAGATTGTGCAGGATCCACGATGTCGGACACGATGTCCTGACATCCGGCCCGAAACTACTGGACACATAAATCTGTTATATCTTTAACAGATTAATGTGCAGTTAGCAACAGATTTGGTGATCTATCTTTAGGAACGAATTAAAAGATAATTAAAGTTCGAATTACAAACTTGAATAGTTCGTTCAGAGATTAAAGATTAAAGATAAAAACTAAAAGATCAAACTGTATCTTTTAGATCTTTAAGTGCAGATTTTCAGGAAAATGATAGATCTCATCCAGCACAAGTAGTTGCAGCCCAGAAACGCACACTGCTATATAAACATGAAGGCTGCACGAGTTTTCCACCAAGTCCGGGATTGAAGAGTTATTTTGTGAGTTTTGGGACTTGAGTGTTTTGTGAGCCACCTTGATGTCACCCTAACATCAAGTGTTGGACCTGAGTGTGTAGAGTTGATCTCTATAGTGTGTAGAGTTGATCTCTTTTGTTCAGAGAGTAATCTCTGGTGTGTATTCGATTTAATTGTAAACACGGGAGAGTGATTGAGAGGGAGTGAGAGGGGTTCTCATATCTAAGAGTGGCTCTTAGGTAGAGGTTGCACGGGTAGTAGTTAGGTGAGAAGGTTGTAAACAGTGGCTGTTAGATCTTCGAACTAACACTATTTTAGTGGATTTCCTCCCTGGCTTGGTAGCCCCCAGATGTAGGTGAGGTTGCACCGAACTGGGTTAACAATTCTCTTGTGTTATTTACTTGTTTAATCTGTTCATACAGTCAAATATAATCTCCATGTTCTGAAACGTGATGTCGTGACATCTGGTACGACATCTGACCTCTGTATCAGAATTTCAAATATAAATCTAAATTATAAAATGTACTAAAGACATGATAATAATAAAATTGTTCAAAGAGCAGGGAAATAAAAATCCTGATCATGTCAATGGTCTTGTGCAGAGTCAATGGCATGCTCATTCAGATCTAGTGCAGGAGTGCCTGATAGTGAATCCTGAGAAAGAGGAAGATCTGGCACTGGTGCAGATGACTCAGGCTGAGAAGAAGACATGTCCAGCACTGTAGTGGAAGGCTCTGGTGTCACTTATGGGGTAGCTACTGTTAGATTAGTCTAAAAAATGAAAGGCTCAGGTGGAGTGGGCTTTGAGGCTTCTAGAATGTCATCCTCCTGGTCCGACTGAGGCTCTTGAGCTATAGAGGCCTCACCCCCTCCCAAATGAGAAGGCTGGACTCCTGGCCAGGCCACCTTCTGAAGAAATTCCTCCACACTCATAACTGGCCATTGCTGGACCACATCCTGCAAACTCTGCATGATCAGGAGCTGGCCCTGATGCAGGCTATGTAGCATAGACAAGGAAGGCTCTAAGCTCTGAGTAGAGGGACCTGGAAGAATTGGAGCTGCTAGTGGTAAGGAAAGAGCAGAAGTAGAGGGAGTTGATGTAGAGGGAGCAGGGGCAGCTGATGAAGATGGGGCCTCAGATCTTCTAGCCCTGGATTTTTCGGTCCCTGGAAAAGTGACTGAAGGTTCATCCAGGTTCCAACAATTCTTCTTAATATAAGCCAAATTAATGGCTGGGTTGAGTGACTCGAAGGTAAGAGAATCTGAGGTGACTCCTCAGGCCTTGCACAAGGCAGTAATCAGGGTTGGAAATCCAAGCCTCGAGGAGTTGGATTGAGCAATGAGCGAGATCTATCCAGAAATAAGTGATCCTGAGTTCATGTTCATCTTCATTACAAGCCCGTAGACTAACTTGGCCCTATCCAGATTAAGATCAGAAGTATGGGATGTCGGGGCTAAGTTAGAATAAGATAAAACACTCCAGGTTTGGGCCAGAGTGGTAAGATCTTTCCTCAAGAACTTCCACAACAAACCCTCGACATTAAGTACAAATCCCGTCCCAGGGATACATAGCCGGGCTGCAAGCTCCTGAGGATCAGGCCTCAGTTTAGGAAACCTGGAGTAAGAGGCTAGCTCTCCCCTTGCTCCATAACCACTGGAGTCTCCAAAAAGGTGTTGAGGGAATCAACATCAAATTTTATCAGGTGCCCTCGAACCCTAACTTGCTTGGGAAGCTTGTCCTCAGGGACATATAGATTTGCATAAAATTCCTTCACAATTTCCACATCAATGCTTCCCTCAGTCAAGTTGGTCAGATGTTTATGCTAGTTTCTTCTAATTAATTCTCTTATGAAATCATCAAACTCATTGATATATAGCTTTACATTTCTTTCTGGCAGAATGTTCCTAGCAAGCACATTATCTGAGTAATGGTCCCAGGCCTCCTGTGATACAAATCTTGATCTATCATAACCGGCCTGAGACACTAAAGTTGTGGCTTTTCTCTTATGGGAAGCCATCTACAATACAAAAGAATTAAAACACAAGATTAGACAGGAATTTATTCAAATTAAAAATAAGAAAATAAAACTAAAAATCAGACTGGGCGCTTAGCGCAAGTGACTCACTTAGTGCGCCTTAGGAAAAACTACTCATGCTCTAAGCGTAATAGCCACATGCTTAGCGAGTGAACACAGATCCAATTTTTCCAAAAATTTTCAAAATAGAGAAGGATTTGTGCTTAGCGCGGTATGGCGCGCTTAGCGCGACTACTCTACTGAACAACACTGGCTTAGCGATCAAGCTTGCTAAGCCCAATTCCAACAATTTGAAAATAGAGAGATATTTGCGCTTAGCGTGACAGGGCACGCTTAGCGCACAACAAAACTCAAAAATTTCTAAGTGTCTGAGAACACATTACTCGCTTAGTGCACAGACGCGCTTAGCGAGTTCATAAGCAATTGAACTTTCAATCAGAGAAGATGAACCCACTTAGTGGGACAGAGCCGCGCTTAGCGAGTTCATTTGGAAATCCAAATGTTCACAGAAATGATGAACTCGCTTAGCGCGCTCATCACGATTTCCAGAAAAAGTAGGGACTTCTCACCCCTCCACTTAGGCCCCTATTAGGCCATCTAACCCTAATCAAAACGAGCACATTGTATCCATAATAAAACCTTAATTCTAGTCTAGGGAACAACTAAGTATTAATAGAAATTCAACCTAACACTACTAAGTTAACTAGCCTAAAGTTTGAAACTTGGAAATAAAATGAACAAAGTTAAGAAGCTTACTTGTGCTGTTTAATATGAGTGCAAAGAAGGAGCAAAAGTGCAAGAAATGCAGGGAGATTGAAGCACTGTGCTGAGGGTGAAGAGAAAATGCTCAGAGGAAGTAAAATGGTAACTGCCTAACGTAGTTGCCTTATTTGCTGGCAATTTCGAATGACTCGCTTAGCACATGGACTTGCTAAGTGAGTCAACATGACATTTGAGTTTTAAAGCTCATGCACTTAGCGGATCTGCTCACTAAGGCCAATACAAAAATTATGAAATTCCAGAGAAGTTTTTGGGCTTAGCGCGAAGGTACGCATTGGGCAAGTTCTGCAGCTTTGATTGGTCCTGCAACTCTCGCTTAGCGGGCCAAGGCCGTGTTAGAGAATAAAATGCTCCTTAAATGCAGTAGTGGCCCGCACTTAGCGCGTCCGTCTCACTTAGCACTATTCCATATAGAGAAGGAATTTGCTTAGCGAGAGCACTCGCTTAGCCCAATTCTCGAATTAAATCAGATAGAGAAGAATAACGCTTAGTGCGTTAGTGCGCTTAGCGAGACCAGACTTGTGCGCTTAGCGAGATGACTCGCTTATCCCAATTCCAAAAATTAAAGGGACATAGAGTTTATTGGGCTTAGCACACAAGTCAGGCGCTTAACGGGACCATACAGTGAATGATCAGGGGTCAATGCGCTTAACGCGAACAACAGCTCGCTTAGCGCGTGAAGAAGATGGCGCTTAGCGTGAGGAGTGCGCTTAGCGAGTGGACAACAAAAAAATTTTCAAGTTATTTTTTTGTCCACAACTTCACAAAAGCTTTTTAACCCGTTTTCCAATACTAAACATGCTGAATTCAAACAATCACAAGCAATCAAACTTAACTAAATGCAAGAAAAAACAAAATTAAAAAGGGCTATGTTGCCTCCCAGTAAGCGCTCTTTTGATGTCATTAGCTTGACGCAAAAGTCTCTTTCATGGGTCTTGCAAGTGAATAATTGTGTTTAGCCTATCAATGCTTCCACCATGGCATAGCTTCAATCTCTGACCATTGACTACCCATGATTTGTCTGGAGTTGATGAATGAGGATCAACCAATTCTACAGCTCCATATGGCCTGACCTCTTTGATAGTGAAGGGTCCTGACAATTTAGATTTAGCTTTCCCGAAAATAACTTTAGTCTGGAGTTAAACATCAATACTTGTTGTCCCGGTCTGAATTCCTTCTTGAGCAGCTTCTTATCATGGTAGTGCTTTACTTTATCTTTGTACAATCTGGCAAACTCATAAGCATTCCATCTCCCTCCAACTCCAACAGCTGTGTTTTTCTTTGTTCCCCTGAAGCAGTCTCATCAAAATTCAAAAACTTCAAAGCCCAATATGCTTTATGCTCCAATTCTACTAGTAAATGACAGGATTTGCCGTAAACCATTTCAAATGGAGATAAGCCAATAGGAGTTTTAAAAGCATTTCTATAAGCCCATAGTGCGTCATCCAATTTACTTGCCCAGTCTTTCTTGCTTGATGCTACGGTTTTCTCCAAAATTTTCTTCAATTCCATGTTGGAGACTTCTACTTGACCATTAGTTTGAGGATGATAAGGTGAGGTAACTTTATGTGTGACATGATAAAGGCCTAACACCTTCTGTAGCTGGCTGTTACAAAAATAAGAACCTTCATCATTGATTAAAACTCTTGGCACCCCAAACTATGCAAATATGTTCTTTTTCAGGAATTTCACCACGGTTTTGGCATCATTCTTAGGTGCAGCTACAACTTTGACCCACTTAGATACATAATCCACAGCTACAAGAATGTATTCGTTGCCCAAGGATGAAGGTAAAGGGCCTACAAAATCAATGCCCCAACCATCAAACACTTCAACTTCCATAATATTCTACAGAGGTATTTCATTTCTCCTGGAGATCCCCCCCCCCCCCCATTTTGTGACATTGATCGCATTGCAAAGCATGTTGGTGAGCATCTTTAAAGATTGATGGCCAAAAGAATCCTGATTGCAAGACCTTGGATATTGTTTTGTCTCCAACATAATGTCCTCCACGTGGAGAATTATGAAAATGCCATAGAATATTCTTGGCTTCCTCCTTAGTAACACATCTTCTCAAAATGTTATCAGCACCCATCTTAAACAGATGAGGGTCATCCCATACATAGAAATGAGCATCATGAAGGAATTTCTTCCTTTGCTGCCAAGTCAAATCTTTAGGGTAAATTCCTGTTGCTTTAAAGTTAGCCAAGTAGCAAACCAGGGTCTCTCACTCATCATGAACAGTGATTCATCTGGAAATTCATCTTGTATTTCCATCTCTCTCAAAGTTACCTCCTCGTTGACAAGTCATGACAAGTGGTCAGCTACCACATTCTCAGAACCCTTCTTGTCCTGAATCTCCAAATCAAGCTCTTGAAGTAATAGAATCCATCTTATTAAACGAAGCTTAGAATCAGCTATATTAAGTAAGTACTTGATTGCTGCATGATCCATGTAAACTATGACCTTTGATCCTACCAAGTACGATATGAAATTCTCCAATGCATACACAATTGCCAACATTTCTTTTTCAGTGGTAGCATAGTTGATCTGTGCATCATTCAACACTTTACTGGCATAGTAAATGGCATGGAAAACTTTGCCTTTCCTTTGACCCAACACAGCACCAATTGCATAGTCACTTGCATCACACATTAATTCAAATTCCTGACCCCAGTCTGGTGCTGTAATCACAAGAGCTGATACTAGTCTTGTTTTGAGAATGTTAAATGCTTGCAAGCATTCTTCATCAAATATAAACGCAGTATCCTTGTTAAGCAGATTGCTGAGTGGTTTGGCGATCTTTGAGAAATCTTTAATGAATCGCCGATAGAATCCAACATGCCCTAAAAAGCTGCTTATCCCTTTGACATTTACTGGAGGGGGTAGTTTTTCTATCACATCAATCATTGCTTTATCTACTTCTATCCCCTTGGCAGAAATTTTGTGTCCTGACACAATGCCTTCTTTTACCATTAAATGGCATTTCTCCCAGTTTAGAACTAAATTGGTTTCTTCACACCTTTTCAATGCTCTCTCCAGATTGGATAGACAACATTCAAATGAGGATCCAAAAATAGAAAAGTCATTCATAAACACTTCAATACTCTTCTCCACCATATCTTCTAAGATTGCCATCATACATCTCTAAAATATTGTAGGAGCATTGCAAAGGCCGAAAGGCATTCGCCTGTAAGCAAATACACCAAAGGGACAAGTAAAGGAAGTCTTCTCCTGATCCTTAGGGTCCACAACAATTTGATTATATCCAGAGTATCCATCTAGAAAATAGTAAAATGATTGTCCTGCCAACCGTTCAAGCATTTGGTCCATGAAGGGATATGGGTAGTGGTCCTTTCTGGTGGCATCGTTCAGCTTTCGATAATCTATACACATCCTCCATCCAGTGGCAGTTCTTGTTGGAATCAAATCATTATTTTCATTTCTAACAACTTTCATGCCACTTTTCTTTGGAACCACCCACAGAGGATTGACCCAGGCACTATTCAAAATTGGATATATGAGGCCTGCTTCTAACAATTTTAGCACTTCCTTTCTCACCTCCTCCTTCATGACTAGATTTAGTCTTCTTTGTAGCTGTCTTATAGGTTTATAATCAGCTTCCATGTTGATCTTGTGCATACAATAAGAAAGGTTGATTCCTTTCAAATCTGAGATATGCCACCCAATAGTTGTTGTATGCTTCTTCAAAATTTCCACCAGCTGAGCTTCCTCTTCCTTTTTTAAAGAATTACTGATAATCACCGGTTTAGTGCTATTATCTTCTAAAAATACATACTTTAAATGCTTAGGAAGGGTCTTCAATTCCACTTTTGCTTCCTCTGGTGGTCTGTCTCTCTTTAATTCTTCAACTTTCATCCTTTTAGGGAAACTCTCTTGCTCACCTTCTAATTCCTTCAAGCAACTATGCACTTCTTTTTCTTCTTCTGGAGTCAAACACTCAAGGGTGTTGGTTAACACTTTTTTGAGTGGAATTTGCATAACCATGGCTTTAGCTACCATATCAATCTCTTATTCCACCTTATCCATCTTAAAATAGGCCTTATGATCACTCAGATGCTTCATAGCGTCAAATAAATCAAAAGTAACATTTTGATTGTCAACACTCAGCTCCAATTTTCCTTTCCCTATATCTACTACACAACTTGCGGTTGACATAAATGGACGCCCTAAGATTAAGGGAATCTCAGAGTCCTCTTCTATGTCCATCACTACGAAATCAACAGGGAAGGTAAGGTGTTTGACCTAAACCAAAACATCTTCTATCACTCCATAGGGTCTGGTGATGGAGCGATCTACTAACTATAAAGTCATCCTAGTCGGCATTATCTCCAACTCTCCAAGCCTCGGGCACATGGAAAGCGACATCAAATTAATACTGGCTCCTAAATCAATAAGAGCCTTGCCAACAGAAACTTCAATAATTGCGCACGGAATAATCACACTCCTAGGATCTTTGTGCTTAGGTGGAAGAATCGCCTGAATTATAGCACTGTAGCTTCCTTCCACAATAATATTTTCACTGTGAATGTACTTATTCTTTTGTGTGAGCATATCTTTTAAAAACTTAGAGTACAACGGAATTTGTTGAAGAGCTTCTCCAAAGGGCATATTAATCTCCAATTTCTTGAAGATATCAAGGAAATAAGCCAGATGTTGTTCCTTGTCTTTCTTTGTTGGTACCAATTGATATGGCACCTCCTCCCTTTTGCTTGGACTTGCCTCCTTTCTCTTTTCTCTAGCTAGCTCACTCTTGGTCTTTTTCTTCTCTTCTTTTCTCTCATTCTCTTTTTCTTTTTCTTTTTCTTTTTCTTTTTCATTTTCTTTTTCTTTCTCTCTTTCTTTTTCTTTTTCTTTCTTTTCCTTCTCACTTATTTCTTTTTCACTCACAATTATTGGTATCTCCTTCTGCTGATCATCTTCTGCTTCCACTTCTTCCTCAGTCTCACTCAAAGGTTCTACCACTGGGTCAATATCTGGTTCAGTCACCAGCTGTTGTTTTTCTTCACCTATCCTCTTTTGACCTTCATTCATGCTCACCATTTTTCTTCTAGTCTTAACAGCCTTGCACTCCTCCTTAGGATTCTTCTCTGTGTTGGCTCTAAAGCTGCTTGACGGTCGGTCTGCCAGTTGCTTTACCAATTGTCCTACCTGGACTTCTAGATTCTTGATGGTTGACTCGATGCTCTTTTGATTGGACATGGATACTTGCATGAACTGAGCAAGAGTCTCTTCCAGCTTCGTCGTTCTGTCATAGAGACTAGGCCCTTGTTATTGTGGCCTGTTAGATGGCCCACCCTAGTCTTTATTGAACTGATTACCAGGGTGAGTTCTCCACTGTCCTTGTTTTTGATTATATTGTTGGCCATGTTAAAATCTAGAATATCCACCTGCATTAAAGGTTGGTCTTGGCTGGTTCCCCATGTAGTTCACTTCATGTATTGTATCATCTATGGGAATACAATAGCCAGAATCATGTGCTCCACCATATATAACACAACTTGCAACCTACAAAAAAGAAGAGGGTGAAAGTTGTCCAACATGCAATTGAGTTGGCAACTTACTTAGTGTTTCAGTTAAAGCTTCAAGTGGCTTGGATAGCAACTTGTTTTGGGTTGTCATACCCTAATTTCGTCCGGGAGTACTTGTGATCGGTCCTTGAACCTTGTTTGCTCCCTTTGGAACCCTCGAAACAAGCATCGTTGCGTAATCCGTAAAGTTTCACAACATTCCGGGAGGAAAACGAGCATTGTTGCGTAATCCGTAAGGTTTCGCAACATTCCGGAAAGAAAATAGGTGTCGTTACGTAATCCGTAAAGTCTTGCAACATTCAAGAAATCAAAACAAGCATTGTTGCGCAATCCGTAAAGATCCGCAACATTCTGGAAGTCAAAAAGAGCATTATTGCATAATCCGTAAAGTCTCACAACATTTCAGAGGGGCAAAAAGAGTATCGTTGCATAATCTGTAAAGTTTCGTGATGTTTCGGGAAGAAACCGGTCAGAAACACGAAAACGGGAGTGTATTTAGCAAAGTGGGGTGTGTGTAAATAAACGGGAATGTATTTAGCAAAGTGTGGGGGTGAACTTATCAAGATCCTCCACATTTGAAAAATGGTTTTCAGGGCTTCCGTAATGCTTCCATAAAATTTCCGAAAACCTTGGGTAAACATATTTCACTTGATATTGGTGAAAGGGAAGAGGAAAAAGAAGAAAATCAAGTCCTATATGCTTCTGTAAGGCTTCCATAACTTTCCCATAAATTACGAAAAAGGGGGGTGAACTTATCAAGATGGGGGTGCAAATAGAAATTTTCAAATTTTCGAATCTAGACCCTTCCAGAACATTTTGGAAGGTGGGTTACTTAAGGAGGAAGCAACCCAGGTAGCCTGGGCGAGCTGGGCGGCAACCTCCTCCCCCATTTTCCTATAATTAGGCGAAGGGAGGTTGTTCCAAAGGGTCCCTAACCCTTATGCTATGCATTTCAACTGTTTTTGGTGAAAAAAATTGTTTCCATGAAGAAAATCCAAGCCGAGGTGCTTTCGTAACGCTTCCGAGACGTTTCTGTGCGCAAATCCGTGAAGGTTTTCCATCATTCTTCACCATTCTTCATCCGTTCTTCATTCTATCTTCGTTCTTCAACTGGCGAGTTTTCGAATCCAAGACTTTCAATTCATTTCTTGTTTTGTTGGCTTTCATCTTTGTTTCGTTCACTTTCGATTTTCTTTTCTTCCGTTTATAACGAGCTTTAACCGATCGTTTAAGCCGTTATCTCGCCTAACAAATGATAAAATGAATTTCAACCGATCATTTGCATTGTAATCTCGTTTAATCACTGTTAAAGAAAAAGCTAACCGATCGTTCACACTGTAACCACGATTAAACCAAAAAAGGTAAAATAATAATAAAATAATCAAAATGTCTTGAAAAAATAATAATAAAATAATCAAAATATCTTTAAATAAAATAATCAAAAAAATCAATCGGACGTTTTTCTTTGGAAGTTTCCTTGAATGAATTGACTAATAACCAAAGTGAAACTAAGGCTAAAATCAACTCAAATCAAGTTTTGTCCGCAAAAATCACTAAAAACCGTTTTAAGGTCCAACGCCTTAAATGATCTTCTTTGCTTTTATCGATTAACATGGAACGTTCAAAAGCATAAAATCAACATCTAACTTTACCACTTTTGCAAGAACTACGTAGGTCTGAGTTCCTCACCACAAATCGAGGATACGTAGAAGCAAAAGTCCCACTTGTTTTTACCACCCCAAGACATCATTAATGGTCCAACGCCTTAACGTTTCTCTCGTTTCAAAACCAAGAGATCGTTAATGGTCCAACGCCTTAACATTTCCCCCCTTTCAAAAACAAGAGATCGTTAATGGTCCAACGCCTTAACGTTTCTCTCCTTTCAAAAGAATCAAAAGATCGTTTAATGGTCCAATGCCTTAAACGACCTTTGTGCAGTTAAAATCGATCTTGCGGAGAAAGATCAAAACAACTTAACCAAACGTTTAGTTCTGAAAGAACTACGTAGGTCTAATTTCCTCATTGCAATTGAGGAATACGTAGGATTAAGGGAAACACCCTTGTCGACCACAAAAAGATAAAAAGCATAAAAACACAAAAAGACATAAAAAGGGGAAAATAAAACATTTTTAAGTCATATTTGCACACTTGATTAAAAGGTTGCCGTCCTTTGTGACGGACGCGTGGGGTGCTAATACCTTCCCCGTCCGTACAAACAACTCCCGAACCTTTCACGATTAAAGTTCATAGACTACAACTTTCCGGTTTTTCCGACGTTTTCCTCGAATAAACATTGGTGGCAACTCCGCGCGCCTTCCTTCCTTGGAAGACGTACCCGTGAGCCCCGCGTCGCCCTCCCGCCGAAGGGTAGGTTGCGACATGGGCCAACAAAGCGTCCTGTGATGAAAGCTCTAGCAGGCTTCTTTTGGTTGGGATGTGTGCTCTATCACGCAAGATTGCATGGTCACTAGCAACCATATTCTCAATCAATTCCACGACTTCTTCAGGGGTCTTCAATTTTATTTTTCCCCTTGTAGAAGCGTGTAAAAGCTGCTTGGATTGTGGCCTTAACCCATCAATGAAAATATTGAGCTGGATCAGTTCTGAAAATCCATGAGTAGGTGTCTTTCTTAGTAACCCACAAAATCTTTCCAAAGCCTCACTCAAGGACTCATCTGGAAATTGATGAAAGGATGAGATGACAGCTTTTCCTTCAATGGTCTTGGACTCTGGGAAGTATTTCTTTAAGAATTTTTCAATGACTTCATCCCAAGTCTTAAGACTGTTACCTTTAAAATAATGGAGCCATCTTTTTGCCTTTTCAGACAAGGAAAATGAAAACAAGCTCAATCTAATACCATCCTCAAGCACACCAGCTAGCCTGACAGTGTTGCAAATCTCAATATAAGTGGCTAGATTTGCATACGGGTCTTCATTGGATAGACCATGAAACAAATTATTCTGAATCAACTGAATTAATGAATGTGGATAGGTTATATTCTGTGCTTGAACCTCCGGCCGTGCAATGCTAGTAAAAAACTGCGACACAAATGTACCTGAGTCATCTTCCAGGGTCACTCGTCGAGGTTGCTCTTCAGCCATGACTTCGGCTTCAATTTCTGCTGTTTGAGATTCCCTGGATATAGGTGAATTAGAAGATGATGACTCAGAAAAGTGAGCCTCTTCAAGGATTGATGCTATTGTTTTGTCGTGCAGAAGCTTTCTTATTCTCTCTGAGTTGTTTCTTCTAAAGGTTGCTTCAATTTGTAAATCCAATGGAACCAATTCACCTGCAGAAGATCCACACATGCAAACACTAACAGGAACAACAGTTAACCAATTCAAGAAGAAAATAAATTTTGAACTAAACAAATATTAACAAAAACAAAAATTAATAAATCAAAGAATAATGAATTAATGCCTTCAAACTGAACTAAACTTTCCAAATGGAAAAAGTTCCCCAGAAACGGTGCCAAAATACTTGTTTTGCCCTCCGGGATACTACTTGTTTGTGTGGATGCAAAATCTACCGACAAGTGCATCGGGTCATCAAGTAAATAATTAAAATGGTGTAAATCGAGTATCGAACTCAAGGAACTTGTTCATTAGGTAAAGGTTTGTTCAATAAGTAGGCATTTGCAAACAGAAATCATGATTGAGACTGAAAGTAAAAGTATGTTCTATTCTAATTACAAAGCAATAAACATTAGCAAGTAAGTGTGAAAACATATATCTAAAGGCGTTGGGTCCTCTTACTCAGCAAATTGATGCAATTAAGGATGTTTCTCTAATTAAAGATGTTTCTATGTTCTATGCTGAAGGCTCAAGTACTAAACACCGATGTCTCATGAGTTTAGCCTAATTCTAATTAAACTTCATTCGTAGATGTCTCTTGTTGAACTTAGCTTAATTGAACAACTTTATGATCACAGCATAATAAAAACTAAATTACCATACTCCGTGTCCAAACATACAGTAACCTAATCCTGCTCTATCAAGCTCTAAGGAGACAATACATCTTTCAATGCTAAAGCCCCTAACAGTACACACATATGGGTGATCAAGCCACAAGCATACAATACTAAAGTACTGATAGAAACAATGAACACATCAAACAACCTTAATTAGATAGGGAAAGAGTTTACATCAATTACTCAACAAGAATCCCAATTGAGGATTTAGCCTTCCATAGCAAGGAAGCTCCTTTTACAATGAATAAGAGGAATTAAGAGAAATTGCTTGCTTACAAAGGAGTGGGGATGTCTCCTCCACCTCTAGGAACCTCACAATCACTCAAAAACTCACAAATCTTCCTAAAAGAGTAAAAATTGGCTTCTTTGCTCTGTTCTTTGCCTCTGTGTATTTCACTCTTCAAGCTCTTACGGCTATTCAGTGCTCTCTCTAGACATCTTACATTCTCTGTAAGTTAGGCTTAAAAAAGGCTCACTGACCTCAACATCACGTTTAACGCGAGTAAATGAATAATCGCTCAGCGCCAAACTCACGCTAAGCCTGGAAGATGACAAACGACTCGCTGAGTGAGCTGATGACGCGCTGAGCGCGTGCCTGCATGACAGATTCCCTTCTAGATTCCTCTTATCCGCTAAGCGCATTGATTCCTCGCTTAGAGGATGACACTCTCAAAGCACATTGAGCTCGCTTAGCAAGACATCAACTTTAGCACTTCTTCAAAATAACTTCTTTTTGCCTAAAATTGAAGAGAAATTGACATTAATTCCATGCAGAATGTTTCTACTGAGCACAAATAAAAACAAAGCAAAATTTATTTACAATCCTACAAAAAGAACCATAAATTGGGGAAAATATAAACATTTTGTAAAAGTTTTCTATACCAAAGTTAGTCGTATAAGACGATTAACAGCGTGTTATTAAGGTTTTGTCCCGAAATCCAAACTACAAAAGGATCTAAGTCAAGATTTGAAATGACACATGGCCATGTTTCAATATCCCTAACACTAGTTTATCCTTTGCTACCCTCACCTAGCCAAAGCATAGTTGTTTTCTAAAAGCAACACACAAAAAAAATGACAACAGAAACAAAATAGGAACCCTGAGTAGGAACCACTGCTAAACTAGCGGGAAGAGCAATGCAAACAACTCATGCATGAAGATGGGTAGCAATGAAAAGAAAAAAAAATCCGCTGAAGGTGAGTGAAGAAAAAGGGAGACAAAGATCTCCAAATTTTACAAGAAATGCATAAAAGTGCAATTAGGATTACTGTATAAGAGAAAAGGAATAGAGTCCAACCCAAGAGGTACAAGCAACGCTCTTAAGGTTCTTACTCAATGTAACCCTTAAACACTCTTTGAGCCTCTCTAATCCTTTCTTTCATAGCCCTCTTACCCCTGACCACGTTAGAAGCCCAATAAAGCCCATGAGGATCAAGGAATGACTAATTTTGCTTTTAAGTTGGGATTCTAGAATGAAACCCGCACATGCTTGTGATTGCTGTAAAAAAATATATAAAAAGAAAGAAAAACCCCTGAGGTTAGCACTTGTACATTTGAGAAGAAAACTCATTTCACCAAGAGCTTGTGGAAAATGCCCAAAGACAACTATGATAGTAGGGTACATCAGATGTTAGTTTCTCATGCAAACTCCTTAGGATTTCTTTCGAATCCAAGGGTAGCCTTCGCTATATGAATTCTTTTAGGATCAACCCATGACATTGAGTTTCACTGGGATCGGCAGACCCTTGGCATCGCTCTATGATGTTAAATTAGGAAAGTTTCACTTGGTCATATACCAAAGTGTAACAATTCATTTCCATCCTTCAATGGTGCATGTGATTGGTCCCACAACCATATATTTTCTTGTTGTGCAGAATAATCAAAGTTTTTAAAAAAGAAAGGGGAAAACCTTAAGATCAATATTTCGGTTGATTGATTAAATGTCAAACAACTCCATTGCTGTCACTCGAAAATTGTCAAGTGACTAGATCAAACAAGCATACACTCTAAAGGAGTCCCCAAGGAGATTTGCAAAAAAAAAAAAATGAGGTTGCACGAATTATCGTGTCTTCCAGAAAGAGACAGTCAATCTATGTTTCCCACAAACAAAAAAAAAATCAAATCAAAATCACAAAAATAGGAAAGAATTTCATGAACATTGTACAATTTTCCATTGCATTGTTGCGTACAAAGCTTGCAGTTACTGCATTTCAAAATAGAGGTTGCATGCATCTACATCCCCAAAAATCATGTTCATATTAAGTGCATAGATTTCTCTTTATATACCCATTTCCTAAATCTAATCTTGAGTTTGGAATGAGAGACCCTCTCAAAGAGTCAACCTCTTGCTTTCTCACAAGGTTGAGCCCCATGGTACTAGTACCTATTGGCTTGTTTCATAGGACTCAAAGTCCTCGCTGGTATCTTTCATACGACTCAAAATCCTTGATTTTGCCTTTCATAGGACTAAAAGTCCTCTGTCTTTATGCTTTCATAGCACTCAAAGTCCTCTATCATTTCCTTTTCAAAGACTATCATAGTCTTTTGTCTTGCAATGACAATCAAGGTCATCCGATCCTTTACTTTTCGAAGACTATCATAGTCTTTTGCCTTGCAGAGACATTCAAGGTCATCTACTCCATTACATTTCAAAAGACGACAATGTCTTCAATCATTTATGGTTTCAAAAGGCGACAATGCCTTCATTTACATTTCGAAGATGACAATGTCTTTAGTCATTTATTGTTTCAAAAGGAAACAATGACTTCATTTACATTTCAAAAGATGACAATTTCTTCAGTCATTTATGCTTTCAAAAGGCGACAATGCCTTCATTTACATTTCGAAGACGACAATGTCTTCAGTCATTTATGGTTTCAAAAGGCGACAATGCCTTCATTTACATTTTGAAGATGACAATGTCTTCAATCATTTATGCTTTCAAAAGGCGAAAATGCCTTCATTTACTTTTCAAAAGACGACAATGCCTTCAGTCATTTATGCTTTCAAAAGGCGACAATGCGTTCATTTACATTTCGAAGATGACAATGTCTTTAGTCATTTATGCTTTCAAAAGGCGACAATGCCTTCATTTACATTTCAAAAGAAGACAATGTCTTTATCATTTATGCTTTCAAAAGGCAACAATGCCTTCATTTACATTTCAAAGATGACAATGTCTTCAGTCATTTATGCTTTCAAAAGGCGACAATTCCTTCATTTACATTTCAAAAGACGACAATGTCTTCAGTCATTTATGCTTTCAAAAGGCGACAATGCTTTCATTTACATTTCAAAGATGAAAATGTCTTCATTCAATTATGCTTTCAAAAGGCAACAATGCCTTCATTTACTTTTCGAAGAAGACAATATCTTCAGTCATTTATGCCTTCAAAAGGTGACAATACCTTTATTTACATTTCGAAGATGACAATGCCTTCAGTAATTTATGCTTTCAAAAGGCGACAATGCCTTCATTTACATTTGAAAGACGATAATGTCATTAGTCATTTATGCTTTCAAAAGGCGACAATGCCTTCATTTACCATTCAATAGATGATAATGTCTTCAGCCATCTATGCTGTCAAAGACGACAATGTCTTCATCTCAAAGACTTCAATGTCTTTTGTCCTTGAACTTCATAGGACTAGACGTCCTCTATGTTCTCTTTTTTTTTAAAAAAAAAGGAAAAGAAAAAAAGAAGAACTTCAATGCCATTATGTTTCCTCGGTTTCACTTCATTGGTTTTCGACAGTTGCCTGGTCAAATAGCAAGATCGCTCGAACGAAATTAGTGTCTTTATCTCTACTTCCCTATTATTTCCAATATAAGATAAGCAAAGAGGGGCAACTTTCATACCATAATTTACTTCCCTTTGGTTTTCGCCAGTTGACCAGTTCCCAGTAATTTTTACAAGTTCGTATGATCAAGCTGCTAACACTAGCGATTTTCAGACTTTGAATTTTTTAAGCATGGTATATTGATTGCCTTAGGCTTTGATGCGATCCTACCCCCAAGGGTATTGGATAGAATAATCAAAGAGGATTGGGCTAGAGCTGCAAAAGAAGGCCCTAGCGTTATCATGAACCTCAGGGTAGATTTCTGAGCCCATGGGCCAAGGTTGGGTCCACTCTTCTTTATAAATATTAGAATAGGTTTTTCCTTCTTGTGTGCCTTGCATTTTGGCCATTTGATTAGTATAGGGTTTTAGCCTTGTATTTCAGGGAATTTTGACTAGTCTTTGTAGTAGGGACTTTTTTGTTTTTCCATGTATTTTGGCATGAGGGTGAGCTTAGCTATTATAGGGGGTGTGTGTAGTTAAGCTCTAACTTCTCATCTCAAGGAGGTGAGCTCAACTATTAGAGGGGTATGTGTAGTGAAGCTCTAGCTTCTCTAGGAACCTTCTTAAGGAAGCTTCTCAAGGAGGTGAGCTTAGTTATTAGAGGGGTGTGTGTAGTTAAGTTCTTCTCAAGGAAGCTTCTCAAGGAAGCTTTCAAAAGGCGACAAGGCCTCCATTTACATTTCAAAAGAAGACAATGTCTTTATTCATTTATTCTTTCAAAAGGCAACAATTCCTTCATTTACATTTCAAAAGACGACAATGTCTTCAGTCATTTATGCTTTCAAAAGGCGACAATGCTTTCATTTACATTTCGAAGACGAAAATGTCTTCAATCATTTATGCTTTCCAAAGGCAACAATGCCTTCATTTACTTTTCGAAGAAGACAATATCTTCAGTCATTTATGCTTTCAAAAGGCGACAATAGCTTTATTTACATTTCAAAGATGACAATGCCTTCAGTCATTTATGCTTTCAAAAGGCGACAATGCCTTCATTTACATTTGAAAGACGATAATGTCTTTAGTCATTTATGCTTTCAAAAGGCGACAATGCCTTGATGTACAATTCAATAGATTATAATGTCTTCAGCCATTTACGTTGTCAAAGACGACAATGTCTTCATCTCAAAGACTTCAATGTCTTTTGTCCTTGTACTTCATAGGACTAGACGTTCTCTATGTTCTCTTTTTTAAGAAAAATAATGGAAAGGAAGGAAAAGAAAAAAAGAAGAACTTCAATGTCATCATGTTTCCTTGGTTTCACTTCTTTGGCTTTCGCCAGTTGCCTGGACGAATAGCAAGATCGCTCGAACGAAATTAGTGTCTTTATCTTTACTTCCCTTTTATTTCCAATAAAAGATAAGTAAAGAGGGGCAACTTTCATACCATAATTTACTTCCCTTTGGTTTTCGCCAGTTGACCAATTCCTAGTAATTTTTACAAGTTCGTATGTTCAAGCTGCTAACACTAGCAATTTTCTGACTTTGAATTTTTTAAGCATGGTATATTGATTGCCTTAGGCTTTGATGTGATCCTACCCCCCAAGGGTATTGGATAGAATAATCCAAGAGGATTGTGCTAGAGCTGCAAAAGAAGGCCCTAGGGTTCTCATGAACCTCAGGGTAGATTTCTGAGCCCATGGGCCAAGGTTGGGTCCACTCTTCTTTGTAAATATTAGAATAGGTTTTTCCTTCTTTTGTGCCTTGCATTTTGGTCATTTTAGTAGTATAGGGTTTTAGCCTTGTATTTCAGGGGATTTTGAGTAGTCTTTGTAGTAGGGACTTTTTTGTTTTTTCATGTATTTTGGCATGGGGGTGAGCTTAGCTATTATTGGAGGTGTGTGTAGCTAAGCTCTAACTTCTCATCTCAAGGAGGTGAGCTCAACTATTAGAGGGGTATGTGTAGTCAAGCTCTAGCTTCTCTAGGAACCTTCTTAAAAAAGCTTCTCAAGGAGGTGAGCTTAGTTATTAGAAGGGTGTGTGTAGTTAAGTTCTTCTCAAGGAAGCTTCTCAAGGAAGTTTCTCAAGGAAACTACCTAGGCTATAAATTAAAACATGTGTAACACTTGTTGTAACTTTTATAAATGATAGTCTTGTGAGACACACTTCAAATTTCAAGTTCTCTCCCTCTTTTCCTACTTCAATTTCGTGCTCCCTCCCCCGTCTCTCTCTCTTTCTTTTCCTCCATTGAAGCTTCCTCTCTAACCTTCTTATCCAAGGCACTCTCTTGGTGAAGCTCTTTCTTCCGTGGCTTATTCCCTAGTGGATGGCGCCTCCTCTAACCTCTTCTACTTTATCTTCCGCTGCATCTCCATGGTGGAAAATCACCATTGAAGGACCTCATTAAAGCTCAAAGATCTAGCCTCCACAAAAGCATTACAAGCAAGCTTCCATCAGGCTTACTTTCAACCTTCCTATATATGTTGAACTCACTAGGCCTGTTTACCACAGTTTTAGGAGTTCAATATTCACTTCGGATCAAAATTTCAACCAGCAATTCAATCACTAAAACTCAAATTCACAATAGACACAATCATGAGGAAACCTAAAAGTTCAAGAAAAGGTTCATAATCAAAGACTCTCTAAGAATTTTCCATGAACATGTTAAGGACTAATTAACATGCAAGATTTGAGTCAAATAAACTAATAGGCTAAAAGAATTCTATACACTCATGAACAAATGAGTTAGACAAAGAAATAAGAAAAATAAAATTCAGCACAACATAAGGAATCTTATGTGACAAGTTTCATGACTAGACATGACTTCTATGACAAAACTACAATAGGTGAACATGTCACTCTAGAATATTTTTGAGGTTTTCTTCTACTTTAATGTTTTTGTAAGAATTTTATGGTTTAGGTTTCAGCCACAAAAAAAATAGCAAGACAAAACTCAAAGGAACCTAAACTTAACACAATTCATGGTTCAAGAACAAGAATAAGAAATTTGAACCATAGAAAATCAAATCTAGCTTCTATAGAAAGTTTAATCGGTGGAAATTCTAAAGAACCATGTTACCAACATTCAACACAAGACATGTGAGGAAATACATGGAGAAAAATGAAGAAACAACAATGGAGGAGAAGGTAATGCTGAAAATTAATAAAGGTTTAAGGAGCACTTACTTGAAGCTCTTGTGCTCTGATTACCACTTGATGGAAGCTTGCTTGAGAAGCTTCTATAGAGGTTGGATCATTGAGCTTCATTGAGGTCCTTCAATGGTGATTTTCAACCATGGATATGTAGTGGAAAATAAAGGAGAAGAGGTGAGAGGAGGCGCCATCCACTTGGGAATAAGCCATGGAAGGAGGAGCTTCACCACCAAGAGAGTGCCTTGGATAAGAAGCTTAAAGAGAAAACTTCAATGGAGGAAAAGAATGAGAGAGAGAGAGAGAGGGCAGAAGGCATGAAGTTGAAGGAGAAAAAGAGGGAGAGAAGTTGAACTTTGAAGTGTGTCTCACAAGTTTCACATTCATCAAAGTTATGACAAGTGTTACAGATGCTTCTATTTATAGCCTAGGTCACTAAGTAAATGAAACTTCTATGAGAAGCTAAAGTTTAGCTACACACACCCCTCTAATAACTAAGCTCACCTCTTTGAGAAGCTTTCTTCAGAAGCTTCCTTGAGAAGATAGAGCTTAGCTACACATACCCCTCTAATAGCTAAGTTCACCTCCTTGATATGAAAAGCTAGAACTTAGCTACACACACCTCTCTAATAGCTAAGCTCAACCTCATGTCAAAATACATGAAAATACAAAAAAGTCCCTACTACAAAGACTACTCAAAATGCCTTGAAATACAAGGCTAAAACCATATACTACTAGAATGGCCAAAATACAAGGCCCAAAAGAAGGAAAACCTATTCAAATATTTACAAAGAAGAGTGCACCTAACCTTGGCCCATGGGCTCAAAAATCTACCCTGAGGTTCATGACAATCCTAGGGCCTTTTTTAGCAACTCTAGCCTAATCCATTTGGAGTCTTCTATCGAATACCCTTGGGGGATAAGATTGCATCATCCCAAGTGGTTGAAAAATTATGAGCATATCTAAAAATGTTGAGCCAATAGAACCCACAGTCTAACACCCTTCTAGTGTTCGCTGAGGACCAAAATGACCACTGGTTGGTGTGCCATGACTAAACTGAAGAATAGATTGAATCTCATGGTCTGGCACACACCTGCGGATCACTTGGTCACTACCAAATCTCCAAAAATAAGGATCATCCCACACATAATATTTAGCATCACTCTTAAGTTTATCTATTTGAGACCTAAATGCATGAGTTGGAACGATAAATGCAACAATGAAATTTACAATCTCAACAAACCAAGGTGTAACATGTAATGAATGCAAATGCATCAAATGCTCATCAGGGAAATTATCCCTAATAGGAAAGGGATCAACATGTCCCTCAATCCTGCTCAAATGATCAGCAACCAAGTTCTTGACACCACTCCTATCTTTAATCTTAATATCAAACTGCCAAAGAAGAAGCATCCACTTGATCAGTCTAGGTTTAGCATCAAGCTTCTTCAATGAGTACCTCAAAGCTGCATGGTCAGTAAAGATAGTGATATGAGAGCACAAAAATTAAGATATAAATTTATCTAAAGCAAAAACAATAGCTAAAAGCTCCTTCTCAATGGTGGTGTAGTTAACTTAGGCCACAACTAAAGTGCATGAATCATAAGAAATAGCATGGGATAGTCTACCAACTCTCTATGAAAAAATAGCCCCAAGTGCATAGTTAGAGGCATCACACATTAGCTCAAAGGGAAGCTCTCAGTCTAGGGGTTGCATGATAGGAGAGGTGGTAAGCCTTTTCCTCAACTCCTCAAATGCCTCTTTGCAAAGCTGGTCAAGCGCAAAGTCTATGTCCTTTTGGAGAAACTTGGATAATGTTAGTGCAATCTTGGTAAAATCCTGGATGAATCTCCTATAGAAACTTGCATGTCCAAGAAAAGAACACACTTCTCGTACAAAAGCGGGGTAAGGCAGAGAAGTAATAACATCAGTCTTGGCCTTATCAACCTCAATACCTCTACTAAAGACTAAATGTCCTAAGACTATACCCTCGTGTACCATAAAATGACATTTCTCAAAGTTAAGAACAAGGTTAGCCTCAATGCATCAGTCTAGAAATCTAGAAAGGCTATCCAATCATACATCAAAAGAGGAACCATAAATAGTGAAATCATCCATAAACTCTTCCATGCAACTCTCCAATAAATCAGAAAAGATACTCACCATGCACCTTTGGAAGGTGCCAAAAGTGTTGCATAGGCCAAAAGGCATCCTGGTGTAGGCAAATGTGCCAAATGGACAGGTAAATATGGTCTTGTGCTAGTCCTCCAGTGCAATGTGAATCTGCATGTAACCTGAAAAGCATCAAGAAAGCAATAATGTGATTTACCTACCAACCTCTCCAGAACCTAGGTAATGAAAGGGAGAGGGAAGTGGTGGTTGCAAGTTTCCTAGTTAAGTCTTCTATAGTCAATGCAAACTCACCAAATGTTGGCCACTCTAGTCAGAATCAACTTATTGACTTGGTTCCTCACAACAATGATGCCTATAATGACCCACTTCATTGTTATGATATCACTACTCTAAACCACATAAATTTCAATTTTTAAATGAAAACTTCATTAATTTGCTTATGAAAAACTCCATTAATGAGTATGGGATTGTGGTTTGACCTAAATAGATTTAGGTAAACCTTGTATTCACATAATTTCAACTTAAGTCAATAGAACTCCACATAACTCAACATCCACATCAAGCAAATCGCACATGGTTAGTTCGCACAACACCTCAACTCATCCAAATCAATCAAATAACATAGGAAAATACATTGAACGTTGATTTACAGTTAGCAAAATTTCAAGGCATTACAATGCCACAATTCTTAGGAACCACTTGGACAAGTGACACTCGAGTGCTATTTGAAATGGGATAAATGATCCCTGCAACTAGTAGTTTCATCACCTCCTTCTTCACCACATCAAGAATGGTGGGACTCAGCCTCCTCTGTGGCTATCTTACAGGCCTGTAATCATCCTTCAAGAGTATCCAATGCATGCATATGGAAGGCTGTTGGGTATGATGACTGAAAGCTTCTAAGCACCGTCTAAATATACATATTTAAGGTGCTCAGGTAGTGGTTTCAGCTCTGTCGCAACGTGCCCTTTGCGGGCGAGCGAGGGCGAGGCTCACGGGTGCGCTTTCCAAAGGAGGAAAGATGCGCGGAGTCTCCACCAATGTTTATTTGTGGAAAACGTCGGAAAAACCGAAGGAAACCGGTCAAAATGAAAATTCTAAGTTCGGGAGTTGTATTTACGCTTGAGGAAGGTATTAGCACCTCTTACGTTTGTCTCGAAAGACAACAGCCTATTTTTTAGAATTGTGGAATTGTGTTATCTTAACTTTTTATTTCTTTTTATTTTTTGAGGTCGACAAAAGCGGGGCTTTTGCTCCTACGTACCCTCCTTTGGAGAGGAAATCAGACCTACGTAGTTCTTTCTTATGCGTGAAGCAAGTGATTCTTTTTACTTGAGGGGTGATCATTTTAAGGCGTTGGACCTTAAAAATGATCCTTTTTTACTTAGTAAGAAACTGACATGATAAACTTTTCAAAAAAACCTATTTTTGTGGACGAGCTTGACTAGGCGAGTTGATTTTAGCCTTAGTTTCACTTTAGTTATTAGTCAATTCAATTAAGAATGAGAAGTCCCAAAGAGAAAACGTCCGATTGATCTTACGCTTTTATTTTACTAAAAGGTATTTTTTTTATTATTATATTATTATTTCACCTCTTTTTTGATTTCCAACGTGGTTACGGCACGACTGAACGGTCGGAATTCATTTTAACCAAAATTAACAGATGATACAATTCAAATGTTCGGTGAAAATTTATTTTATTTTTAGACTAAGCGAGAAATGACTTAAATAAATGGCTTAAGCACGTCAAAAGGGGGTATAAAAAGTAGACGAAAACAAGAATAAAAATACATGCAACAAAATGTGGACCACCACGGGTACATAGAATGAATTGAAAAGCTTGGTTTGAGGTACTTACCCGTTGAAGACTGAAGAAAACGAAGAACGAACGATGAATCTTGAAGAACGGTCGAGAATCTTCGTGTAATTACTCACGGAAACGTTACGGAACCGCCTCGGCTTGGATTTTCTTCACGAAAATAATTTTCCACAGCAAATTCGAGAGAGAGAGAAGTGCCTAAGGGGCTGAACCCTTTTCTTCTTCACTTCTCCTCCTATTTATAGCAAAATAGGGGAGAAGCTTGCCGCCCAGCTCGCCCAGGCGAGCAAGGTTACTTCCTCCAGAAGCAACAGCCTTCTGGAGGAATCTTCTGGAGGGCCCAAGTGGGCCTGGTTGCTATTTGCACCCCCATTTTTACTAAATGCACCCCCTTCTATTTTTTTGGTGATTCTTTTTCCGTAATGTTACGAAACTTTACGAATTTCGTAACGATACTTATTTTTCTTCCGCAGGGTTACGAATCCTTACGGATTATGTATTTACTCTTTTTTAGCTTTCGAAGAAGTTACGGAAACTTACGGATTGCACAAAAACACCTCTTTTCAACTTCCGCCACATTACGAAATTTCACAGATCGCACAAGCCTGCTTCCTTTAGATTTCTGAGACGTCTTGGGACTTCATTTATTGTGCAACAAAGGACGCCAAGTATCTCAAAGCGGCTAACCAAAAGTTACATGTCATCAAGTAATAATCCCCGGACGAAATTAGGGTATGACAAGCTCCAAGGAAGGCGACTGAATGGTGGAAGGCAAGGCAAGTTTGGTGGCTGGTGGAAGGGAAATAAAAGATTCAGAGCATGTACCTGCAACACAATCAGAGTGAATTACAGAGGAAATCTTTGCACAAATACTACATACAGCAGTAGAGTCATCACATGCACATTTGAAAGTGTTGGATAAGCGGCCTCAATAAATTTTAATCCCCTTTTAAATGATATATGATAGGCTCATAATGCATAAGAAGAAGCAGGAATTAAATTAACCAATGTTCTCTAAACATGCAAGACACAATCAGTTGCAATAAAATAAATGAGATAAGGGAAGATAGAATTGCAAACTCGATTTATACTGGTTTGACCACTTCCCGTGCCTACGTCCAGTCCTCAAGTAACCCACTTGAGATTTTTCACTGTCTCTGTAAATCCTTTACAGTCTTTGAACACATCTTGGGATCCTTCACCCTTGTGTTCAAGATTCTCACACAGTAAGAGACAAACAATCTCTTGATTACAACTGAGTTTATGAGATGTACAAAATAATTTCTCTCTTTTAGAGATGATAATACAAGTTAAAGATCTTAGAAGAATTCTCAATATATTTGCAAGAGTTTGGCCAAGAGTTTTTTTATAGAGTATTTGACAATTAAGTTCTCTTTTAAACTCTCTCTCTTTTTCGAAGTAAGACACACATATATATAGGCTCTTTGTGCCTTTTCAAAATAGTTTGAAGAGATGTGCCTTTTCAAAAAGTTTTTCTGAAATTTTCTCATTGGTAATATGGTAATCAATTACATAGTTATATTTCTAAAGAGTCATGTCTTTTCAAAGCTTTTCTGAAAACTCTTCGCTAGTAATCGATTACAGGACTCTAGTAATTGATTACACAGTTCAAAATTCAAATAAGTTTAAAATTTAAAACAAGCCATATTCATGATCTCTCAGGTAATCGATTACCAGCTCCGGTAATCGATTACCAATTCAAAAATATCTTACTTTTGAACTGATTAAGCTTGATAAAGAAATTTTGATAAAAGACTTTGAGGCCAAACTATTGCAATAAAAAATGAGATTCTTTTAACAATTTAATGAAGTTCTTATCTATGATTTTCTTGATCTTGTTTGTTGACTTGAAACAATGTGTGCTTTCATCAAGTAAATTCTTTTGGCATCATCAAAACCTGCATGATTCACAAAAAGAACCAAGATCAAAATAAAAAAAAGTCAGAAAGTAAATCTGTACAAGTATCTACGCTATCTACTACATTATCAATGATATCTACAAGGAAAACAAAATGCTCTCTTGCAGGATGTCTCGTGGAAAGAATTTTTGCATGCACATCAATTTTGGGCTTTACTGTCATCAATAATGGTCTCCCTAGGATCAATGTGGATCCATGGCTGGAAGATTCATTCTCCATGTCCAAGATGTAGAAATCTGCTGGAAAAATCAGATCATTAACTCCCACCAGCACATCATCAAGGACTCCAAGTGGAAGTGCAACACTCTTGTTGGCTAGTTGAATGATAACACTAGTTGGTTTCAAATCACCAAGATGTAGTGATCGGTAAACTGATGTGGGCATGAAAAGAATTGAGGCTCCGAGGTCAAGCATAGCATTTGTAAAAGTGCAGTCTTCAAAGGTGCAAGGGACAGTGAAAGTGCAAGAGCTTTGCACTTCTGTGGCAAGGTAGATGGTGCAATGGCAAAAATAGTTTTTCTCTATATAAGTGCAAAGACATTTATGCCCATCTTCACTTGCTCATTCCCTTCAGCTTCCGCTTATGAATGCATAAATCCTTCAAGAACAATGCATATTTTTAGAATCTGTTTGATGGCATCCAAAAGGGGAATGTTTGATGCAATCCTACCCCTAGGGGTGGGAATAGGCTAGGCCGGCCTACAGGGGCCTACGACCTGGCCTACATAAAGCCTGGCCTATTTAATTAAAAGGCTAGGCTCAGGCTTTTTTAAAAACCTGTTAAATTAAATAGACCAGGCTTAGGCTTATTAAAAATCCTTATAAGCCTGATAGGCCGGCCTATCTATCTATATATATATATATATATATATATATATACTTATATTAATTTTTAAAAAACTAGCAGATTCAATTCCTATAATTAAGTAAAATTTTAATTACAAGGTGTGAGTCAGGTGTTCCTTTCTATTTCTCATTATTTTTATTAGTTTTCCTATTTCTATTAACAATTCCTTTTTCTATTCCTATTAGGTTTCTTTTTTCCTTTTATTACGTTCCTGTATTCTAGAGCAAATAAAATTCATATCCTATCATATCCTATTACATTGCTATACAAAAATCATATCCTATCATATCCTATTACATTCCTATACAAAAATCATATCCTTTTTCTATCAGGTTTTCTTTTTTCTTTTTTACTTTCCTATTACGTTCCTAACCAAACAAAAATCATATCCTATCATATCCTATTACGTTCCTATACAAAAATCATATCCTATCATATCCTATTAAGTTCTTATGCAAAAATCATATCTTTTTTCTATCAGGTTTCCTTTTTTTTTTTTACAAAAATCATATCCTTTTCACTTCAAGCTTTTTGATAGAGGTAATTAACATTCTGTATTTAGTCTATTATAAAAGGTGTGTTATTTATTTATTTTTTGGCAAAAACAACTAGGAATATTAAAGATTTAATGTGAAGAAGACTTTTAAATAGACTTTTAAATAGGCTACCAGGCCAGGCTAGGCTTTTAAAAAGGCCAGGCCGAGCCAAAATAAAAGCCTTTGATAGGCTATAGGCCAGACTCAGGCCTCAAAAATTAATAGTAGGCTAGGCTCAGGCCTTTTAAAACCTGGCCTGGCCTGGCCTATTACCACCCCTACCTACCCTGCAAGGGCATTGGATAGAAGACTCCAAGTCGATTGTGCCAGAGATCCAAGGGAAGGCCCTAGGGTTCTCATGAGCCTTAGGGTAGATTTCGAGCCCATGGGCTAAGTATGATCCCGTTATCTTTGCAAATATTAGAATAGGTTTTTCCATCGTTTGGGCCTTGTATTTTGGTCATTCTAGTAGTATAAGGTTTAAGCCTTGTATTTCGAGGCATTTTGAGTAGTCTTTGCAGTAGGTAATTTTTTGTATTTTCATGTATTTTGTCATGGGGGTGAGCTTAGCTATTATAAGGGGTATTTAGCTAAGCTCTAGCTTCTCATCTCAAGGAGGTGAGCTTAGCTATTAGAGAGGTGTGTGTAGCTAAGCTCTAGCATCTTTAGGAATCTTCTTAAGGAAGCTTCTCAAGGAGGTGAGCTTAGTTATGAGTGGGGTGTGTGTAGCTAAGCTCTAGCTTCTCAAGGAAGTTTTCTCAAAGAAGCTTCTCAAGGAATTTTTCTTAAGAAAGCTTCTCAAGGAAGCTACCAAGTCTATAAATAGAAGCATGTGTAACACTTGTTGTAACTTTGATGAATGAGAGTCTTGTGAGACACAACTCAAAGTTCAACTTCTCTCCCTTTTTCTTCCTTCAATTTCGTGCTCCCCTATCTCTCTTTCTCTCCATTTTTTCTTTTCCTCCATTGAAGCATCATCTCCAAGCTTCTTATCCAAGGCTCATCTTGGTGGTGAAGCTCCTTCTTCCATGGCTTATTCCCTAGTGGTTGGCGCCTCCTCTCACCTCTTCTCCTTTGTCTTCCACTGCATCTCCATGGTGGAAAATCACCATTAAAGGACCTCATTGAAGGTCAAAGATCCAGCCTCCATAGAAGCCTCACAAGTAAGCATCCATCAAGTGGTATCAGAGCACAAGAGCTTCAAGTAGGTGCTCCTTAAACCTCCATTTATTTTTTGCTTTACCTTCTCTTCCATTGTTGTTTCTTCATTTTTTCTCCATCTATCTCCTCACATGTCTTGTGCTAAGTGTTGTTAACATGATTCTTTAGAGTTTCCATCAATTAAACTTGCTATAGAAGCTAGATTTGATTTTCTATGGTTCAAATTTCTTGTTCTTGTTCTTGAACCATGAATTGTGTTAAGTTTAGGTTCCTTTGAGTTTTGTCTTGTTATTTTTTGTGGCTGAAACCTAAACCATAAAATTCTTACAAAAATATTAAAGTAGAAGAAAACCTGAAAAATCTAGAGTGACTTGTTCACCTATTGTAGTTTTGTCATAGAAGTCATGTCTAGTCATGAAACTTGTCACATAAGATTTCTTATGTTGTGCTAAATTTTATTTTTCTTGTTTCTTTGTCTAAATCATTTGTTCATGAGTGTATGAAATTCTCTTATCCTATTATTTGATTTGATTCAAATCTTTCATGTTAATTAGTCCTTAACATGTTCATGCAAAATTCTTAGAGAGTCTTGATTGTGAACCTTTTCTTGAACTTTTAGGTTTCCTTATGATTGTGTCTATTGTGAATTTGAGTTTTGGTGATTGAATTGCTGGTTGAAATGTTGATCCTAAGTGAATATTGAACTTCTAAAACTTTGGTAAACAATCCTAGTGAGTTCAACATACATAGGAAGGTTGAAACTAAGCCCAATGCAATCAATATACCATGCTTAAAAAAAATTACTCAGAATTGGTTACTTTGAATTTTGAGCTGAATTTTTTACTTAATTTGCTAGACATCTGTGTTGGATCGAGTGGCCTCAGAATAATTAAGAAGGGGGGTTGAATTAATTATTCCTAAATCTTTACTAATTAAAAATGTACTCTTCTAAGGCTTTTACTTATGTTGTTAAGAGAATAAGGAGTAGAAGAGAAACTTAACCAAAAGTAGAAGTGGAAATTAAAATGCACAGTGGAAAGTAAAAGAGTAGGGAAGAAGGAGACAAACACACAAGAGTTTTTATATTGGTTCGGCAACAACCCGTGCCTACATCCAGTCCCCAAGCGACCTGCGGTCCTTGAGATTTCTTTCAACCTTGTAAAAATCCTTTTACAAGCAAAGATCCACAAGGGATGTACCCTCCTTTGTTCTCTTTGAAACCCTAGTGGATGTACCCTCCAGTAGAACTGATCCACAAGAGATGTACCCTCTCTTGTTCTCAGTCAAACCCAAGTAGATGTACCCTCTACTTGTACCACAATGGATGTACCCTCCAATGTGTTAAGACAAAGATCTCAGGCGGTTAAACCTTTGATACTTTGTGAATGGGGATACAAAAGAATTCTCAGGCGGTTAGTCCTTTGAATACTTTTGTATAAGGGAAAGGGAAGAATCAAAAGAATTCTCAGACTGTGTCGTTTTGAATTCTTTGACAAATGAGAAGGGAGACACAAAAGAATTCAGGCGGTTAGTCCTTCGTTCTTTTGGAAAAGGGAGAAGGGAGACACAAAAAGAATTCAGGCGGTTAGTCCTTGGCAAAGGGAGAAGAGAATGAAAAGATGAATAGCACAAGTTTTCAAGGTTTAGAAAACCAGAAAACTTTGGAAAGCTTTTGGTACAAAGAAGAAGAACAAGTTCAAAGAGATTTATGGCTTGTAAAAGATTGATTGAATAAGTGTTCAAGATACTTGAAATGCAAAACAAAGCCTTGCTTTTATAGACTCTTCATGTCTGGTCAAGACAACCATTAGAAGAGTTATGACTTTTTAAAAAAACTTAAAAACCAATTTGAAAAAGTCAAAAACTATTTGAAGAGTTACATCTTTTGATTTTATTCAGAAACAATCACTGGTAATCGATTACCAAATTAGTGTAATCGATTACACAAAGCTTTTGTGTGAAAGCATGTGACTCTTCATATTTAAATTTGAATTTCAATGTTCAAAGGCACTGGTAATCGATTACCAAAAACATTGTAATCGATTACAGCTTTTTGAAATTAATTAGAACGTTGTAAATTCAATTTGAAAACTATTTCGAAACAATTTTGCTACTGGTAATCGATTACAGCAATCTGGTAATCGATTACCAGAGAGTAAAAACTCTTTGGTAAACATGTTTTGTGAAAAATCCTTGTGCTACTCAGTTTTTGAAAAATCCTTTTCATACTTATCTTGATTAAGTCTTCTCTTGATTCTTGAATCTTGAATCTTGATCTTGATTCTTGAAGCTTGCTCCTTGAATCTTGATTCTTGAATTCATCCTTCTTCTTGAATCTTGAAGTGTTCTTCAACTTTTCCTCTTGAGTCTTGAATTTGTTCTTGATTTCTTCTTGAACATCTTGAACTCATCCTTTGATTGACCTTTGAGCTTTTTGTCATCACCTTTTGTTATCATCATTGTTATCATCAAAACATCTTTGAATCACTTTTGATTCACCATGAAGCTTTGCTTCTACAATCTGGAAAAAAGTTATAAAAAAAGAACCAAGTGATTTGGATAAAAGAAAAATAAATCACACAAGTAGGCAAAAAAATCAGTATCCAGGAAAAAAAAGTGAAAGGGAAGTGTGCTTGTTGTTTTGGCTCAAAATTTATTCTATAAGTGGTGCCTATGTTATACCAATATTAGTTCCGAAATTTCAATTGAAAATTACTGTGAATACAAGTGTCAAAGCTAGAGGTTTGTTGAGTCTTTTTTTTTAGTTTTTTTTACTCTACTCTAGAGCCATTGTAAGTTTCTCTTTGAGTCCTAGCTTGCTTCTATGTCCTTTTCATTGCTTTAATTGATGAGTAATCCTTGAAAAAATGTCTTGTTAAAACTCCATTGGTTTAGCTTTCATTTCATTTTTTTTGGTCTTTGGTTATTGCTTGTCTCTTTGTTTCCTTGTTTGTGGGTTGCCATATAGGGAATTGGAAGGAGGATTGGTTCCATCCCTTGAAGAATTTGAGTCAAGAAGAAAGGGTCCAACCACCTTAAGAGCTATTGGACTAAGAAGCACTCCAAATTGAGTGAATCACCAAAGAGAGAACAACCACCAAAATTGAGGACTGTTTTGTAATTTTGTAATTTTCAATTTACTTACCTTCATTGCTTTCAAGTTTTGTAACAAAAAGAACTTTCATTGGAAGTGTGTTGGGAGCCCCCAATAGGTTACCAAACTTCCATTTGTGTGTTATAATTTTAGGCAATTTTTCCTTAGGATAGTGAGTGTTTTGTGAGGAACCTTGAAATTGGTCATCCAAACACTCTTAGAATTCGCCTAGTTTACATTTCTTGCTTACTTTCATAGCTTATTTTCTTTACCTTCCATTGTCAAACCGCCTAGATAGCTTTCCTTTTACTAATTAGTTTTTTACCTTATCTTTCACACCTCTTTTAGTGTTTATTTTGGCTAGTTTCAACCATAGTTTCTTTTACCTTTTGTTTTCAAACCTCCAACAAGAAAGAACCACAACTTAGGAACCAACATGAGTCATCATTCATCTAGTGTTAATGGCGAGGGTAGTAGTCATAGAGACCCTTTATCTAGAATCTTAGATGAGTTGAGTTACCTCAAGTTATGGAAAGAAAAACAAGAGATAAAAGAAAAAGGGAAAAAAAGAGTGGAAGAAATAAGTCAAGATGAAAGAAAGAAAATAAGAGAGGAAGAAAGAAGAAAAATAATGAAAGAAATGAAAAGAGAAAAACACGCCTCCTATAGTAGTCATAACTCTTGCAAGAGCCTAAGTGAAGAACTTCGTGACTATTATGAAGGAATGCATAGGTCACATCTTAGGCCTCACTCCCATAGAAGAGAAAAGGAAAGAAAGCTTCAAGAGGCTAACATTAACCTCTCATACTTCCATGGGAAGGACAATGTAATGGCTAACTTAGATTGGGAAATAAGAGTAGAGCAACAACTTAAAAAGAAGTCTACGTCAAAATCTTATGGCTCTCACTCTTAGATAACCTCCACATTTTCTCTTTTCTAAAAAGACACTTGCTACCATTGCCACACCTCTTGGGCTTGAGTTTATTCCTCAAGTAAAGAAGTTTTTGGATGAGGGTTTGGTTCGCAAGAGCTTAAATTCTTGTGCTTTGTTGGTGCCCAAAATAGGTATTATTAGGCACCAAGTCCCTAAAATGGATGGTATGATGAATGTTTTGAGTGGTGCAACCCTCTTTTGTAAAACCACTCGTGCACCTAACATCTTCATGGTGTGTGTACATAGGGACCCATTAGGTAGGTTTGTTCTTATTTTTAGTTTCAATACAAACTTAGGTACTCATATGGGACACCTTAGGTTTGTCATACTTTTTGGTAGGAATAATCAATATGAAAATACAGAAAAAGGTATGTTTTATTGTGTTACTTTTCTTAACTTTTCAAATAGTGATCAAGGGGTTCCCATGAACCCTAAGACAATAAAGGTCATTCCTGAGTAGCCCACTCCACCAAGTATAAGAAAAATTTGGGACTTCCATGACTTAACAAACTTTTACAAAAGGTTTGTCCCATATTTTTCTATACTTGTAGCACCACTCATTGAGTTGGTGAGAAACCATGTTCCTTCATGGGAAGATGCCCAGGAAATGGGTTTTCAGACCTTACCTTACTTCAACATACCAAACACTACTAATACATATGTTTTTGTTCTTTTTACAGATGTCGAGGGAAGGAGCCCAAAGTATGAAGAACCTCGGGATTTGAGGTCAAATCCTTTCCAAGGTGGAGGGAATGATGCAATCCTACCCCGCAAGGGCATTGGATAGAAGACTCCAAGTAGATTGTGTCAGAGATCCAAGGGAAGGCCCTAGGGTTCTCATGAGCATTAGGGTAGATTTCGAGCCCATGGGCTAAGTATGAGCCCGCTTATCTTTGTAAATATTAGAATAGGTTTTTCCTTCGTTTAGGCCTTGTATTTTGGCCATTCTAATAGTATAGGGTTTTAGCCTTGTATTTCGAGGCATTTTGAGTAGGCTTTGTAGTAGGGACTTTTTTTGTATTTTCATGTATTTTGTCATGGGGGTGAGCTTAGCTATTATAGGGGGCATGTAGCTAAGTTCTAGCTACTCATCTCAAGGAGGTGAGCTTAGCTATTAGAGAGGTGTCTGTAGCTAAGCTCTAGCTTCTTTAGGAATCTTCTCAAGGAAGCTTCTCAAGGAGGTGAGCTTAGTTATTTGAGGGGTGTGTGTAGCTAAGCTCTAGCTTCTCAAGGAAGTTTTCTCAAAGAAGCTTCTCAAGGAAGTTTTCTCAAGAAAGCTTCTCAAGGAAGCTACCTAGTCTATAAATAGAAGCATGTGTAACACTTGTTGTAACTTTCATGAATGAGAGTCTTGTGAGACACAACTCGAAGTTCAACTTCTCTCCCTTTTTCTTCCTTCAATTTCGTGCTCCCCCCTCTCTCTTTCTCTCCCTCTTTCTTTCCTCCATTGAAGCATCGTCTCCAAGCTTCTTATCCAAGGCTCATCTTGGTGGTGAAGCTCCTTCTTCCATGGCTTATTCCCTTGTGGATGACGCCTCCTCTCACCTCTTCTCCTTTGTCTTCCACTACATCTCCATGGTGGAAATCACCATTAAAGGACCTCATTGAAGCTCAAAGATCCAGCCTCCATAGAAGCCTCACAAGCAAGCTTCCATCACAAGGTCTCTATTTATAGCCTAAGTGTCACACAAAATTAGAGGGAAATTTGAATTTCTATTCAAATTTCACTTGAATTTGAATTTGAATTTGTGGAGCCAAATTTGGAGCCAAAATTTCACTAATTATGATTAGTGAATTTCAGTTATGGTTCAGCCCACTAATCCAAGATCAAATCCAAAATTCTCCACTAAGTGTTCTTAGGTGTCATGAGGCATGTAAAGCATGAAGGATATGCACAAAGTGTGACTATATGATGTGGCAATGAGGTGTAGCAAGCAAATGCTCACCTCCCCCTTAGGCTGATCCAAAATTTAATTGGATTGGGCTTCTCCTAATTCAATTAAATTTCTATCCCAACACACACATCAAATAGTGCACTTAATGCATGTGAAATTATAAAACTACCCCTAATACAAAAACTAGGTCTAGGTGCCCTAAAATACAAGGGCTGAAAAATCCTACATTTTTGGGTACCCTATGGAGCCCTAAATACAAGGCCCAAAAATAATGAAACCCTAATCAATATGTACAAAGATAAGTGTGCTCATACTTAGCCCATGGGCCCAAAATCTACCCTAAGGCTCATGAGAACCTTGGGGCCTTCTCCTGCATCTCTGGCCCAATCTTTGTGGAGTCTTCTTTCCAATGCCCTTGGGGGAAGGGGGGGTAGGATTGCATTAGAATGTGAGTGCTATTACCTTAAGGAGTGTCAAGGAGCTTCCGAATTCAACAGATGTTAGTGCCAAAATTGACAAAGATGCCAAAACAAATTCTACACAAAAAAACATTCCAATACCTTTTCCTTCTAGATCCATTTCTGCATAGAAAGTGAAGCTTGATTCTGATTTGCTTGAGACTTTTAGGAGGCTGGAAGTCAACATTGATGGAAGCTTACTTGTGGGGCTTCTATGGAGGCTGGATCTTTGAGCTTCAATGAGGTCCTTTAATGGTCATTTTCCACCATGGAGATGCAGCGGAAGACAAAGGAGAAGAGGTGAGAGGAGGCGCCATCCACTAGGGAATAAGCCATGGAAGAAGGAGCTTCACCACCAAGATGAGCCTTGGATAAGAAGCTTGGAGACGATGCTTCAATGGAGGAAAAGAAAAAAGGGAGAGAAAGAGAGATAGGGGAGCACGAAATTGAAGGAAGAAAAAGGGAGAGAAGTTGAACTTTGAGTTGTGTCTCACAAGACTCTCATTCATCAAAGTTACAACAAGTGTTACACATGCTTCTATTTATAGACTTGGTAGCTTCCTTGAGAAGCTTTCTTAAGAAAACTTCCTTGAGAAGCTTCTTTGAGAAAACTTCCTTGAGAAGCTAGAGCTTAGCTACACACACCCCACTCATAACTAAGCTCACCTCCTTGAGAAGCTTCCTTAAGAAGATTCCTAAAGATGCTAGAGCTTAGCTACACACACCTCTCTAATAGCTAAGCTCACTTCCTTGAGATAAGAAGCTAGAGCTTAGCTAAATACCCCCTATAATAGCTAAGCTCACCCCCATGACAAAATACATGAAAATACAAAAAATTACCTACTACAAAGACTACTCAAAATGCCTCGAAATACAAGGCTAAAACCTTATACTACTAGAATGGCCAAAATACAAGGCCTAAACGAAGGAAACACCTATTCTAATATTTACAAAGATAAGCGGGCTCATACTTAGCCCATGGGCTCGAAATCTACCCTAATGCTCATGAGAACCCTAAGGCCTTCCCTTGGATCTCTGACACAATCTACTTGGAGTCTTCTATCCAATGCCCTTGCGGGGTAGGATTGCATCATTCCCTCCACCTTGGAAAGGATTTGACCTCAAATCCCGAGGTTCTTCATACTCTGGGCTCCTTCCCTTGACATCTGTAAAAAGAACAAAAACATATGTATTAGTAGTGTTTGGTATGTTGAAGTAAGGTAAGGTCTGAAAACCCATTTCCTGGGCATCTTCCCATGAAGGAACATGGTTTCTCACCAACTCAATGAGTGGTGCTACAAGTATAGAAAAATATGGGACAAACCTTTTGTAAAAGTTTGTAAGTCATGGAAGCCCCAAATTTTTCTTATACTTGGTGGAGTGGGCTACTCAGGAATGACCTTTATTGTCTTAGGGTTCATGGGAACCCCTTGATTACTATTTGAAAAGTTAAGAAAAGTAACACAATAAAACATACATTTTTCTGTATTTTCATATTGATTATTCCTACCAAAAAGTATGACAAACCTAAGGTGTTCCATATGAGTACCTAAGTTTGTATTGAAACTAAAAATGAGAACAAACCTACCGAATGGGTCCCTAGGTACAGACACCATGAAGATATTAGGTGCACGAGTGATTTTACAAAAGAGGGTTGCACCACTCAAAAAATTCATCATACCACCTATTTTAGGGACTTGGTGCCTAATAATACCTATTTTGGGCACCAACAAAGGACAAGGATTTAAGCTCTTGCGAAACAAACCCTCATCCAACAACTTCTTTACTTGAGGAATAAACTCAAGCCCAAGAGGTGTGGCAATGCTAGCAAGTGTCTTTTTAGAAAAGAGAAAATGTGGAGGTTGTCTAAGAGGGAAAGTTTCTTTAATGTTTGTCTTTATTGTAAAATGAGTTTCCTTCTTAGCTAACCTCTTGGAGGAGACACTTACCTCCTTACACTTCTCTTTAACCACTAATGGTTTTCCATCTTCTTGGGGGTAGATTTCTTCTTTAGATTCTTCCCCTTTTGCTTCTTCACTTTCACTAGATAAAGGTGAAGTAGTAGCCTCATCTTGGCTACTATAAATCTTGGCCCCTCATAATCATGGTTTTTGTGGTGGGGCATTGAGAAGTAATGTGTCCTCTTCCTTGACATTTAAAGCACTTTATAAAGCTAGTTTTCTCTTGCATACTAGCCTTAGGGGTTTGCTTTTTCTATTGCCTTCCCCTTATCATCTTTGGGCTCAGAAGGTATAACCCCTAAGATGCCTTGACCTTGGTCTTTCTTTGGATAAGAGTGAGAGCCATAAGATTTTGAAGTAGAATTATTTTTAAGTTGTTGCTCTACCCTTATTTCCCAATCTAAGTTAGCCTCTACATTTTCCTTCCCATGGAAGTATGAGAGGTTAATGTTAGCCTCTTGAGGCTTGCTTTCCTTTTCTCTTCTATGGGAGTGAGGTCTAAGATGTGACCTATGCCTTCCTTCGTAATAGTCACGAAGTTCTTCACTTAGGCTCTTGCAAGAGTTATGACTACTATAGGAGGCATGTTTTTCTCTTTTCATTTCTTTCATTATTTTTCTTCTTTCTTCCTCTCTTATTTTCTTTCTTTCATCTTGACTTATTTCTTCCACTCTTTTTTTCCTTTTTCTTTTCTCTCTTGTTTTTCTTTCCATAACTTGAGGGAACTCAACTCATCTAAGATTCTAGATAAAAGGTTTTTATGACTAGTACCCTTGCCATTAACACTAGATGAATGATGACTCATGTTGGTTCCTAAGTTGTGGTTCTTTCTTGTTGGAGGTTTGAAAACAAAAGGTAAAAGAAACTATGGTTGAAACTAGCCAAAATAAACACTAAAAGAGGTGTGAAAGATAAGGGAAAAAACTAATTGGTAAAATGCAAGCTATCTAGGCAGTTTGACAATGGAAGGTAAAGGAAATAAGCTATGAAAGTAAACTAGGTGAATCCTAAGAGTGTTTGGATGACCACATTCAAGGTTCCCAACAAAACACTCACTATCCTAAGGAAAAATTGCCTAAAATTATTACACACAAATGGAAGTTTGGTAACCTATTGGAGGATCCCAACACACTTCCAATGAAAGGCCTTTTTGTTACAAAACTTGAAAGCAATGAAGGTAAGTAAATTGAAAATTAAAAAATTAAAAAATGTCCTCAATTTTGGTGGTTGTTCTCTCTTTGGTGATTCACTCAATTTGGAGTACTTCTTAGTCCAATAGCTCTTAAAGTGGTTGGCCCCTTGCTTCTTGACTCAAATTCTTCAAGGGATGACACCAATCCTCCATTCCAATTCCCTATATGGCAACTCACAAACAAGGAAACAAAGAGACAAGCAATAACCAAAGACAAAAAAAATGAAATGTAAGCTAAACCAATGGAGTTTTAACAAGAAAATTTTTCAAGGATTATTCAACAATTAAAGCAATGAAAAGGACACAGAAGCAAGCTAGGACTCAAAGAGAAACTTAGAATGGCTCTAGAGTAGAGTAAAAAAACTAAAAAAAAAGACTCAACAAACCTCTAGCTTTGGCACTTGTCTTCACACTAATTTTCAATTGAAATTTCCAATTATAGAATAAATTTTGAGCCAAAACAACAAGCACACTTCCCTTTCACCTTTTTTTTTTCTGGATACTGATTTTCCTGCCAACTTGTGTAATTTTTCCTATTTTATACTTTTATCCAAATCACTTGTTTCTTTTTTTCTAACTTTTTTCCAGATATCTAGAAAATTCAATAAAAATTTCAGCTCAAAATTCGAAGTAACCAATTCTCAGTAATTTTTACAAGTTTGTATGTCCAAGCTGCCAGCACCAGCGATTTTTTTTTAAGCATGGTATATTGATTGCCTCGGGCTTACTTTCAACCTTCCTATGTATGTTGAACTCACTAGTATTGTTTACCACAGTTTTAGGAGTACAATATTCACTTAGGATCAACATTTCAGCCAGCAATTCAATCACCAAAACTCAAATTCACAATAGATACAATCATAAGGAAACCTAAAAGTTCAAGAAAAGGTTTACAATCAAAGACTCTCTAAGAATTTTGCATGAACATGTTAAGGACTAATTAACATGAAAGATTTGACTCAAATCAAATAATAGGCTACAAGAATTTCATACACTCATGAACAAATGAGTTAGACAAAGAAACAAGAAAATAAAATTCATCACAACATAAGAAATCTTATGTGACAAGTTTCATGACTAGACATGACTTCTATGACAAAACTACAATAGCTGAACAAGTCACTCTAGATTTTTGAGGTTTTCTTCTACTTTAATATTTTTGTAACAATTTTATGATTTAGGTTTCAGCCACAAAAAATAACAAGACAAAATTCAAAGGAACCTAAACTCAACACAATTCACGGTTCAAGAACAAGAACAAGAAATTTGAACCATAGAAAATCAAATCTAGCTTCTATAGCAAGTTTAATCGGTGGAAACTCTAAAGAATCATGTTAAAAACATTTAGCACAAGACATGTGAGGAGATACATGGAGAAAAAATGAAGAAACAACAATGGAAGAGAAGGTAAAGCAAAAAATTAATGGAGGTTTAAGGAGCACCTACTTGAAGCTCTTGTGCTTTGATACCACTTGATGGAAGCTTGCTTGTGGGGCTTCTATGGAGGCTGGATCTTTGAGCTTCAATGAGGTCCTTTAATGGTGATTTTCCACCATGGAGATGCAGCGGAAGACAAAGGAGAAGAGGTGAGAGGAGGCGCCATCCACTAGGGAATAAGCCATGGAAGAAGGAGCTTCACCACCAAGATGAGCCTTGGATAAGAAGCTTGGAGAGCATGCTTCAATGGAGGAAAGAAAGAGGGAGAGAAAGAGAGAGGGGGGAGCACGAAATTGAAGGAAGAAAAAGGGAGAGAAATTGAACTTTGAGTTGTGTCTCACAAGACTCTCATTCATCAAAGTTACAACAAGTGTTACACATGCTTCTATTTATAGACTAGGTAGCTTCCTTGAGAAGCTTTCTTGAGAAAACTTCCTTGAGAAGCTTCTTTGAGAAAACTTCCTTGAGAAGCTAGAGCTTAGCTACACACACCCCTCTAATAACTAAGCTCACCTCCTTGAGAAGCTTCCTTGAGAAGATTCCTAAAGAAGCTAGAGCTTAGCTACACACACCTCTCTAATAGCTAAGCTCACCTCCTTGAGATGAGAAGCTAGAACTTAGCTACACGCCCCCTATAATAGCTAAGCTCACCCCCATGACAAAATACATGAAAATACGAAAAAAGTCCCTACTACAAAGACTACTCAAAATACCTTGAAATACAAGGCTAAAACCCTATACTATTAGAATGGCCAAAATACAAGGCCTAAACGAAGGAAAAACCTATTCTAATATTTACAAAGATAAGCGGGCTCATACTTAGCCCATGGGCTCGAAATCTACCCTAAGGCTCATGAGAACCCTAGGGCCTTCCCTTGGATCTCTGGCCCAATCTACTTGGAGTCTTCTAGCCAATGCCCTTGCGGGGTAGGATTGCATCACCTTGTGTGTGCATTTATTTTCAACTTTGATCATTTGAGAAATTAGACTTCAAATTTCAGACCTCATTTGAGGCATAAATTCCATGTCCCCGTCTCTCCCTCTCCCTCCACTCATCTTTTCCTACCTTCAAGATCTTATCCATGGCTTCCTATGGTGGTGAGCTTGTTCTTGACTCATCTTCTCCTTGAAGTGGCATCTCTAGCCACCTTTCCTCCTTCTCCATTTTGTTGCCATTGATCTTCAAGAAGCAAATGACTCCATTGATGAAGAAGATCCAAGGCCTACAAGCTCTACATGGAGCTACATCACATTCCCATTTGGATTAATGATTGTCTGTGCAGGAATGTTGCCAGAACCTTGTTGTTGCATCTGGTTGACAGTTGTAGCTAACTGTCCAATATGAGTCTATAGGTTTTTGATGATGGCGCTCATATTCTGTTGAAACGGAATGTTTTTGGTTGCCATTTGCTTCATCAGCTCCTCTAAAGAAGGTACATAACTATTCTGCATAGGTTGTGTAGGTGTAGGTTCCTGAAACTGTTGTTGTTGTCTGAATGAAGGAGCTTGGTATTTGCTGGTAGAGAATTGGTATTGTTGTTATCTGAATGGTTGGCATTGCTATGTCTGTTTCTGTTGTGGACTAGAACCATTCCTCAGGTTCAGATGATCTCTACAACCATGATTATTAGTGTTGGAGTAAGGATTATATTGTTGTTGTTGAGGTCTGAATGGTTGTCCATATTGCATGGCAGAAATATCATCAACATGTTTTGTTTCTTAGAGAGTAGAACATACATCTGTTGGATGATCAAGTGCACAACAAATTCTAGAAAGCCTTAGTTGATTGGCTGCCATCACATTCTATTGTTGACCAATGGCTAGTTGTCTCACAAGGGATTTCAATTCTATAAGTTTATTCTCCAGCCTTTGGTTATCAGCAACCATAGAAAAAAAACTTCCTTTGTAGTAGCCTTGGACGTTGCTGCCACTCTAGTACCAAATTATTGATAATTGGTCGCCATGTTAGAAATCAATTGTCTTGCAGCAACAGGAGTCTTGTCCATTAGAGTGCATCCACTAGCTGCATCAATCCTTCATAAAAATATTGGATCAATAATTGCTCACTGATTTGATGGTGAGGGCAGGTAGCACATAACTCGTTGAATCTCTCCAGTACTCATATAAGGTCTCTCAAGTGATGCAATCCTCCCAAGGAGGGGACCCATCACCAGAGCCATGACTAGGAGACTCCAAGAAAATTGGGCCAAAGATGCAGGAGAAGGCCATAGGGGTCTCATGAGCCTTAGGGTAGATTTAAGGCCTATGGGCTAAGTTTGAACCCACTTATTTTTGTACATATTAGATTAGGGTTTCATTATTTTTGGCCTTGTATTTAGGGCTCCATAGTGTAGGGAGGGTACCCTAGTAATGTTGGATTTTTCAGCCCTTGTATTTTAGGGCATCTAGACTAGTTTATGTATTAGAGGTAGTTTTGTAATTTGACATGCATTAAGTGCACTATTTGATGTGTGTGTGTTGGAGAGAAATTTAATTGAATTGGGAGAAGCCCAATCCAATTAAATTTTGGACCATCCTAAGGGGGAGGTGAGAATTTGCTTGCTACACCTCATTGCCACGTCATATAGTCACACTTTGTGCATGTCTTTCATGTTTTACACGCCTCATGAAACCTAAGCACACTTAGTGGAAAATCTTGGACTTGATCGGGGATTAGTGGGCTGAACCATAGCTGAAATTCACTAATCATAATTAGTAAAATTTTGGCTCCAAATTTGGCTCCACAAATTCAAATGCAAATTCAAGTGAAATTTGAATAGAATTCAAATTTCCCTCTAATTTTGTCTGACACTTAGGCTATAAATAGAGGCCTTGTGTGTGCATTTTTTTTACTTTGATAATTTGAGAATTACAATTTAAAGTTTAGACCTCATTTGAGGCATAAAATTTCGTGCTCCTTTTCTCCTTCTCCCTTCACTCATCTTCTTCTACCTTCAAGCTCCTATCCATGGCTTCCTATGGTGGTGAGCTTGTTCTTAACTCATCTTCTCCTTGAAGTGGCGTCTCCAATCACCTTTCCTCCTTCTCCATTCCGCTGCCATTGATCTTCAAGAAGCAAATGACTCCATTGATGAAGAAGATCCAAGGCCTACAAGCTCCATATGGAGCTACATCATCAAGGTTGCTGCCTTATACCATAAATCTTCTTCTGGATGGATGTTGTTCTGGATGTAGGGAAGAATTTCTCTAAAAATCTTCCCTCGATATCTCCTCAAGTGTTCATAGGGTCTGGTCGAAGGTACAACCAGTCCTTAGCCACATCATCCAAAAAGAATGGAAATGTTTTCATCTCCACATAATCCTCATGAATGTCATGTTGTCGCATGGTGGAACACACTACATGAAACTCCTTAAGGTGCTTGTGTGGATCTTCACTTGCAAGACCATGAAACTTTGGCAGCAAATGGATTAGTCCAGACTTTAGCTCATAACTAACCTCTATCTCACGATATTGAATACACCAAGATTGATACACAACATCTAGTGTAGCCAATTCCTTAAGAGATTGGTTGTTATTAGCCATTGTATCAACACTAATTTCAAACTCAGAAGCACTAAAACTAGAACTAGGTTTAAAAACAAATCAAAGATGAAATCACTATGCACTACACTATTATGCAAAAAGTACAACACTCTTACTATTTCTAGTCAACCTATGAAATGTCCTATTGATCGAGGCTGTACTCGAATCAAATAAACATTAGAATGCAGTAACTAGGAAGTGATCCTAGGTCAACGAGCAATGACTAACCAAATGTTCATAATATGCTTCGTTATAACAGTAACAATTGGGGGGTGTGTTTGTTTTGTGAATTTAAAAACAAGCAGATTGGAATACGAAATTAATAGTATTAAAAACGTATTGTTTCCTCTTATTCAGAAGCCATTCTCTTATCCTAGGTTATGAAGATTTCACCCCTGGCAGTTAACCACTTAATCCAACCCTAATTTAATTTACTAAGCGAAAATCAATTTAGGGTTGTCAATATGTGATTAAGCAACACATACACCAATTAACCCCTTGTTCATTAAGCACGAACGTAATTTAAGCACAGTGGCAATTAATCGAACACTAAGCATGCACAGATTAACAGAACGCATGCGGGCTAATTGGTGAAGGAAAAACCGATAGGAGAGCAACATTAAAAACAGAACCTCAAAGAGAATTATGCTTCATCCTCAGAGGGAAACAACACTAGAAATCTAGCCTTCCATAAGTTCAACAAAAGTAGAAAACATAAATGAAACTAAAGGTAGAAAACGTAAATGAAACAAAAGGCAGAAAACGTAAATGAAGCTAAAGGAAGAAAACGAAAATGAAACTAAAGGCAGATGAAGGAACAAAAACGAAATTGCAATTAGAAGCAGAAAATGGAAAGATGCCTTCACGTGAACAGTAATACAAAGCTAAAAACGTAAACCGTAAAAATCCATGCACTCAGCTTAGGTATTCTCCTTAATAATAGACTCCCTTTTACACGAATCCCAAGCCTGCTATTTATAAGGGTCACTCAAAGTCACTAGACCCTATTACATTATTTTGGCCTAAAACGAAATAAAAATAACTAAATAAAATCTGACGCAATATAATGAAATTAGACGAAATCTAATAAAATTGTCTTTTGTCTTCAAGTCCAATCTGGCTCAGCCCAATTGCTTATAATTATCCTGAAATTGAATTAAAAACACTAAATTAGTCAAGTGGACCCATTTGATAAAACTGAATAATGAATTTGACAATTAGAGTTAATCAGTAATTAAATTGGTGACAAAAAGGGTTAATAAATAGGAGAAAATAATGACACACCAAAATCCCCCACACTTAACTTTTTTCACTCCTGGGCAAAATTAAAAACAAAGCAAAGAACAAATCTAGAGACATTAAAGAGAGATAAACAAACACCGAAGCAATTACATATTTCTCACTGAGTCTCAGGGAATGAAAGGAATGGGTAACATCTAACATGAAGAAATCCAAAGAGTTAAGACATTCATGAAAATCATCTAAGCAACCCAATCATGGCAAAATAGTTAATCAGCTCAAGAATGAAAAGTGATAAAGCCTCACAAGATATACACTCTATCTCTCAAGTGTCTAGGCTACTATTTACCCTTAAAGCACCCATGAACACCAACACCACATAAACTTGGCAAGATTCTAAAATTGACAATCAACCCATAAACACAAGCACATGAGGATCAAAAGGTCTTTTAAGGTTGTAATGGGGCCAAGGACAGGGTAGGGAAAATATGGAATAAGTAGCTAAATCCCAAAGGAATAGAGGAGCAATGGGGAATAAGTGCATATTAAGAAAAAATAAGAAAACCTAAAGATAAAATTTAAACATAAAGAGTAGAACCAAGAGTCTCATCATTCTTTTTCTATTTAAGATCTTATTCACTCACTTTATTACTTTTCTTTTTCTTTTTCTAACTGGTTCAACTCAATTTTTTTTAGAAGTGTAGCATTTGAGAAATAGCATATCATTCAGCATGTCCATCATTTAACCAATATACAATGTACATCAAGTATGGCCCAAAATACATCATGCAGCATAGCCAACAAAACATGTTATCCAATGAAACAAAACCCCCCACACTTATTCCCAAAACAATTCCAAAGCTCCAAAATTCCTTAAGGTTATGGTGAGATCATGGTTTTTCACTTAAGGCTTGTAATGAGCTTCAAAATAAAGAAAGGGAAACATAGGCTCAAAGGGCTATCAAAGGAATTAATTCAAGGTAAGTCCATTTGGCTAGAGGCTTATAAGAATAAAATTGCCTAAATCATTTCCAAATATGCATGTGAATTTGGAAGCATCAACAAGAATCAAGCCAAGTCTATTGTGCAAGCAATCAATGGGGCAAAACACACCAAATGATTATGATGATGGCTCAAATTCTCACAAAGGTAAACTTATCACTTTCAAATTGAGCTTTCAGAACTATCATGACATGTAGAGGAAAAACAAAGATTTCAAATCACAAAATGTCAAGAGACTTTTATTTTCAAAACAATTACCCATTACTTGAACATAACCTATAATTCAAAGAAAAACATGCAAAGTTGTACATACAAACAGAACTGACCAAAAATATTAAACTAGAAACCCAACAAAACTAACAAAATTAACAAATCCAACAAAACTAGCAAAACCAAAGAACACTCCCCCATACTTAAACAACACATTGTCCTCAATGTAGCACAATTAAAAGATTAAAATCAATTAAACCATCAAATAGAATTGGACAAGTGTAATAAAAGCAAAGAAGGAGATAGGAAAAGAAGAACTCCCTAAGTCATGGTGGAGGAAAAGTGGGGTGGAGTAAGGAAGTCTTTTCCACCACTGCGTCCACTAAAGAAGGGTTTGTGAGGAATGGCTTAAGTCAGTGTCCATTGACCTTGAAGCTCTTGTTAGTGGAGTCGCTTTTGATCTCAACTGTACCATAAGGAAAAACATTAGTAACAACAAAAGGACCAATCCACTTAGACCTCAACTTACCACTCATGAGTCCAAGCCTAGAATTATATAATAACACTTTTTGCCCAACCATGAAGTCCTTCTTAATTATCATGTTATCATGGAACTTCTTGGTCTTTTCTTTGTAGAACTTGGCATTCTTATACGCTTCTAGGCGGATCTTATCTAACTCACTCAGTTGCAACTTTCTTTCCTCACCAGCTTGATCCATAGAGAAGTTGCAAGTCTTCATTGCCCAGTATGCTTTGCGCTCAATCTCCACTGGAAGATGACATGCCTTTCCAAAGACAACCCGATAAGGAGACATTCCTATGGGTGCTTTGTAGGCAGTCCTATGTGCCTAAAGAGCATCATCAAGCCTGGTACTCCAATCTTTCCTGCTTGGCTGCACAATCTTCTCTAAAATTCTCTTGATCTCCCTGTGAGAAATTTTTGTCTGTCCATTGGTTTGAGGGTGGTATGGTGTGGATACCCTGTGTACAACCCCATACTTTTTAAGGAAGGCATGTATTGATTTGTTGCAAAAATGGGTTCCTTGATCACTAATGATTGCTTTAGGTACTCCAAACCTGCAAAACAAATTAGATCTGACAAAATCTACAACAACCTTAGCATCATTAGTTCTAGTGGGCTTGGCTTCCATCCATTTTGAAACATAATCAACTACAAGGAGGATATAAACATAACCAAAAGACAAGAAAAGGACCCATGAAATCTATGCCCCGGACATCAAACACCTCACAGAATAGCATGGGTTGTTGAGGCATTTGTTGTCGCCATGTAAGTGCATTTCCTGCTCTTTGATATTGCTCACAATTGCTACAAATCTTCCACGCATCTTTAAAGATGGTGGGCCAATAAAAGCCACAGTCAAGAACTTTGCGAGCTGTCCTTTGAACTCCCAGATGACCTCCCAGTGCGGAAGAATGAAAGAACTGCAAGATTGAGTCAGTCTCATGATCCGAAATGCATCATCTAATGACCTGATCACTGCACAATTTTAACAAGTAGGGGTCATCCCAAATAAAATGCTTAGCATCACTTTTAATTTTATCTTTTTGAGCCTTAGATGCTATGGGAGGAAAAACAGAAGCAACTAAATAATTTATAATGTTAGCAAACCAGGGAGTAGAAAAAGAATCAGATAATATTATACAATATATACAAATGATCATCCGAGAAATCATCCCGAATGGGTGAGTCCTCATCAGACACACGTTTGATCCGACTCAAATGATAAGCAACTAAATTTTGTGCTCCGCTCTTATCACAGATCTCCAAGTCAAACTCTTGGAGCCAAAGCATCCATCAGATCAACCTAGGTTTTGAATTAGCCTTCTTCAACAAGTACTTTAGAGCTGCATGATCAGTATAAACGATAATGCGAGTACCAAGCAAATAAGAATGAAATTTTTCAAGAGCAAAAACTATGGCTAGTAGCTCTTTCTCAATAGTAGTATAATTCGCTTGGGCAGCATCTAAAGTCCTAGAAGCATAATATATCACCCTAGGAAATTTATGAATTTTCTGAGCAAGGACAGCCCCCAATGCATAATTTGATGCATCACACATAAGCTTAAAATGGGCTATCCAATCGGGTGCTTGTATGATGGGGTAGTAGTCAGTGCTCTTTTGAGGCAATCAAAAGCCTCTTTGCATTTATCATTAAAGTCAAACTCCACCTCATTGTGCAACAAGTTGGATAGTGGAAGGGCTACTTTGCTAAAATCTCTTATAAAGCGCCTATAGAATCCTGCATGACTAAGAAAAGATCGCACCTCTCGCACGCAAGAGGGGTAAGGCAATTGTGAAATAACAGAAATGTTTGCAAGATCTACTTCAATGCCCTTATTGGAAATAATGTGGCCTAAAACTATACATTCCTCATCCATAAACACCTATATGCAATTTTCTAAAAAATCACTGAAAATACTGATCATGCATTGCTGGAAGGTATCAGGGGCATTGTACAGGCCGAAAGGCATCCTCCTATAGGCAAAAGTGTCGAAGGGGCAGGTGAATGTGGTCTTTTCCTGATCCTCAGGAGCAATAGTGATTTGCATATAACCAAAAAAACCATCAAACCTGCCTGGTGTTCAAGCATCTGGTCAATGAATGGCAGGGGGAAATGGTCCTTTTTGGTAAGCTGGTTCAGCCTCCTTTAGTCGATGCAGACTCTCCAACTGTTCTGCACTCGAGTAGGAATCAACTCTTCCTTCTCACTTTTGATCACGGTGAGGCCGGTTTTCATCGGGACTACCTGGACGGGACTCACCCATTGGCTGTCGGAGATAGGATAAATGATTCCTGCTTGCAAAAGCTTGGTTACCTCCTTCTTTACTACATCAAGAATCACCAGGTTGAGTCTTCTCTGTGGCTGTCTTACTGGTTTAGCCCCATCATCTAAATTTATCCGATGCATACATGTGGATGGGCTAATACCAAGAATATTCGTCAGGGTCCAGCCTATAGCCTTCTTATGCTTCTAGAGAACTGATAACAACTTCTCCTCTTGCTCATCAGCATGGGAGGCAGATATAATTACTGGAAAACTTTTACTATCATCCAAGTAAGCATATTTTAAATTTGATGGCAGAGGCTTCAATTCTAGTGTGGGTGGCTGAATAGTGGTAGAAAGAGATGGTTTCTCAGCCTGTACCTCATAAAGAAAGTCAGAGGTATATGAACTTCCTGAAGCATGGTTAGTTCTATCTAACTCTAGAAAATCAATCTCAAGAGGTAAAACATCACCAGACATGTAATCAATATCAAATTCAAATGCACTCTCAGCATCAAATTCAGACATATGATGAAATACAATTTCAGATTCAATGCATGAAGAGTGACAGGCATGCAGATTAGAATGAAGATCAGTCATGTATTCATCAACAATATGGTCAATTATTTCAGCACGGAATATAGAAATATCTTCAAATGGCTGTTTCATAGCATCGAGAATATTAAAATGAGCAGTTATATCACCAAACTCCATAGATAGTGTGCCTGCATATACATCTATCTTAGTTCTAGCAGTTTTCATAAAAGGTCTGCCTAGAATGATGGGAACTGATCCTTGAGAAAATCCCTCCTCCATATTCAAAATATAAAAATCAACAGGGAAAATTAGTTCACCAACTCTAACTAAGACATCCTCTATGAAACCAGCAAGATAGGCAACACTTCTGTTAGCTAAATGAATCACCAGATCAGTTGGCTGCAAAGGACCAAGAGATAGAGAATTAAAAATAGACAGAGGCATAACACTAACAGAAGCTCCTAAATCTAGCATGCCATTGTCAAATTTATTGTTCCCTATAATACAAGGTATGCTGAATGTACCTGGATCCTTACATTTTTCAAGGATTTGGGGAACATATTTACCAATCAATGCGAGACATTTCTGCCCAAGCTAATTCTTTCACTTCCTTTAAGCTTCCGCTTATGAGTGCACAACTCTTTCAAGAATTTAGCATATCTTGGAATTTTCTTTATTGCATCCAGCAGGGGTATGTTTACCTCTACTCTTCTAAATGCTTCCAAGATCTCCTTCTCTTCCTCTTCCATTTTTTTGTTGGAAATTGCTCTTGGAGGGAATGGAAGAGGGATATGCTGCTGCTGTAAGTCAGAATTACCAGTAGAAGATTCACCTACATAGAAATTGTTAGGCAACTTACTCTTGAAATTTTTGTCATCATCTTTTTCTAGAGTAGAGTGAAGTTGGGCAGGTTCATTTGCGGATGAGGAAGATGCTACTGGTTGAGGTCCTTGATACTACTTTCCTGACCTCAATGTAATGGCACTCACATTTTTGGGATTTTGGATAGATTGAGATGGCAGCTTGTTAGAGTTTTGTGATTGAGCTTGGTTCAGCTGGGTGGCCATCTGCCCCATCTGATTTGTTAAACTCTGAATTGAGGCTCTAGTCTCCTGCTAAAACTACATGTTCTGTATTGTCATTTGCCTCATTAATTCTTCCAATGAAGGTTGAGGAGAGGCCTCAGTTGTGGATTGTTGTCTCTGTTGATGCTGTTGTTGTTGCTGTTGTTGTTGTTGCACTGGAGGAGGAACGTATGGTCTACTTGGACCAGCAACATTTTGGAAGGAAGGAGCAGGCTGATGTTGTTGTTGTTGAGGGCTAGACCATCTGAGATTAAGGTTATTCCTCCATCCGGGATTGTATCTATTGTTGTTGTTGTTGAAGGCAGCGTCTCCATTCATCTTTCTCCTTCTCTATTCCACTGCAATCAGACCTCAAGAAGCAAAGGAATCCATTGATGAAGAAGATCCAAAAGATGACAATGTCTTCATTTGCATTTCGAAGACGACAATGTCTTCACCTCAAAAACTTCAATATCCTTTTTCCCTGTGCTTTGTAGGACTCGACGTCCTTTGTTTGTATGCTTTAAAAAAAAGGAGAGTGAAAATGAAAATGAAAATGAATTAAACGAGAAAAGAAGGAATTTCAATATCTTCATGCCTTCACGGGTTTTACTGCTTGGATTTGCGCTAGTGGCCGGTCGAGTAAAGATTCAGCTCGAACGAAATTAGTGTCTTATCTTTACTTCCCTTTTATCTCCAATAAAAGATAAGTAAAGAGGGGCAACTGTCATATCCTAATTTCATCTAGGAACCATTGTTTGTCGGCATGCGACTTTCGTTTGACCACCTCAAAATGTTTAACACCCATCGTTGTGGAATCCGTAAAGTTCCTAGATGTTTCGGGAAGAAACCAGTGAAAAACACGAAAATGGGAGTGTATTTAGAAAAGTGGGGTGTGTGTAAATAAACTGTTACACTCTAATTTCATCCGAGGACCATTGTTGATCACTTCGGAAGGCTTAACACTCATCGCGGCGGAATCCGTAAAGTTTCATGAGATTTTGGAAAGAAAACACCCAAAAACACAAAAACGGGGGGTGAACTTATCAAGATAAGGGTGCAAATAGCAATTCGAATCTAGGCCCTTCTGGAACATTTTGGAAGTTGGGTTGCTTATGGAGAAAGCAACTGGGTGGCAAGCTCCTCCACGTTGTTGAAAAATGGTTTCCAGGGCTTCCGTGGCTTCCGTAATGCTTCCGTAAAATTTCTGAAAACCTTGGGTAAGCATATTTCACTTAATATTGGTGAAAGGAAAGAGAAAAAAAAGATGAAAATCAAATCCGAAACACTTCTGTAAGGCTTCCATAACTTTTCTGTAAAGTACGAAAAGGGGGGTGAACTTAGTAATTGGGGTGTGCTTAGAAATCTTCCTCAAGAAGCCTCTGGGCGGCAAGCACCTCCTTTTTTCCCTATAAATAGGGGAGGGGGGCTGTTTCAAAAATGTTCATGACCCTAGGCTATGCATTTCGGCTATTTTGGGTAAAAAAAACACGTTTCCGTGAAGAAAAATCGAGTCGAAGTGCTTCCGTAATGCTTCCGAGATGTTTCCGTGAGCAAATCTGTGAAGATTTTCCACCGTTCTTCACCATTCTTCGTTCTTCAACCGGTAAGTGTTCGAATCCGAGACTTTCAATTCATTTCTTGTTTTGTTTGCTTTCATCTTCATCTCGTTCACTTTTGATTTTATTTTCTTCCGTTTTTAATGTGTTTTAACCGTTTATTTAAGTTGTTATCTCGCCTAATAAATGATAACATGAATTTCAACCGATCATTTGTGTTGTAATGTCGTTTAATCATTGTTAAAGCAAAATCTAACTAATCGTTCACACTGTAACCTTGGTTAAACCAAAAAAAGCAAAATAATAATAAAATAATCAAAATATCTTGAAAAAAATAATACTAAAATAATCAAGAAAAATCAATCGGACGTTTTTCTTTGAAAGTTTCCTTGAATTAATTGACTAATAACCAAAGTGAAACCAAGGCTAAAATCAACTCACAAATCAAGCTTTGTCCGCAAAAATCACTTGAAATTGTTTTAAGGTCCAACGCCTTAAATGGTCCTCTTTGCTTTTATCGGTTAACATGGACCGTTCAAAAGCATAAAATCAACATGTAACTTTACCACTTTTGCAAGAACTACGTAGGTTTGAGTTCCTCATCGCAATTGAGGATACGTAGGAGCACAAACCCTGCTTTTGTCGACCACCCCAAGAGATCGTTAATGGTCCAACGCCTTAACGTTCTCTTTTCAAAATCAAAAGATCGTTTAATGGTCCAACGCCTTAAATGACCTTTGTTCAATTAAAATCTATCTTGTAAAAAAAGATAAAAACAACTTAACCAACGTTTAGTTCTAAAAGAACTACGTAGGTCTGATTTCCTCATCACAATTGAGGATACATAGGAGCAAGGGAAACCCCTTGTCGACCACAAAAAGATAAAAAATACATAAAGCCCATAAAAAACATAAAAACATAAAAAAGGGAAAATAAAACAAATTGAATACATGATGTTGCACATTTGATTAAAGGCTGTCGTCCCTTGTGACAGACGCATGGGGTGCTAATACCTTTCCCATGCGTAAAAATAACTCCTGAACCTTTCACACTTAATGTTCGTAGACCACACCTTTCTGATTTTTCTGACGTTTTCCTCAAATAAACTTTGGTGGCGACTCCACGCATTTTCCTTTCTTGGAAGACGCACCCATGAGCCCCGCGTCGCCCTCCCGCCGAAGGGTAGGTTGCGACAGTTGGCGACTCCATTGGGGACTGTTTTTAGAGAGTTAGGACTTCTAATCTCGTGCAATATCATGACTTCCTCTTTTGTCGGTTTCCTTTTATTTCTCTTACGTTCTTGTATATAACTCTTTGATGCTTTTAGTGTGTTTTTGAAATGTATGCATTAGATAGTTATTCATTTGATGCACACAAACACCAACATTATTTGTACACACGGTGAGTTGAAAAGGGGCCCTATACCCGGGTCCATGGGAACATAAGGAGTGGAGGTGAATCTGTGGTCATGTTGGGTCTCCGACTTGCTTGATAACTGTGAACCCTCATCTAGAGGTTTTCCCTTTGACAACATATTGTTGCTGGTAGACCCTACTGCCGCAATATGTTTTTTCGAAGGGGATGATACCTCTAGAAACCATCAAGAGAGATATGACCACCTTGGGAATTATCACTATAAGCCTTTTAGTTCCTCTGGTTTAGGTCCCTAAAATAGGGGCACGAAGTGTACATGCCACGTGCCTTTTAAACACTGCCATGCATATAACCTAAATGTCATGTACACCTTTGTTGTATGATTATTTTGTGGATATTGTCATGCTGTGTACATCCCCCTGTTGCGCTTTTTCGCATCTGCATCATGTCGTCACGCACGTGTTGTATGTTGGTCTTGTCTTTTGTCACGGGAAGCCAGAAGGTCCATATCACCTTCTTAACTGCACACATGGGGCACTGTGCCCCTGAATGCGCAAGTAAGAAGAGATAATTTTCCGGGCTCTCGTGTCCGTAAATGCATTCACATCATGCATCGGATAAGCATCTCTTCATGGCATCGTAATGGACGTATCGTTCCTACATTTGTCACTTAACATTTCATGCATTGCATTTAGCATAAGTCATTTCATCACCATGCATCTGCATCTAACATGCTTTTTGCATACCTTTTATTTTCATGTTTACTCATGCATGATCCTTGCATTTTCCTCTACAAAACAAAAACAAAAAAAGGAAGCATGAAAATTCACACTGCATTCTTAGTTTCATGTGTTAGGTACCATGAGCCAACCATGTTGGGATCATTAACCCATTTCTAAAAAAAACAACAAAACAAAATGATTGAGCATGGTACCTAATGCATGGTTAACTAGGAAATGATTTTTCTTCGGCATCTCAATCTCATCATTACATTTTCCATGGATAGCATAAGTATGCTCGAGTCATTCATCTCTGTGAAATGTTGTCAAATTATTGGCAATTGAAATTGCCATTCCTTGGGTTATGGGGTTGAACCAAGCTCATGCTTTTACGAAAAAGGTTCATCAAGTCAAGTTGAAGTATGGAAGTAACCACCATGTTAGTGCTTAGCTCTACTGAGTGTTTAAAAGATTGGCTAAGATTTTGTTAAAACATAAGCACTTAGACAATGAAGGAAAGCTGGAGTTGCTGCACATGATGTCCAACGTTATGTCAAGGAATCAGATCGGGCTGCACAATGCACAAGGCAAGATAAAATGTCAAATGAAGAATTGAAGCTGCAGGATCCACGATGTCGGATACGATGTCCTGACATCCGGCTCGAAAATACTGGACACATAAATCTGTTATATCTTTAACAGAGTGTGCAGGATCCACGATGTCGGACACGATGTCCTGACATCCGGCCCGAAAATACTGGACACATAAATCTGTTATCTCTTTAACAGATTATTGTGCAGTTAGCAACAGATTTGGCGATCTATCTTTAGGAACGAATTAAAAGATAATTAAAGTTCGAATTACAAACTTGAATAGTTCGTTCAGGGATTAAAGATTAAAGATAAAAACTAAAAGATCAAACTGTATCTGTTAGATCTTTAAGTGCAGATTTTCAGGAAAATGATAGATCTCATCCAGCACAAGTAGTTGCAGCCCAGAAACGCACACTGCTATATAAACATGAAGGCTGCACGAGTTCTGTACCAAGTCCGGGATTGAAGAGTTATTTTGTGAGTTTTGGGACTTGAGTGTTTTGTGAGCCACCTTGATGTCACCCTAACATCAAGTGTTGGACCTGAGTGTGTAGAGTTGATCTCTATAGTGTGTGGAGTTGATCTCTATTGTTCAGAGAGCAATCTCTGGTGTGTATTCGATTTAATTGTAAACACGGGAGAGTGATTGAGAGGGAGTGAGAGGGGTTCTCATATCTAAGAGTGGCTCTTAGGTAGAGGTTGCACGGGTAGTGGTTAGGTGAGAAGGTTGTAAACAGTGGCTGTTAGATCTTCGAACTAACACTATTTTAGTGGATTTCCTCCCTGGCTTGGTAGCCCCCAGATGTAGGTGAGGTTGCACCGAACTGGGTTAACAATTCTCTTGTGTTATTTACTTGTTTAATCTGCTCATACAGTCAAATATAATCTCCATGTTCTGAAGCGTGATGTCGTGACATCTGGTACGACATCTGTCCTCATTGATATCAGAATTTCACACCATGCAAAAATTAGGGCAAAAGATGGATCGAGTTACATCGCTGCTTCGTCTACTGCCAAACACATTTAGGACTGTTAATGTCCTTGTTACTTCCAGTTTCACCTTGACAAAGATGTCATGGACCATGTTGAAAATATAAATTGATTCAACCCCATGTCCTGCGTAAAAATTCGCAATACTTCAACTGTGCATCATTCGCATACATCCATGCTTTTCATTGGTTGCATTTCTCATTGCATTCTTTCCTTGAGAAAAAAAATGAACTTAATCATTGTTATCAAAAGGAAAGAACACGCTTTACGGTGCCCTTACCGAACCCGTGCTAGAGCTAGAGTAATGGGTGAAGTAGAGGAGGTGCAAAAGCAGATGAAGGCCGACATGGAGGCCATGAAAGAGCAAATGGCCACAAAGATGGAGGCCATGATGAGCATGAAGAAGATAATGGAAGCCAATGCGGTTGTAGTTGCCGCTACCAACGTTATTGCTAAGGTGAACCCGATGCCCCCATCTGGCCTCACCCAACCTCAGCTATGGTAGGCAAAGATTTGGGAAGTACGAGCGGCCCCTATTATGTGTAAATTCAAAACAAGCACGCCTTCCCACCATATGACTTGCCTCCCAACTATACACCACCCAATGTGGCATACACTCCCAGTGAGAATGTCAATAACTCTGCTTCCAAACTCATTGAGAGTTGACAACCCCAAACTGATCATACACGTGTCTCTCAAACCGTGGGGGAGACACATGAAATTCCCCACCACAATCTAGCCGACTCGAGCCTTGCCTCGGATATGCCACTGAAGGGCAAGTAGTTGGTGGTATACCCCTGCAAAACACTTTGGAGGGCCCTCAGTATCACCCACAACCACACCCATCACATTCCACAATGGTTAAAAACCCTCATGCTATGGCAGAAATGGGAAAGTTGGATCATCTAGAGGAAAGGCTCAGGGACATTGAAGGAGGCAAAGATTGTGCCTTTGCTAATTTAGAAGATTTGTTCCTAGTATCCAATATCATCACCCCTCCCAAAGTTCAAGGTGTCAGACTTTGACAAGTACAAGGGGACTACTTGCCCCCAAGAACCATCTAAAGATGTATTGTTGGAAGATGGGGGCATACACAAAAGATAAGGAACTGCTGATACATTTCTTCCAATAAATTCTTACTGGGGTAGTTGTTACCTGGTACACTAACTTGGAACCTTCCCGAGTCCATTCTTGGAAGGACCTAATGGTTGCCTTGGTTAGGCAATATCAATACAATTCTGATATGGCTCTGGATAGGATGCAACTACAGAACATGTGCAAAAAGGGGCATGAATCTTTCAAAGAATATGCCCAAAGGAGGAGACACCTGGCAGCTCAAGTGGCACCTCCAAATGATGGAGAAAGAGATTATCACAATAATAGTAGACACATTACCAGTGTTTTACTATGAAAAAATGGTGGGGTACGCACCTTCAAGCTTTGCGGATATGGTCTTCGTCTGCAAAAGGATCGAAGCGGGTCTGAAAAGAGGCAAATTTGATCATCCTACTTTGATAAGTGAGAAAGCTGGGGCAAATGAAGAGGATGAGAATGAGGGAGAAACCCATGCTGCGACTGTCATTCCCTACATGGCCAAACTTCCCACCAGCCCAACAATGTCATTACTCAACCAATATCAGCTCTTCTCATTACCCACCACCCAGTCATCCACAAAGGCCATCCCTAAATCAATCACAAAGCCTGTCTACCGCACGCCCAATGCCCAAACACTACCTTTAGCGAAAACCAAAAAGGAATTTTGTAGCAAAACGCTTGTATGATTCACCCCAAATTTCGGTGCCATATGCTAACTTGCTCCCATATCTACTTGATAATGCAATGGTGGCCATAACCCCTGCTAGCTTTCCTTAACCTCCATTTTTCTGAGGATACGACTCGAACGCAACATGTGCATATCATGGAGGAGTTTCGGGACATTCCATTGAGCACTGTATGACTTTGAAGCGTAAGGTGCAAAGTCTAATTGATGCGGGCTGGTTGAAACATGAGGAGAATCGCTTGTGAATCCTAACATTGACAAGCGACACTACACACGGGGCAAATTTTGAAAGCTGCTGTTAGATGTCTCTAATGACTCATCAGGATTTTCAAGTTTATGCCATTATTGTAAACCACAGTTACAATGCTAAATAAAATCGATAAATTTGACATCTTTGTCCCTCATCCTCTCGTAATTACATCTTTGCTTCCACTGGAATGTGGGTGCAAGCCATTGGTTTGTTTGCTCAAGCGACATGTGCTCCTGAGTTTGGACTTCCAAGATCGTTCAATCAGAAATTACTCGTGCTACACATTTGGTGTGGATGCCGTAAACGACGAGTAAAGCCAAAAAAAAGTTCAAGAAAAAAAGCATTTGATTGACTGTGTTTTCAAGTAAAAATATAGATGTTCATGTGACCTCATTTTATCATTCTGGAAAGTTTGCCTTTTTTAGAGAGAAGTGAGTTATCAAGAATAGGAGTCATTTGACTTAATCTGTCAACTGAACAATCCTTCAACTATTTCTCGTCCTTGGAAAATTCTTTTTGCAAGAATCAACCACTTCTTTCATTCTTCCTTGCTACAAGGTTGTGGAAACAAAATAACGATGGTTACCTCAGAGCCCTACACTAGGGCAATGAAAGGAACCATGCATAAACCTTAAGTGAACCTAGGGGCAGATTAAAAGTTCTCACCCAATAGGTTCCCTGCTGCAAGGTCAAGACGAAAGACAACGATTGGTACCTCAAAGCCTTACACTGGGGCAATGAGGGGCATCGTGCATGAGCCTCGAGTGAACATAGGGGCAGATCAAAAGTTCTCACCCGTCGATGTTTTTTAACAAAAAAAGGGAGGGGGGGGGGACAAACCGTAGGATTTCAATGGATTGATTAAACGTCAAACGGCTCCATTACCGTCACTACAAAATGGTCAAGTGACTAAATCAAACAGAACATACACTCTAAGGGAGTTCCCGAAGAGATTTGCAAAAGATAGGATGAGGTTGCATGAATTATCACCTCTTACAAAAGGACAATCAATCTGTGTTTACCGAAAAAATCAAATCAAAATCAATATCACAAAATAGGGAAAGAATGTCATGAACATTGTACAACTTTCCATTACATTGCATTGTTGCATACGAAGTCTGCATTTACCGCATTTCAAGAGAAAGGTTGCATGCATCTGGATCCCAAAAAATTATGTTAACTACATAGATTTCCTACATCTAATGTCCTCGCCTTCAGAGGGCTGCACACCACCGCCTTCAGGGGGCTACACATCCTAGCCTTTAGAGGACTACACCTCCTCGCCATCAGAAGGCTTCACATCCTCGCCTTCAAAGGGCTACTCGCCCTCGCCTTCAGAGGACTCCACGTCTCCGCCTTCAGAGGCCTGCACGCCCTCGCCTTCAGAGGACTACAGGTCCTCGTCTTCAAAGGACTACACGTCCTCGCCTTCAGAGGGCTGGATGCCCTCACCTTTATAGGGCTACACGCCCTCGCCTTCAGAGAGCTACATGCCCTCACCTTCAGACGGCTACATGCCCTCACCTTTAGAGGACTACATGTCCTCACCTTCAGAGGGCTGCACGCCCTCGCCTTCAGAGGACTACAGGTCCTAGCCATCAGAGAGCTACACGCCCTCGCCTTCAGAGGACTACACGTCCTTGCCTTCAGAGGACTACACGTCCTTGCCTTCAAAGGGCTACACGCCATCGCCTTCAGAGGACTACACGTCCTCGCCATCAGAGGACTACAAATCCTCACCTTTAGAGGGCTACATGCCCTCACCTTCAGAGGACTACATGTCCTCGCCATCAGAGGGCTGCATGCCCTCGCCTTCAGAGGACTACACATCCTCCCCTTCAGAGGACTCCACGTCCTCGCCTTCAAAGGGCTGCACGCCATTGCCTTCAGAGGACTACACGTCCTCGTCTTAAGAGGACTACACGTCCTCTCTTTCAGAGGGCTGCACGCCCTTGCCTTCAGAGAGCTACGTGCCCTCACCTTCAGAGGGCTACATGCCCTCACCTTTAGAGGACTACACGTCCTCGCCTTCAGAGGCCTGCATGCCCTCGCCTTGAGAAGACTACACGTCCTCGCCTTCAGAGAGCTACACGCCCTCGCCTTCAGAGGACTACACGTCCTCACCTTCAGAGGACTACACGTCCTCGCCTTCAGAGGGCTACACACCCTCGCCTTCAGAGGACTACACGTCCTCAACTTTAGAGGACAACACATCCTTACCATTAGAGGGCTACACACCCTCGCCTTTAGAGGACTACACATCCTCGCCTTCAGAGGACTACACGTCCTCGCCTTCAGAGGACTACACGTCCTCGCCTTCAGAGGGCTACACACCCTCGCCTTCAGAGGACTACACGTCCTCGCCATCAGAGGGCTGCATGTCCTCGCCTTCAAAGGACTACATGTCCTCCCCTTCAGAGGACTACACGTCCTCGCCTTCAAAGGGTTGCACGCCCTTGCTCTTCCTCCCCTTCAGAGGGCTACATGCCCTCGCCTTCAAAGGACTACGCGTCCTCGCCTTCAGAGAACTACGCGTCCTCGCCATCAGAAGACTACACATCCTCACCTTCAGAGGGCTACATGCCCTCAACTTCAGAGGACTACATGTCCTCGTCATCAGAGGGCTGCATGCCCTCGCCTTCAAAGGACTACACATCCTGCCCTTCAGAGGACTCCACGTCCTCGCCTTCAAAGGGCTTCACGCCATCGCCTTCAGAGGGCTGCACGCCCTCGCCTTCAGAGGAGTACACGTCCTTACCTTCAGAGGATTACACGTCCTCGCCTTTAGAGGACTACACGTCCTCGCCTTTAGAGCGCTACACGCCCTCACCTTCAGAGGACTACACGTCCTCGCCTTTAGAGGGCTGGACGCCCTCGCCTTAAGAAGACTACACGTCCTCGCCTTCAGAGAGCTACACGCCCTTGCCTTCAGAGGACTACACGTCCTCACCTTCAGAGGACTACACGTCCTCGCCTTCAGAGGGCTACACGCCCTCGCCTTCAGAGGACTGCACGTCCTCAACTTTAGAGGACAACGAATCCTCACCATTAGAGGGCTACACACCCTCGCCTTTAGAGGACTACACATCCTCGCCTTCAGAGGACTACACGTCCTCGCCTTCAGAGGACTACACGTCCTAGACTTCTAAGGGCTACACGCCCTCGCCTTAAGAGGACTACACGTCCTTGCCATCAGAGGGCTGCATGTCCTCACCTTCAAAGGACGACATGTCCTCCCCTTCAGAGGACTACACATCCTCGCCTTCAAAGGGTTGCACGCCCTTGCTCGTCCTCCCCTTCAGAGGGCTACATGCCCTCGCGTTCAAAGGACTACGCATCCTCGCCATCAGAGGACTACGCGTCCTCGCCATCAGAGGACTACACGTCCTCACCTTCAGAGGGCTACACGCCCTCACCTTTAGAAGACTACACGTCCTCACCATCAGAGGGCTGCATGCCCTCGACTTCGAAGGACTACATGTCCTCCCCTTCAGAGGACTACTCGTGCTCGCCTTCAAAGGACTGCACGCCCTCGCTCGTCCTCACCTTCAGAGGGCTTCATGCCCCCCCCCCCCACCTTTAGAGGACTACACGTCCTCACCTTCAGAGGACTGCATATCCTCGCCTTTAGATGGCTACACGTCCTCGCCTTTAGAGGCCTGCACGCCCTCGTCTTTAGAGGACTACACGTCCTTACCTTCAGAGGACTACACGTCCTCGCCTTCAGAGGGCTACACGCCCTCGCCTGCAAAGGACTACATGTCCTCACCTTCAGAGAACTACACGTCCTCGCCTTCAGAGGGCTGGACGCCCTCGCCCATCCTCACCTTCAGAATACTACAAATCCTCACCTTGAAAGGACTGCACATCCTCGCCTTCAGATGGCTACATGTCTTCGCCTTCAGAGAACTGCACGTCCTTGCCTTTAGAGGACTACACATCCTCGCATTTAGATGACTACATGTCCTCACCTTCGGAGGGCTGCACGCCCTCACCTTCAGAGGACTACACGAACTCGCCTTCAAAGGGCTACACGTCCTCGCTTTCAGAGGACTCCACGTCTGCGCCTTCACAGGACTTAAGGTCCTCTGCCCTTAATTCTTAACCGAGACTTGCGCTCCCGGGTGAGGGGCCAGTAGTTTCCTTTTATCAGTCCCTTGGTCACCCCCCTGATCTCGGAGGAGGGCAAACTGTGCGAGCACAACCAGATGGAGGCTATCATGCAGCCACTATGCATACTGGGGCAAGTTTTCACCCGTGCCGCTACAAAGAGACGAGTGCGGATCATGTGCACTAACATGACCACTCTTACACAGATATGGATGACGTTGCTACTTAGCAACATTCTGCCCAGTGACCACAATGCCAATCTCCCTTTGCGGAAGTATCAGTTGGTCTGTGCCGTCATGACATAGGTAAGTGTGCACGTGGCTCAACTGATTTATGATGCCATCCATTATTTGCAGGGATCACGCCCACAAGACACCCAGTGTGTAACGACCCGCCTCGTCGCTACAGTATCCAAACTCTAATATTCGATGATTTCAATTTTTTTTAAAAGAACTTCCTTAATTTTTTATTATGAAAATAGAAGTGATTTTGTCACAATATAAATTCATCTAACAACATGCCATTACTTAAGTGAATATGCATAATTACATAAAAACAATAATTCGGTACATGCCATACACATAACGAAAATTAAATTTGTTCATAGATATAATTAAAATCCCAGTTTTACGTCTTTAACTCAACAAAATAAAACTTAAAAACCAACTACAGAGGAGTTGATTACAAAACACAACTCTCTCCCAAAATAATGCCAACGTCATCACGTCGGCTCGGCGGCTCCTCACCGGAATCTTACTCCGTGCACCCTGCAACTGTCATTCTGCTCCCACGAACAAGGTTTGTGATCATCACAGGTATCAACCACACGATACAGAATTGCAAGGGTGAGTTCATTATAAAAAGAACCAATACCAATTCCAAATAACCCCAATTAGGAAGGAACATAGGCAAACATGATGAGCATACACAACAATCATTATTCAGCACTCATATCCAACAAATATTCATCATCCACATCCAACAATTACTCATCATCCATCCATGGACCTAATCAAGACTGCACAGAATGATGCATGCACCTGACTCAACACGCAGATGCAATGTGGTACGTACCAACAACAACCAAATCTCAGGAAATAGTCTAAGCGTGTTCACACGACACTCTCACTTAGGGAACTGTGCTGAGTTTGTTGAGACCACCCGGTTATGCACGTAACAACCCCCCTCCCATAGGTGATCAGCCTGGGAGCCCAAAGGTGTTCCCTACCAGGTGACAGCCCCCTAGTACAAAGTACACTTGGCCACAGTTACTCTATTTCCTGTGTCGTATGAGCTATGATCATGGCCAAAAGCAAGTTCCAAAGACCATGAACCAATTAAAGCGCCTAAGCATCCCCTCATAAATGCTTAGATTCTCTAACCACGCTAGTTACCCACGTCTGGGCCATCCGACAAGGTCAGTGCACTCTACCCCCCATGACATACACTCCATACGACGTATGATCATGGTCAAAAGCTAGTGCCAAAGACCTTGGAAGGTCAGTGCACAGTGCCCCCCACGAACATACACAACATCCAACATATGAACGTGGCCAAAAGCTAGTGCCAAAGACCCTTGAAGGTCAGTGCACAGTGCCCCCACGAACATACACAACATGCACATGCCAATTCATTTCCAACATCAATCAACATTCCATTTCCATGACATTCACAACATAAATATCATCTCATCTCAATGACATTATCAACAACAACAACAACAACCTCATTTCATATTCACATATTGATTAATAATAACAATTCATGTTGACATGGTCTTTATTAACAACGTCATTTCAAATCAATATCATCATAATTATCATTATCATCACATATCAATTAAAATCCTTAAGAGCGACATCAACAACAAATCGCATTTCGCACACACACACACACACATATATATACATACATATATATATATATATTTATATATATATCGCATCCCATTAGTTAAAACGTAATTTTCTTTGAAGAAAAATCAACATGCAACAGGGACAGGTAGATATCCCCATAGATGCGTTCCCTAACCCTAGCTATGGTGTTAAAATGGTAAATTTTTTAATAAACTCCCCTCACCTATCATGCGCTACCCCACGGATTCCTCGTCGTGTCACTTGAAGATTCCTTTTTGTCCTTGCTCGTCGATTCCACGCAAGCCTCTACCATGCCAAAACGAAGGAGACTTAGCATTGATTTTAGAAAACAAAGCTAGTAACAGTGCTCTGGGTCAAACACCCACATCACTACATGAAAGAGCTGAGAGCATTTCGGGTTTTACAAAGGAACATCATTTGGAAATTCCGACCACGCCAATGTGACCGGGGTTCAATGTAGGTTACGAAAATAACATGCATTTCATGAAAGGATAACGTTTACAAAGTCTCTTTCTCTAAGGTTTTTCAAAGGAAGCATAAGACATGCAATGGTGGTTCCAAAGTCAAAAATGATTCAAAGACAAGATGAAACTAACAAGAAAAAAGCGTAGAACCATGGTTACCTCGAATGAAAAAGAAAGGTCGGATTAGGGTTTCGTTCTCTACCGAAACCGCAAGCCAGGTTGGAAGATTCCGCTTCAGTAGAAGGGTTCCTCTCAGTGTGGGGTTTCAATGGAGAACAACGATGGTTTGTGATGGCTAATGGTGGCTGCGGGTGATGGAGAAAGTGCTTGGGACGTTAGAAATAGCTTTGGAAGAAAGAAACGAGAAGAAATGACATTTTTCCTAAGCTACACGAAAGCAAAGACTGAAATGCTTAAATAAGAAATGCTCTCAGGAATGGAATCTTCTAGCTCACTCCAGACATATTGTCAAAGATCCCAACGGTCAGATTGTGGAAAAGTGTCTTGTGAAGCTGCAGACCAAACTTCGAGAAGATCCAACGGTTAACGAATACGGGGAAGCGTTTTTACCGAGACAGCTTCATGTAGCTTCCTCAAGAAGCTTCATTAAGAGGCTTCTTCAAGAAGCTTCCCCGTGGCTTCTTTGAGAAGCTTTCTCAAGAGGCTTCTTTGAGAAGCTAGATCCTTATCTACCCACACCCTTCTATTAACTAAATTAACCTCCTTGAAAATAATTATGGATAAAAATAACGCAACAAATAATCAAACATCAAACATAATTACTAATAATATATAGATATATATATCAGGGTGTTACACAGTGGACCCAGAGAAGTACAATAGGGCCCTGGGGTTTCCAGCTCTGGTTATGGGCCTCTGTCAGTTCTACCGGGTGCCCATCCCCCCCCAGCAAGGTCACGCCATCGTGACATAGGTAAGTATGCACTTCTCTCAACTAATTTCTGATGTCATCTATTATTTGCAGGGATCGCGCCCGCAAGACACCCAGTGAACCCGGAGAAGTCCAACAGGGTCTTGGGGTTTCCAGCTCTGATTACGGGCCTCTGTTAGTTCTACGAAGTGCCTGTCGCCCCCAGCAAGGTCATCAGGCCCCCTACTAACCGAGCTTTCATCATGAAGAACTGTGCCCCTAGGCAGGCGCAGGACGAGACACCACAATAGCCTGGGGATGGCCGACAGTGGATAATAGACGCATCGTCGCCACCTCCAGAGCCCCTCAGCTCATCTACAAAGGCTGGAGCGTTGCCTACGACACATGGCTGACCAACGAGTGACCAAGTCCAAAGCCAAAGGTAAGCAAAGTACTAGGTCTGTGACCGACAAGTCATCACACGTCCAGCTCAAGACGTTAAAGAAGCGCTACTAGGAGGCAACCTAGTACCTTTTAAATCTCTGCTTGTTATTTGATCACCTTTGTTTCTCAAGTCGTAGTAGGACACACCGAGTTGCTCATGATCCTAGGAATTTAAATAAAACAAGCACAAGCTCGGAAGGTAGTCATACCTCACAAAATATATGTATGTGTGTTTAGGTAGCGAAAATACCTTAGATATGCATGTATGTAATTTAGGTAGCAAAAAAAATACCTCACAAAATATATATATGTATGTTTAGGTAGCACGATACCTTGGATATGCATGTATATAGCAAAAATACCTCACAAAAATATACATATGATTAGGTAGCAAAATACCTCATGAAAAAGAAAAAAACAAAAACAAAAATAGAAAAAGTAAAATAAAAATAAAATTGGTTAGCTAAAAAGCCAACATGCTTTTGAAAGGAAATGAACTTGCCATTCAGAACACAAGGTTTTTGAAGAAAAATGTGTATGCACCTGAAGGGTGAATGCTGTGAAAATTTTTCCGAACGTCCAAAATGGACTCGGATGAATGCATGAATTGATGAAAGAACATGTTTTGGAAACACTGGGTTGACTTAAATAGGAAAAATGAATCCTGAGCCCTAGTGTCACATGACCATAAAAACTTGATGCTTGAGTGTCCACATGGGTGCATGCATGACCAGTTTTGTATAAAATTTCCAAATCATCATTGTTGTATGTGTGTCATGAAAATAAATGTGGGACATCCCATTTATCCCTGAACCGCTGGTCAAACCAACACCCTGACATACATCATGTCCGACCGTTCTGCAAGCCTTTTGACCCAAGACATCAAACCACCATAAACCTTGACCCAGGATGAGAATTTCCATCCCTGTCCTCAGAAGAAGGAACAATGGGGTCTCCCAAGAAAAAAAGTCATTCACTATTGAGCTGCTAACACGCTTCCAGAACAAAGAAAGTTCTGGATCAAAGATCGGAAGAAAACAAAAGGAGAAGAAAAAAGTTCCCGATCAAAAATCGGAAGAAAACAAAAGATAAAGTTCCCGATCGAAGATCGGAAGAAAACAAAAGAAATATATAGAAAGGTCTTCGGACCAGACAATACAAAATTGTCACAAATAAACAAGAAAAGAAAGAAAACCACAACTTGAAGTGGTCCCCTCCCTTTGATTGCCAATCAAACTCCTGTGCGCAAGTGACTTTCTCGCCCCGCACTAAAAAAAATAGAAAAGGAAAAGGCCCAAACACTCAGAGCCAAAATCCTCACCAAAACACCATTCCCAAAAACATTCTTCATCGTTCTTCACCGTTCTTTGTTCGTTCTTCATCATTCTTCAGTCTTCAACCGGTAAGTTCCCGAAATTGAATCTTTCAATTCATTCTATGCACCCTTAGGGGTCCCTACTTATTTTGTGTACTTTCACTTTAGTTTCGCTTACTTTCACTTTTCTTTTCTTCCTCTTTAACGAGCTTTTAACCGCTTATTTAAGTCATTTTCTCACCTAATAAATGATAAAATGAATTTCAATCGATCATTTGTGTTGTAATGTCGTTTAATCACTGTTAAAGCAAAATCTAACCGATCGTTCACGTTGTAACCTTGGTTAAACCAAAAAAGGCAAAAATAATAATAAAATAATCAAAATATCTTGAAAAATAATAATAAAATAATCAAAATATCTTTGAATAAAATAATAAAAGAAAATCAATCGGGCGTTTTTCTTTGGAAGTTTCCTTGAATGAATTGACTAATAACCAAAGTGAAACTAAGGCTAAAATCAACCCACAAATCAAGCTTTGTCCACAAAATTCACTCAAAACCGTTTTAAGGTCCAACGCCTTAAAAGGTCCTCTTTGCTTTTATCGGTTAACATACCACTTTTGCAAGAACTACGTAGGTCTGATTTCCTCATCGCATTTGAGGATACGTAGGAGCAAAAGTCTCACTTTTGTCGACCACCCCAAGAGATCGTTAATGGTCCAACGCCTTAAAGTTTCTCTACTATCAAAAACCAAGAGTTTTTTAATGGACCAACGCCTTAATGTTTCTCTCCTTTCAAAATCAAAAGATCGTTTAATGGTCCAACGCCTTAAATGACCTTTTGTTCAGTTAAAGTATATCTTGCAAAAAAAGATAAAAACAACTTAACCAACGTTTAGTTCTCAAAGAACTACATAGGTCTGATTTCCTCATCGCAATTGAGGATATGTAGGAGCAAGGAAAACACCCTTGTCGACCACAAAAAGATAAAAAATACAAATAACATAAAATGCATAAAAACACAAAAAGACATAAAAGGGAAAATAAAACATTTTGAAGTCATATTTGCACACTTGATTAAAGGATGCCGTCCCATGTGACGGACGCGTGGGGTGCTAATACCTTCCCCGTGCGTAAAAACAACTCCCGAACCTTTCACGATTAAAGTTCGTAGACCACACCTTTCCGATTTTTCTAACGTTTTCCTCAAATAAACGTTGGTGGCGACTCCGCGCATTTTCCTCCCATGGAAGACAAACCTGTGAGCCCCGCGTCGCCCTCCCGCCGAAGGGTAGGTTGCAACACTCTCATTTCTACCTCTCTCACATTAGTCTGGCTTCCCCTAAGTTGTTGTTGAGGGAGGTGGATGCTACCAATTGTGCTTTGGATTCTGTCACTAATTAAGCATTTGTAGTTTAGTTGTTTTCTATTATTCTTAGCTCAATTGAAATCTCTTTGACCCTTATTTTCTCACTTTAACTTAGTTTTGGTCTTAGGAAAATGATTGAGCTTAATTGGTAATTGTGGCTTATTTTCGGATTTTTGTGCTTACTTGACCTATCTTCCTTGTGAAGGGCCTATAGGACATTACAAAACTCCAAATGGAGTCTGTGAGTAGTCCCTAGATAGCTAAGAAAAAGATATTCAATTATTTCACAAATAAGCTTGGGCCATTTCTTCCATTTTGAGGGTCAAATTCGTCTTAGAGGTCAGAACCTCTGCACTTGAATAATTGAGCTACGAGTTTGGGCTTTGTTTTGTGTTATTAGTTTAATTAGGTAGATCAGATGAGCCTAATCAAGGCCCATCCCTTCTTTCTGAGTAGTCACTCTATATATTAGTGGAAGTTAGTTAGTTAGTTAGTTCATTTTATAAAAAACAAATTTAGTTACTTGTTGTGTTAGCTTTAGGATCAAACTTTTTTCTCTCTTTTTCTCTCAACTGTTCTTCATTCTTCATTCTTCTTCCTTTTTTCACTTTTGTTCTTCCTTTTTCTTGCACAAATTTTGTGGCTCTTCCACTAGTGGTGATTATGGAAGGCTAAACACTCAATAAATCCAAGGATCAACATTAAGCAAGGCTGAATTTGAGTTCTGGTTTAGTATTTCTAATTTATGTGAATGTTCATCTTTTTCTTCAATCCTATTTTCGATTTTCATGATTATATTTATGCTTAGGATTGAAAACGGATTAGGTCATGGATTCATTTTTTTATTTCAAAATTTAATCACGAGTTGTTTGGATGATTTTCCAACCTAATTTGTGATCTCAAACAATTTAGGAATTGATTCAATTGAACTATCTTTAATGCATTTGACTGGACTTTCACACTGTTAGTCGATGAATACGACTAACTTTTGTGTATAAAACCTATGTATATTGTATCAAACTTTCCCAATTTATGGTTGTTTTGTAATACTATAAGTACTTTTTGTTAAATATAGGTAATAGATAATGTATACTTTTGTTTTGTGCGTTTAATAATCAATTTCTCTCCATTTCTCTCAATTTCAGGTTAAACAGGCAACTTTGGTAAAATGTTGTTTTCACTCTTTCGCTAAGCCAAGCTGCTGGCTTAGAGAGAATTCGCTAAGCACAACCTTTAGTGGCTAAGCGCGAGGAAGAATCCAGAAGAAGATGAGCTGTCAAGTTCGCTAGCACACTGCTCCAGGCCATCAAGTGCACCGCTTCAGCTCATCCACTAAGCGAAACAAGCGCGTTAAGCCACAATCCACTTATGTGCGCTGAGCGATCCAGATCTACGCTAAGCGCACAAGCACGAACAAGGCCACCTATTTAAGCCTGAAATCAGATTTGCCAATGGAGTTTGGCACTTTTCTTGAGAAGCTCTGCATGCACGAAGGTTCTAGAGAGAAAAAGGTTCGAGTTCCAGAGAGTTCTGAGAGATTTTGCTGTGTGAAGATCTGCAGAGATGTGAGTTCGAACCGGAAGCCGTTCTGAGAGCTTGAGATGAGTTTGTGAGTGATTGTGAGATCCTAGAGGTGATGGAGACATCCTCACCACTTGTGTTTTTGCAGTCTTTCATCTTGTTCTTCTCTTTGTTGTAAAGGAGGTTTTTGGACTATGGAAAGCTAAATCCTCTGTTAGATCTTCCCTATAGGTACCTGATGTAAATATATTTCTATCTATGTAATGATGTTTTGTGCGTTCTCTTTGCTATATGCTTTTCATTCCACTATGCTTTTACCTTGATCATGTAGATGCATGCTTTGTTAGGGTCATTCAACAGTGGAAACTGGTCTGATTCTAAAGTCCTTGATAGTATAGGACTAAGTTCTTGTTCTATCACGAGGAATCGGGGTACAAGAACTTAGTTGTGTATGTGTGTCTTAATGTGGTCTTGGTTGAGTTTAGTCTTACAAGACGAATCTGCAGACGAGGCTTGATCAGGACTAGGCTAGGCTATCATGAGGAATCGGGGTCTAGCAGTCCAGGAGACAATATAGGAATGCATGAGCATTGTTAAATAGAGAACATCCTTTTTAGCATCAGGAACCTATGAGGAAGACCAACGCATTCTCTACTTGTTTTTACATAGTATTTCTCTTGCGTGATTTTCTTTCTTTTTGCCTAGATAGTTTAAATACCTATTCATAAGCACAGTCATATTTTCATACCAGACGCCTATTTATCGAAATAGCTTGCCAGATAACACAAGTTCCCCAAGAGTTCGATACTCGGTTCTTATCGTTTTATACTACTTGTACACTTGCCGGTTGTGAACAAGTTTTTGGCACCGTTGCCGGGGAACTTCTTTTTATTTGGGAAGTTAGCTCGTTTTCAGGTGTCTATTCTTTATTTGTTATTCTTTGATTGTTTCTGTGAATATTTGTTCTTTAATTTATATTTATCTTCTCTTATTGAATTGGATAACTGCTGCCTGTTAGTATTCTACGTGTATAGACTCTCGTACAAATGATTTAGTACTCCTCACTAAGGCAACTCCTTCACTGCTATATCATGAATATTATTATCTCAATCCCATTAATGAACTGTGATTTAGCCAGAGGAGAGCAACATAAAGACGGTTGTTATTTTTATTCTATAAATAACCATGACCGGAGACAAGAATCGGTCATGTATGAATACCTTGAAGAGGTAAGAGTCCCTGATCTTGAGAGTATTTTGGCAGACTTCATGACATACCAAGCCAACTTTAAAGGATCTTGTTATGGAATGCAACAATAGGGAACTCAATTTGAAAGGAACCAGTCTTATGCAGGCTATCACTGGGAGTCATGCTGGCAACCAGATTATGATGATAAAGCAGAAGGAGTTATTAATCTGGATGACCTGCTAATGCAATTTAAAGATACAATAGAGTCAATGCTACAGGCTTTTAGAAGAACTACAACTCATATTAGTAAGTTGGTGGATGACATGGCTAACACTGCGGCCAAACAAGAGGAAGAGCGTGTAGAGATTGAAAAGTATCAAGAAAGCATTTTTCATGTTACCTCCATCCATCATCAGATGACCACTGAAGAGGAAACATCTGATGTCTCCAGTACTCAAGAATACTCCTGCTCGACCATTGTTGGCTATGTTAGAGGAACAGAGAAAGGTAGATTGGAACTCATTGTAGAGGATCAAAAAGTCTCTTTTGACCTCTTTAAGGCCATGAAACATTCAGATATGGGTGATGCTTGTTCTGAGGAGGAAGAGGTGGAACAGGAAATAGTATTAACAACTTCAGCCATGATAAAACATTTTCCTTTGGAAAAAGAATTGGGTGATAAGATAGACAGCTTAGTCGATAATGAAGAGTGTCATGATCCGAAAGATAATTGTGTTGATCGTGTGGTTTTCAAAAAGTTGGAGAAAATGAGACCACCAGAAAAGCCCAAAGCAGAATTAAAAACCCTTCCAGCACATCTAAAGTATATATTCTTGGAAGATGACGAGACTAAACCAATCATAATTAGTAACTCTTTAAAGAAGGAAGAAGAGGATCAACTGGTGCAGATTCTAAAACATCGTAAAGCGGCTATTGGTTGGCACATTTCAGATCTGAAGGGAATCAGCCCATCATATTGTATGCATAAAATCAATCTGGTAACCAATTTTAAACCGGTGCGACAGCCTCAGAGAAGGTTGAATCCTATAATGAAGGAAGGGGTAAGAAAATAGGTGCTCAAATTACTAGAGGCGGGCCTCATTTATCCAATTTCAGATAGCTCATGGGTTAATCCTATTCAAGTTGTTCCTAAAAAAGGAGGAATGACAGTAGTGAAGAATGATTAAAATGAACTAATTCCAACTAGAACAATCACAGGATAGAGTATGTGCATCGACTATAGAAAGCTTAATGAAGCCACAAGAAAAGATCACTACCCGCTTCCCTTCATGGATCAAATGCTTGAAAGACTTGCAGGGCAATCTTTCTACTATTTTTTGGATGGATATTCAAGTTATAATGAGATTGTTGTAGACCCCCAAGACCAAGAAAAGACAGCTTTCACATGTCCCTTTGGTGTTTTTGCTTATCGTTGCATGCCATTCGGGTTATGTAATGCTCCCGCTACGTTCCAAAGATGTATCATGGCTATCTTTGCTGACATGGTAGAGAAATGCATTGAAGTCTTTATGGGTGATTTTTCAGTCTTTGGTGCATCTTTTGAGAATTGTTTAGCAAATCTAGACAAGATGTTACAGCGGTGTGAAGAATCCAATCTGGTACTTAACTAGGAGAAATGTCATTTTATGGTTCAAGAAGGCATCATGTTGGGACATAAGATTTCAAAAAAAAGCAATCGAGGTGGACAAAGCAAAACTAGATGTTATTGATAAACTTCCACCTCCAGTCAATGTGAAAGGCATCCGCAGTTTTTTGGGTCATGCAGGATTTTATCGACGGTTCATTAAAGACTTCTCCAAAATTGTGAAACCTCTCAGCAACCTGTTGAACAAGGAGGCTGTGTGTTTAAAAGCCTTTAACACCCTCAAAGCTAAATTGGTTTCTACTCCTATGATCACATCACCAGACTGGGGACAAGAATTTGAATTAATGTGTGATGCAAGTGATTATGTAGTAGGTGTTGTGCTCGGATAGAGGAAAGGCAAAGTATTTCATACCATCTACTATGCTAGCAAAGTATTGAGTGATGCGCAGATTAATTATGCCACCACTGAGAAGGAATTGCTGGCAATTGTGTTCGCACTTGAGAAATTCCAATCTTATCTGGTAGGATCAAGGATAGTGATCTACATTGATCATGCTGCAATCCAATATTTGCTGCGTAAAGTTGATTCTAAGCCACGATTTATCAGACGGATATTGCTGCTTCAAGAATTTGATTTGGTCATCAAGGACAAAAAGGGATCTGAAAATGTGGTAGCCAATCACCTATCCAGATTGGAGAATGAGGATGTCACCTCAAAGGAAGTTGAAATAAGAGATAAGTTCCCAGAAGAATCATTGTTTTTGATTGAAGGGAGACTCTGGTTTGCTGACATGGCTAATTTTAAGGCAGCCAGGGTCATTCCTAAAGACCTCAATTGGCAGCAGAGAAAGAGGTTCTTCTCTGATGTGCGACATTATGTTTGGGATGACCCCCACTTGTTCAAAATGGGCGTAGATAACCTCCTTAGGAGATGTGTGACGAGTGAGGAAGCCAAAGGCATACTGTGGCAGTGTCACAATTCACCGTGTGGTGGGCATTATGGCGGAAGCAAAACAACAGCCAAGGTCTTACAATCAGGATTTTTTTGGCCAACAATTTTCAAAGACGCCCATCATCATGTATTAAAATGTGACCAATGTTAGAGAATGGGGGGAATTTCTCGAAGAAATGAGATGCCTCTGCAAAACATTATGGAAGTTGAAGTTTTTGATTGCTGGGGTATTGATTTCATTGGCCCTTTTCCTTCATCAGCAGGGAATGAGTATATTCTAGTGGTTGTTGATTACGTATCTAAATGGGTGGAAGCTATGGCCACTGCAAGGAATGATGCTAAAACTGTGGTGAAATTTATCAAGAAAAACATTTTTTCTTGATTTGGAGTACCTCGAATACTTATCAGTGATGGTGGTTCGCACTTTTGTAATACTCAACTCCAAAAGGTATTGGGACAATACGATGTGAATCATAAAGTGGCATCCCCCTACCATCCACAAACTAATAGGCAAGTCGAAGTCTCTAACCAAGAATTAAAGAAAATACTAGAAAAAACAGTGGCATCAACTAGAAAAGACTGGTCATCCAAATTGGAAGACGCATTGTGGGCCTATAGAACAACATACAAAACTCTAATTGGGCTGTCTTCGTTTCAATTGGTATATGGCAAATCATGTCATTTACCAGTTGAAATGGAACATAAGGCATATTGGGCTCTAAAATTTCTGAACTTTGATGAGAAGGCATCCAGAGAGAAGAGAAAGATCCAGTTGCTGGAACTAGAAGAAATGTGATTAACAGCTTATGAATCTTCGTGACTTTACAAAGAAAAGGTGAAGAAGTATCACGATAAGAAGTTGTTGAAGAGAGAATTCAAACCGGGACAAGAAGTACTACTGTTTAATTCAAGATTGAAATTATTTCCTGGTAAGCTAAAATCTAAATGGTCTGGACCCTTTGTAATTATGAAAGTTCGATCTTACGGTGCAATAGAGCTGTATGACCCACAATCTCAGGATCCTGAAAGGACATGGGTTGTCAATGGCCAAAGGCTAAAACTGTATCATGGAAAAGAATTTATCAGGACACAGGACACTGTTCATTTGATCGCCAAGTGAGGTAAAAGCATCAAGCTAATGTGTTAAAGAAGCGCTTCCTGGGAGGCAACCCAATTTTAATCTTTGTTGTGTTTGTTTTTCATGTATTTGATCATTAGGAACTTGCTTGATAATCTTTACATGGAGCATATCAACCTCTCTTTGAATATGAAATTAAGGGTTTTAATTTTTTTTGGGAAAGGACTAAGTTATAACTAAAAAGAAAAAAATATTTTTGAAAATTAGTCCTTTCGCTAAGCGCCTGCTTCTTGCTAAGCGCATAATCACTCATGCACTAAGCCACGAGTTCAAGCGCTTAGCGCACCACCCTAACACCTGAGGTTGATTATTTTCGCTAAGCTAGCCAAGGTTAGGCTAAGCCAAAATCAATTTGAGTTTAATTCCACTAAACGACAGACTGATCGCTGAGTGTTGGCTTCACCTTGGCTAAGTGAGACCCAATGTCGCCAAGCGCTATTCATTGCGGTCAGAATTGTGGGCCATGGGGATGAGCACATAATCTGTTGGCTAAGCGGATATTCTTGCGATTTAAACTGGATTTGATTTAGCTTAGCGCCATTCATATCCGCTAAGCTTAATTGCTTACGGCAGTTTGTGTGCTAAGCGGATCTCTTAACTGCTCAGTGCTAGCTTCACTACACATAAAATACATGATTTTTGTTAAGCGGGATCAGATCTTGGCTTAGTGAGAGTTGCAGGTTTTCTGATCTGCAGATCTCGCTAAGCGGTAGTTTTAACTCGCTAAGCTAAGTATGTGTGTGCAAAAAAAAAAAAACCCAAACGACTCTCCCGCTTAGCGAACGCTTCGCTAAGCGGGAGCGTCGAAAAAGCATTGGTTAAGTGTAACTTCAACACAATGACAAGTGCTGAGTGTAGGGACAGCTGGAGAATTCTGCATAAACCATTTCATCTCTTTCTCCCTCTCTCATCTAATTCAGCATCTGCATTGGGTCAACTGTATCAGCGATTCAAGTAAGTTCCTCATGATCCTTATCTTTGCTATTTTGCTCAACCTTAGGATAGACAACTTTTAAAACTAGCTTTAGGAATTATAGGATTGTAGTATGCGTAGGAGTAGCTTAAGTTTAGGTGTCTATATAGGGTGTCTGTTGATAGGTATGTTGGAAACTTTGCATGCGTAATTTACCTGTTAAAGGTTTCAATTTTAGAAGAATATGAACTGCGTTTTCTGCTGCTTTCTGGAAATTTGCAATGAACTCGCTCAACGAGCCTTCAGCGCTCAGCGAGTTCATCTATACTCATTGCATACATGCATTTCTGGTAGAACTTGTTGAGCCCACTTGTTGCGCTAAGCGAGTCTAGCAATTTCCATTGATTGTTTCAATAGAACTCGCTGAGCGCAAAAGGTGCGCTCAGCGAGTCTATCAATAGTAGTTGTATTCTTCAATAGAATTCGTTGAGCGTATTTGTCGCGCTAAGCGATCAGATCTATAGAGAATGAATACTCATCCTCTGGATAAGTGCTTGTGGCTAAGCGAGGCTGATTCGCCAAGCCCAAGTAACTTAGAATTTGTTTTTATCATGATAGCCGCGCGCTGACCCAGTATCCTTTCGCTAAGCGACCTTTATGTTTCTTCTAAATTAATTTTCTTTCCAATGTTCACATTCTTTTCTTACTGATGGCCTCAAGAAAGAAAGCAAGAGCTGAATACATCCCTTCATCATCCAACCCACCTCCTCCAACAGCAACCATGGAACCAGATGGCCTACAAGCACAACCTATAGTTCCTATGTTGCAAAGCCTATTCCGAGGGCAGTTGATTATTGTCTACAACCAGCAGCAATTGGCTCATAATAAGCCAATAGTATCCATGGAGCAATTTTTAGATAAAGTGGTCTGGCCTGAAGCTCAGCTATCGTTAGGAAGATCTCCCGAGGTTGTGCCCCCCAGTCCCATACCAACAAGGACAGAGCCTGCACCAGCTGAGTCGCAACCACCAGTAGTAGACCCACCGGCTTCCCCGGAGATTGAGATTCTACCACCTCCACTAGCTCCACCGGCACCACCTTTGATACTCATTCCCGATGACTCAAATAATGAAGTTGCAGCTCCTCCTGACTCACCAGCCTACTACCTAGAGGATGGTTCAGACTTTTCTGACTGGATGGACTAGTGAGGAAGTTGTGGTCCATCTTGACAAGAATGTGGATATTTCTGGAGATTTTATGCTTCTTTTTGTGTTTTTGAATTATTAGTATAACTTTGATGTTAGTACATTAGTTACTTTTTGTTAGTTTTGTGCATGAGTAGTATCGTTGCTCATCTTGAAGCATCGTGAACAGTTTAACTTAACTTTTGATGGTATGGCAGTGAAGTAGTTTATATATTTTGTGAAAATGGTTGTATGCCTTGTTTTAAATTGAATGCATGCTTATGATGAAATGTGTGTTTCCTTTCATGAATTTGAGCAAATGTGCATGTTGAACAAAGAAAGAACAAGAGTGTGAACTTATAATAGAATGGTTAGTCACTAGATAGACTGATTATGAAAGAAAAGCTTGAACCAAAAATCGGTGAGAGTGTGACCTTACTCTGTGAGTGAACGACTAACTGTGAATAATGATCTTTGAATAAATCTTTGAATTCTAGAATGATTTGTATAACTCAGAACATGATTAAGGCCATGAATTGTATAGACACAAGCTCTTTTGACCAAATAGCTTACCTTGAATGATACTTGTATCTTTTGCTCCCTTGTATAAAGCTTATTGATTTGTCATGAATTGAACCCTGAACTTTAAATGAGTATCTCCTAAATACCTTGTTTAGATTCTAGGAGATTATATGGTTCAAGGAAAATTTACTCTAAATTTGGGGGAGGAAAGTCAATTAGAATGAAAAGAAAAAGGTTAAGCATCAGCACACACAACAAATAAGTTGTATGTTAAAAAAAATAAGTTGTGTTGTTACAAAAAGGTCGAAAGTAACTTAAGAAAAGGGAATAGTGAGAAGGCTATTTGTACAAAACAAGAAAAGATCATTGGGATTAGTCTAGGACTTGTGCTCTCTTAGAATCTAAACTTTTGAATCCTAGAAAAACCAGTGAAAATTTTTGTAGCCACAACCTCACTACAAGCCTGAGAAAGTCCTTCTGATTCTATTTATATATTTCTGACTTGATTACATGAGATGAAATGCAAAGATTGGACCTCCTGTTAGTTGTTATCAATAAATAGCTTAAACACTTGTGCTTGAGGGAGACAACAACCGTGAGACTATGGTTTGAGCTACTTTCCTTGAATCTGTCTTATGATTAACCTCAACTAATTGTATTGTTCACATTTTGTTCTCCTCTTTGTCTAGCTGCATATTCTATTAAAACAAGGGATAGGTACACATTGCTTCATCTTTCTCATCATGCAATCAATGAATTTTGATGCATACACCCCTATACATAATCACTGCATGTTTTACCACTTGAGGACAAGTGAGTTGTTCTCTTTTGCTTGAGGACAAGCAAAACTATAAATTTGGGGGAGTTGTTAGTCGATGAATACGACCAACTTTTGTGTATAAAACCTACGTATATTGTATCAAACTTTCCCAATTTATGGTTGTTTTGTAATACTATAAGTACTTTTTGTTAAATATAGGTAATAGATAATGTATACTTTTGTTTTGTGCGTTTAATAATCAATTTCTCTCAATTTCAGGTTAAACAGGCAACTTTGGCAAAGTGTTGTTTTCACTCTTTCGCTAAGCGCAACCTTTAGTGGCTAAGCGCGAGCAAGAATCCAGAAGAAGATGAGTTGTCAAGTTCGCTAAGCGCACCTCTCCAGGCCATCAAGTGCACCGCTTCAGCTCATCTGCTAAGCAAAACAAGCGCGCTAAGCCACAATCCACTTATGTGCGCTAAGCGATCTAGATCTGTGCTAAGCGCAAGAGCACGAACAAGGCCACTTATTTAAGCCTGAAATCAGATTTGCAAAGGGAGTTTGGCACTTTTCTTGAGAAGCTCTGCATGCACGAAGGTTCTAGAGAGAGAAAGGTCCAAGTTCTAGAGAGTTCTGAGAGATTTTGCTGTGTGAAGATCTGTAGAGATGCAAGTTCGAATTGGAAGCCGTTCTGAGAGCTTGAGATGAGTTTATGAGTGATTGTGAGATCCTAGAGGTGAAGGAGACATCCTCACCACTTGTGTTTTCGCAGCCTTTCATCTTGTTCTTCTCTTTGTTGTAAAGGATGTTTCCGGACTATGGAAAGCTAAATCCTCTGTTGGATCTTCCCTGTAAGTACCTGATGTAAATAAATTTCTATCTATGTAATGATGTTTTGTGTGTTCTCTGTGCTATTTGCTTTTCATTCCATTGTGCAATTACCTTGATCATGTAGATCCATGCTTTGTTAGGGTCATTCAATAGTGGAAACTGGTCTGATTCTAAAGTCCTTGATAGTACGGGACTAAGTTCTTGTGCTATCATGAGGAATCGGGGTACAAGAACTTAGTTGCGTATGTGTGTCTTAATGCGGTCTTGGTTGAGTTTAGTCTTACAAGAGGAATCTGCGGACGAGGCTTGATCAGGACTAGGCTAGGCTATCATGAGGAATCGGGGTCTAGCAGTCCAAGAGACAACATAGGAACACATGAGCATTGTTAAATAGAGAACATCCTCTTTAGCATCAGCAACCTATGAGGAAGACCAATGCATTCTCTACTTGTTTTTACACAGTATTTCTCTTGCGTGATTTTCTTTCTTTTTGCCTAGATAGCATAAATATCTATTCATAACCATAGTCATATTTTCATACCAGACGCCTATTTATCAAAATAGCTTGCCAAATAACACAAGTTCCCCGAGAGTTCGATACTCGGTCCTTACCGTTTTATACTACTTGTGCGATCCGGTACACTTGCTGGTTGTGAACAAACACTCTGAACATCGTTTGTAGTAACCGTGATAATTCAATTTGCATTGTTTAGGTGAATTATATTGATGCTATTAAACTTGATTCATATTTTGATTTTGTTCTGTTTTTGTGTTTTCGCATTCTTTATATTTGCCTACAAACTATTTGTTGAAATTTCCCCTGTTTTTATAAGTGAACTGAAGTAGGAACCAAGATAAATTGTATCTCTAATTCGACCTAGGTTAATCTTGTACTACAGAATTTCCTTGTTTTATTTGTTTTGGAGCGATTCGACAGTCGTTATCAATCACCTTTTTCCCTTTACCAATCCGAAGACTTGCAACACAACATTCTCTTGGAAATTTCATCTTCAGATGTGGTGTTGAGATGATGACACTAAGTTCATTGAGAAAAGGACGTCCTATAAGTACATTGTACAGAGTGTTTGCATCAACTAGAAGGTATTTGATCATGATGTGTTTTGACCCTTTCTTGTCTCCAAAAGTGTTTAGTAGATGGACATATCCTATTCTGTTAGTTGTCTCTCCCACGAAGCCTATGAGTTGTTATGGGAATGGCTAAATTTGGCTTTTCAGTATGTCTAGTTGTTTGAAAGTGGACTAGTATAAGACATCAGTTGAGCTTCCATTGTTGAGTAGGAATTTTCACACTAAGAAGTTGGCCATCTCTATCTTGACAACCATGGGATCATTGTGGCATCATTATATGTCCCGGAAGTCCTCGTCTATCAAAGTGATAGGGGCATGCTTCTAGTGGGCAGTTTTTCCACTCTAACTGCATAGACTATCCTAAGATTGTAGACATAGTGTTTGTGTTCCAAGTTTGAGCTTCCTCCACCAGCAAACCCTCTGAGTATCATGTTGATAACTCCCCGAAGTCGGGTTTCAGGTGGATTATTCTCTTCCTGCGGTCGTGCCTCATTGGCTTCCCAAGTAAGGCGACACTCCCAACTCCTCTCACGCTCTCGGTCTTGATCATGTGAGGGGTTCTTCTCCTTCAAAAACCCTTTAAGATGTCCTTTTTGAATAAAGTTTTCTATTTAATCCTTTAGGGTGGTGCATTCTTCAGTGTTGTGCCCTACCACTTGGTGATAACGACAATATTTGGATTTGTTTGCTCCAGGGGGAAGCTGTAACGACCCGCCTCGTCGCTACGATATCCACGCTCTAATATATGCTAATTTCAATTTTTATAAAAAGAAATCTCTTAGTTTTGCTTATGAAAACCGAAGTAATTTTGTCACAATATGCATTCATCCAACAACACGCCATTACTTAAGTGAATATACATAATTATATAGAAACAGTAACTCGGTACACGTCATACACATAAACGAAAATTAAATTTGTTCATAAGTATAATTAAAATCCAAGTTTTACATCTTTGATTCAATAAAATAAAACTTCAAAACCAACTACGAAGGAGTTGATTACAAAACACAACTCTCTCCCAAAATAACGTCAACGTCATCACGTCGGCTCGACGGCTCCTCACCAGAATCTTACTCCCTGCATCCTGCCACTATCATTCTACTCCCACGAACAAGGTTTGTGATCATCACAGGTATCAACCACACAATACAAAATTGCAAGGGTGAGTTCATTATAAAAAGAACCAATACCAAAACCAAATAACCACAATTAGCAAGGAACATAGGCAAACATGATGAGCATACACAACATTCATTATTCAACACTCATATCCAACAAATATTATCATCCACATCCATCAATTTCTCATCAATCATCCATGGACCCAATCATGACTGCACAGAATGATGCATGCACCTGACTCAACACTCAGATGCAATGTGGTACGTACCAACAACAACCAAATCTCAGGAAATAGCCTAAGTGTGTCCACACGACACTCTCACTTAGGGAACTGTGCTGAGTTTGACGAGACCACCCGGGTGTGTATGTAACAGCCCCCCTTTCCATAGGTGATCAGCCTGGGAGCCCAAAGGTGTTTCCTACTAGGTGACAAGCCCCCTAGTACAAAGTACACTTGGCCATAATTACTCTATTTCCTGTGTCGTATGAGCTATGATCATGGCCAAAAGTAAGTTCCAAAGACCATGGACCAATTAAAGCACCTAAGCATCCTCTCAGAAATGCTTAGATTCTCTAACCACTCTAGTTACCCACGTTTGGGCCATTCGACAAGGTCAGTGCACTCTACCCCCCATGACATACACTCCATACGACATATGATCGTGGCCAAAAGCTAGTGCCAAAGACCCTGGAAGGTCAATGCACAGTGCCCCCCACGATCATACACAACATCCAACGTATGAACATGTCCAAAAGCTAGTGCCAAAAACCCTAGAAGGTCAGTGCACAGTGCCCCCCACGAACATACACAACATGCACATGCCAATGCATTTCCAACATCAATCAACATTCCATTTCCATGTCATTCTCAACATAAATATCAGCTCGTCTCAATGACGTTATCAACAACAACAACAATCTCATTTTATATTCACATATTCATCAATAATAACAATTCATGTTGACATGGTCTTTAATAACAACGTCATCTTAAATCAATATCATCCTAATCATCATTATCATCACATGTCAACTAAAATCCTCAATAGCAACATCAACAACAAATCACATTTCACACACACACACACACACACACACACACACACACACACACACACACACACACACACACACACATATATATATATATATATATATATATATATATATATATATATATATATATATATATATATATATCTTTCATGTCTGAGATTCACACTCACGGTCTTCAAACAACACAATTCAGACAAACACAACAATATCATTCATTACAATACATATATATATATATATATATATATATATATATATATATATATATATATTGCATCCCATTCCTCAAAACATAATTTCTCCTGAAAACCAGCATGCATATCAATAATAATTTTATCACATCCCATTAGTTAAAAACATAATTTTCTTGAAAGAAAAATCAACATGCAACAGGGACAGGCAGATATCCTCATAGCTAGGTTCCCTGACCCTAACTATGGTGTTAAAACAGTAAATTTTATAATAAACTCCCCTCACCTATCGTGAGCTACCCCGCGGGTTCCTCGTCCTTGCTCGTTGATTCCACGCAAGCCTCTACCATGCCAAAATGAAGGAGACTTAATATGGATTTCAGAAAACAAAGCTAACAACAATGCTCTGGGTCAACCACCCACGTTACTTCATGAAAGAACTGAGAGCATTTTGGGTCTTACAAAGGGATATCATTTGGAAATTCCAACCACGCCAATGTGACTGGGGTTCAGTGTAGGTTACGAAAATAACATGCATTTCATGAAAGGATACCTTTTAGAAAGTCTCTTTGCTCTAGGGTTTTTCAAAGGAAACGTAAAACATGCAATGACGGTTCCAAAGTCTGAAAAGATGCAAAGACAAGTTGAAACTAACAAGAAACAAGCGTAGAACCATGGTTACCTTGAAGGAAAATGAAAGGTCAGATTAGGGTTTCGTTCTCTACCGAAACCGCGAGCCAAGTTGGAAGATTCCACTTCGGTCGAAGGGTTCCTCTCAGTGTGGGGTTGCAATGGAGAACAACGACAGTTTGTGGTGGCTAACGGTGGCTGTGGGTGATGGAGAAAGTGCTTGGGACGTTAGAAATGGCTTAGGAAGAAAGAAGGAAGAAGAAATGGTGTTTTTCCTAAGCTACACGAGAGCAAAGGCTGAAAACGCTTAAGTGAGAAATGGTCTCGGACACAGAAACATCGCACACACTCCAGACATCTTCTTGAAGATCCCAACGGTCAGATCGTGGACAAGTGTCTTGTAAAGCTGGATACCAAATTTCCTAAAGAGCCAACGTTTAACTAAGGATGGGAAGCGTTTTTACCGAGGCAGCTCATGTAGCTTCCTCAAGAAGCTTCATTAAGAGGCTTCCTCAAGAAGCTTCCTCGTGGCTTCTTTGAAAAGCTTTCTCAAGAGGCTTCTTTGAGAAGCTAGATCCTTATCTACCCACACCCCTTTATTAACTAAATTAACCTCCTTGAAAATAATTACGGATAAAATAACACCACAAATATAATCAAACATCAAACATAATTATTAATATATATATATATATATATATATATATATATATATATATATATATATATATATATATATATATATATCAAGGTGTTACAGAGGCTGTTTTTGGGCGGTAACTTGATTATTTTTTTCGTTCACACTTCCTCCCGTACTCGACCTTGACTCTCCGTTGGTGGGGTATAGTGGCTGAACTTGGATCGAGGCGGTTTGTCAGCTCAAGACCTTCCTCGACCCCGATCGCTTTCAACCTTCACTTCCCGATCTTCTGGCTTCTTTAAAGGTTCTCCACGCATATTTTCTATGAATATGGCCATTTCTTCCGTCTGAATAAATTTGGTGGCCTTGGCTCTCAACTTGTCTAAGGTTGCAAGTTGTTTTTTTTATAGGCTATCAATAAAGGGTCTCAACTTTAGGCCTATGATCATGGTGAACAAGATGATGGAACTCAATATACCAAGAGGGGGGTGAATTGATTTTTAAAACAAAATATACCTGTTAAAAATATAGTTACAAAAAAAATTGTATGGATCGTATCACAAACAAATATGAATCGAACATAATCAATACATAATCAATCCTTCCTTAAACATGATCCTTCATTAACATCCTTTCTTTCACAATCATAAAACTTGAATCTTTATGAAAAAATTGATTAATACTTAAATGAGTTGATTAATACTTTGAATGAGAGAAAAATATCAGAACAAGAGAAGAAAGACACAATCTTTTTATACTGGTCCACTCTCTATTTCTAGAGAAGCTCATCTAGTTATCTAATCCATAATTTGAATTAGATTTCCACTATGCATCAAGAATCCTTACAAGTAATCATAACTAATCTACGATTCCCACCCTAGAAAAAGAGACTAAGGCACCCAACACTAAGGTCATTTGTGAATATAAGCCTAAGAAACCCTACTCTTGGCCCAAACCAGAAATCTTGCTCATTCTGATAACAACATGAAATCTTGCTCATTCTGAGGCTAAGATTTTATTTTTGAGATATATTGAGTATTATCTATTGATCTCTTGATGTATAGATGTGAACACAAGTTGGTTATTTATAAAGAAAATAATTATAATCGTCTGTAATCGATTAAATCTATAAGGTAATCAATTATTTTCACAAAGTAATCAATTAGATTATCTTAGTAATTGATAAAAGTGTCCATCCAACATCTGGAAAACAAATCAAGAACAATGTAATCGATTAGATGACCTAAGTAATTGATTAAAGTGTTCTTGTTCACTTTAAACACTTGAATGAGAGAGAAGTAATCGATTAATCCACTTGGTAATCGATTAAAGTAGAGACTCTTGAATAAATCAGCCATTGTGTCAAACAACTGTGTAATCGATTAAAATACTATTGTAATCGATACGAGACTTAACTCTACAAGCTTCAAACAGCTTGTTGTAATCGATTACAATAACTCTGTAATCGATTAAAATAGAGAGTTTTTTCCTCTAAAGAAACTTTTCTTCACCCACACTGTGATGATGCATAATGAAAAACATATATCAAATGTACTAAGATGCAACACCCAAGATAACAACCAATACAAATGTCACTCAAGGGAGTTGAGCATACAAAAGCCAAAACTTCTTCAAAAAATCTTCAAGCTTTTCCTTAAGCTTCAAGATTTAGCCTTAGGTTGTTCACTATGTTTCTCATGTTGCTCCCCTTATCTCTAACACATGGAACTAAGGGCGACCTCTAGCCTTAGTTTCATATTCAGACTGAAACTGACGAGAACCTCTCCATGAATTTGTGGAGTGACTCATCTTCGTCCTGCTGAATGTTTGTGAGTGCAACTATAGGCAAGTGGTGTGCTTTACTCATCATGTACTGGGCTCCAAAATGCACAATAAGTGTCATGAAAGAATCTATCGAGTTCCTTGGCAAACGAATGTACCAGTGGAGTGTTGAACCCCTTAGGTTCATCAGGAATACTTGGCACATTATGACATCATCATTCGTGAATAGATTCATTTGTGTAACCGATGCATCTATATGCTCCTCTGGATCCGAGAGTCCATCGTACCAATCTATTGTCAATGTCTTCCATCCAAATGGTTGTTGTGCTTCCATGATGTCATCCATGAAGGGGTGGATTCAATTCTTTATTCTTTGGATTGGCTGAGTGACTCATGGAGTTCCTTCTCCTCATGTTGTACCAGCTTCATCGGTTTTGCACTGATTAGTCCAAAGAGTGGTGACTGTCGAGACCGAGTGTGTGTTGTTATCTTCTTAGAGCTTTAGGTATTATTCTCTAAGGATGGAATTCTTCTTCTGAAAATTCTCCATCTCTTAAGAATTTTGCTGCTTCAATGTGTTCATCTCCCTTTGCAAGGCGACAATCCAGGTATGATTGTTAGGCTCTTTACATGGGATCTTCACCATAGTTGTTGGCTCTATTTCTAGGGGCTCCCATGGCAGGCTGATGCAATCCTCTCTAGGAAGGGACCAGTTACCAGAGCCATGAGCAAGAGGCTCCAAGAGGATTGGGCTAGAGCTACTAAAGAAGGCCCTATGGTTCTCATGAACCTTAGGGTAGATTTTTGAGCCCATGGGTCAAGGTTGGATCCACTCTTCTTTGTAAATATTAGAATAGGTTTTTCCTTCTTTTGGGCCTTGTATTTTGGTCGTTCTAGTAGTATAGGGTTTTATCCTTGTATTTCAGGGAATTTTGAGTAGTCTTTGTAGTAAGGACTTTTTTTTGTATTTTCATGTATTTTTGGAATCAGGGTGAGCTTAGCTATTATAGGGGGTGTGTAGCTAAGCTCTAGCTTCTCATCTCAAGGAGGTGAGCTTAGCTATTAGAGAGGTGTGAGTAGCTAAGCTTTAGCTTCTTTAGGAATCTTCTCAAGGAAACTTCTCAAGGAGGTGAGCTTAGTTATTAGAGGGGTGTGTGTAGCTAAGCTCTAGCTTCTCAAGGAAGTTTTCTCAAAGAATCTTTTCAAGGAAGTTTCTTAAGAAAGCTTCTCAAGGAAGCTACCTAGTCTATAAATAGAAGCATCTGTAATACTTGTTGTAACTTTGATGAATGAAAGTCTTATGAGACACACTTCAAAGTTTCACTTCTCTCCCTCTTTTATTCCTTCAATTTCGTGCTCCCCCCTTCTCTCTTTATTTTCCTCCATTAAAGCATACTCTTCAAGCTTCTTATCCAAGGCACGTTCTTGGTCGTGAAGCTCTTTCTTCCATGGCTTATTCCCTAGTGGATGGTGCCTCCCATCTCCTCTTCTCCTTTTCCTTCTGCTGCATCTCCATGGTGGAAAATCACCATTGAAGGACCTCATTGAAGCTCAAAGATCCAGCCTCCATAGAAGCTCCACAAGCAAGCTTGCATTACAAGCATTTCAAACAAGATGGATGCCTACCCTTGTAGTGGTACTTTTTAGTTAGTTGCGGGGGTGATGTCGTTGTTTGCTACCATTGATGGTGGTCAAAGAAAAAAATTTCCCTCACCCCACTGTGGACGCCAAATGTTCTTTCTGGATTTGGCAAGATCTTCTCATAGTGGTGTTCCTTTATAAGCTCCTCCACGAATTGTGGTAAGTGGTACCATACTTGCAAAGACACTTTGACATTCAAGTTAAAGGTGCAGAGGTATGCAAGCATCAATATGTAGGTTGAAATCAAAATGAATTACCTGAACCACAACTATCCCTTTTATAGTGGTGAGATTGGATTATCTTATCTCAATCTCTCATCTAAGATAATGTAAACATGAAAAAATATGATCTTATCCTATCTTTCCTCTAATAATAATTTTTTTTTTCATTAGGAATTTATCTTTATATTTTTGTAAGAACATAAGGTTTTCCCCCTTCCTTATTTAAATCTATTGGATACACTGTATCTCAGTAGTGTACTCGTCTGGCCACCGAATTTGGAGGCTATTGAGTTCGAGTAGTACAAATACTTATATAGTTAGTCTTTATAACTATTATGCTTTATTCATTTATTTATGTATAAAATATTAGTTGAACTTAATGAATTGTGAAACTTAATATAAAAATATTTTAAAATATAAATATAATATTATTTTATGAAATCAATATTATGTTATTCTTAATATTACTTAATATATTAGCAATTAAAAATTCATTAATTAATTATCACCAATTAGATCATTGAACCTTGAATTAGTATTGTTATTGATTCAATGACGGGTACAATTTTTAAAGCATTTATTATCTGTATTTTTTTTACTAATAATTAATTTCAATATTCTTTTGTCACCCATGAAAATTGGTACAATTAGACTTTTATATGGACAATTGTTATTTCCACTCTCCCTTATTGCTAATACACTTCTCTTATCCATTATACTTTTAATTTTTCCCTAAACTATCCCTACAATACACTCCCCTCCTCTCTTTCTCCCTCTCATATTACTTTGTTCTAAGAAAAAAATACTCCCCCTCTCCAAGAAACTTTCAAAATCCAGGCTGATATTGAAAATTAATGAACCAATACAAAAAAAAAAGGACACTTGGGAATGAATAAAGAAGACATGTAGGTTATTTTGTGTACCAAATAAGCTTTGATCAAAGTAGGTTATAAGTTAGTCAAAGGAGCTAATCAGCTTCTCAAAAGTCTTACCAAGATTTTTACCAAGATATTCCTAACCTAGCTTAGTCAAAGATTATTGAGGGATAGGGATAATTGAAATATTTTTTGCCCTTTCCGGTGACGGATCCAAGGGGGACTCCGGGGGACTAAGGGGACTTTGTCCCCCTCCCCTCCCCCTCCCTTGGCATCCTTTATCCATATATAAGAAAAAAAACAGAAAATTTAGAATTAAAAAATACTAATGAAGATAAATAAATTTTTGAATTAATATGCTTAATTATCTTCTAGTAACAGATTATATATCTAGTGTTACACATAAAATTAATAGTAAATATTTTTTAAAAATTTATTATTTATTAAAAATTAGATATTTAAATAATTGTGTAAAAAAAAATTCAGCACCTTTAATACATTTTTAGATTCGTTCATGCAACTGTCTACTAATTTTTTTTTTAGGAAAATCTACCAATTATTATTGGATCTATTTAGTTTGGTTAATGATTTGATATATTTTCTTTAAATTTTTTCAATCGGTCTAACCATTTATAATGTTTTGAATTAAATTTGAATTAGTTTATAGCCATAATGATGGACATTGATTGTGCAATCTTGCTTCTTATCTCCGTCAAGGACAACTTGACCTACCAACGCAATAATCAAGGTATAGCGGTTTTCTCGTGTGGAGGTGATCTGTATACGCACATTGAAAATTCACGTGGATTTAATCAATTATATTAAAATGGTAATTTGGGTATATAAACTTCCACTTGCAGTTATATATACAGAATGGTAGGCAAAAAGTCAAATAATTGGCTAAATTCTCTTGTGTAAATCACTTTGGAAGGCCACAAGCACAGGCATTATTTTGGATTGAAGGGTTGGTTCCGGTATAATTCACGTTTTGGATTTATTGGAAGTAAAAAAGATAGCATGTCCAGATGTAGTTGGTAATGAAAAACGATGCAATAAATAATAAAATTAAGACTTAAATATATATATATATATATATATATATATATATATATATATATATATATTTAAATTTTGGGTTTGTTTCTTAATACATTTTTGTTTTGTGATAAGTCCTTGGCAGTTGAAAACTTGTGTAATAAGTTTCTGCTATTAGAAGGACTCCGTTAAATGCTGATGTGTCAATTAACTTGATAGCTCAACAAGTCACTTGTGGTGTCACATCAAATTCAATGTGTCATGTAAGCTAATGGTGTGTGTGACATGACTCCATATTTTTATTAAATCTTAAAAACATATAAAAGTAAAAATTGATGGATCATTTAAAACAAAAACGTTGTCGTATAAGAATGAAGGTTGATCTTCTTTCCCTACACCCACTAGGGCCACCACCAACACAAACCACGCTACTATCACCGACTCACTGCCACTTGGCCCCCATTGACCCTCCAATAACACAAACCATACTATTGTACCCAAGGTTATCAATATTGAAAGTCTATGCAGACTCGTGAGAGCTTCTACGAGTCAACTCGTAGAGTCGACTCGTAGACTCGTAAGAGTCTACTTCGTAAAAAAAATATATGGATAATAAGTAAATATATTCAAAATGCACCAATTTGCAAACAGATGACAATAAGTTCATAGTTCATAATTCATATTAGTCTATTACAAAACACAACAACTGACCCTACAATGTTGGAGTTGGATCAATCTTGTTACTGAAATACAATAGAATTATATTTTTCATATGGGAGGAGATGGAAAATGCAAAAGAGAAGATAAAATGAAACTTTAATAACACCAAGAAAAGGTATAATTTCTTAACTTTCTCAGATTTAAAATTTGCTTGTGTATTATTTTAAGTTTTAACTATTTCTAATATAGCATATTTAATATCTATTTTAAGCTTTTGATCTAGATAATTTAATTTTTGTGGAACTTAATGATGATGCACAATCTGAGGAAGACCTTGATGATGATGATGGAGATGGAGATGATGATGAAAGTGATGATATTCATGGAGATGATCCTCTTAGAGGATTGGACATGCTTCTTTGAAGACATTTGTGCTTTTTTTAATTATTTAAATGCTTTAATTTTGAACACTTATGCATGGTTGTCAAACTCTAGAATCAACTCGTAGACTCTTACGAGTTTACACGAGTCCACTCCGAGTCCACAAGTCTGCTCCGAGTTTGCTCAAAAACGAGTTTGCTTCCGAGTTAACTCGCAAGACTGAAGTAAACTCTTAAACTCGTAAGAGTCTACGAGTTGACTCTAGAGTTTGACAACCATGATTGTACCAACTTGTCACCGCTCTACCCCTTCTCGCATTCGTCCAATCCAAAACCTTAACCTCCAGACATGCTCTTATTTGAGTGAACAAAGTATCATAGAAAGTTATGGGATTGTTTTGTTTGACGGCGATGCAAGCCATGTCATCAAGTTCGAGTTAGGATTTTTGAAGGTCTATATGCTATTGATCAATTTGCGGTATCAGAGTCTTTGACGACCAATACCGATACCGATGGCGCTAGAGAAGATGAGAACATGGTATTGAAACTGACCACGAGCTCCTGTATTGGAATTGAAAAATTTGGATCCAATAATTGAACATTGTATTCAAAAAACTCAGATCCAAAAAACTAAAACAAAAATCAAATTAAAGGGGCAAAAGGGTATCCAAAAAACCTAGATCCAAAAACAGAACCACCAAAGCTTGTACAAGCGTTGGGGTCTGTTGTTGAACGTGGTGGTGCGAGAAGTAGCAGTACCCAAACCTTCAGGTCATACCGCCACTTGAAAACCACAACCATCTTTCAAAACCCTGTGTTGTGCGTCAAGTTCTCCCACTATGAAATCCTCTAAGCCACCCCAACCCTTCGCATCTAGGATGACACCATGTCAAGATCCACACCTAGGATGATGATGTTTTATGCATCAACTTCAAGATCCTCATTATATTTGCTAATTATTTTTAAAATAAAAAGTCCATTTATTACGTGAAACCCTAACTCAGACTTGGAGAACAAGTGGCATTACAAGTGGTTGGTTGACATGTAAAGTTAACAGTCACATCAACACCTAATGGAACCCTTCTAACAACAGAGATCTATTACAAAAGTTTTTAAATGTTAGTGACATATCGCAAAGCAAAAATTTATTAGAGAGCAAATACAAAATTCGAATATATATTAGAAGTCAAAAATATATTTAAGCCTAAAATTAATGTTGTAAATAACAAAGTTGGTTGACCCTTAGTCCGTTACATATAGTGTGATTGACCCAATAGCCATTAAAATGTCCATCTCGCATTTCATAATACAAGAGTTTAATTTTTAAATATTGTGAGTGTAAAAAAAAAATTATACTATAAATTAATAATAAAGACCATTGCTGGTAGGATCCTCAAAAATTACAAATACTAATATATAGAGAATTAATCAAATTGAGATTATAACATCATTATTAACTAGAATCAAAATATATGGTCATAGTCTGAATCATAATTTATATGATTAAACAAAATTGTTGGAATTTCAAATATTATATATTCTTGACTTTTAAGATAAGAGTACATTCTTTACACTTTGACACTTTGATACTTTGTCATGATACAATCATATATATATATATATATATATGTATGTATATATATATTTTGTGTAATCAAGGGGCCTAGGCCCCAGAAGAGAAACTAACATTAAAACCCACGTGGGAAAATCACAGATATTACTTGGATATTGTATCAGCCACTTGGTTCGCCTCTTGAAGATATGCTTCCAAGAACAAATTATTAGACGTTGAATTTAATTGGAATAAGTTTCTAGTGTAAAGATTTTCCACTTTATCAATCGATCCTTGAAAACGAAAAACTTTAAAAAGCTACTTCAAAAATCATATCTATTGTGTTATTTAATTGATTAATAATATAAAAAAGTTCACACCAGCCATATACCAAAATGAAACTCTAATGGTAACTTAGTTATTTATTTTCTGGCTAAATTTATCTTCAGTCAGCCTCAACAGAGAAGATGATAGATGAGAAAGGTAGTCCTTCAACTTTCCCATTTCTTGGGCTACATCCAACATGCTTGGTCTTGTTGAAGGATTGTGGTGTGTGCAGAGAAGCCCCAACTCTATGAGTTCCAACATAACATCTTGCCCAAATTTGTGATACTGATTAGGCATGCCAGAGGGAGAAGAGCAGCATCTTTGCATTGCTTGTTCAACAATGTTACCAAGCTCGTGTGGATATTGTTTCTTAATCCACTCATGCAAGCAAGACCCTTCATGGACAAGGACATCTGTTGGGCGTCTACCCGTCACTATTTCTAGCACAAGTACACCAAAACTGTAAACATCACCTTGAGTTGATGCATGTTTTCCCATTCCATACTCTATCAAGAAAAAAAGGACAAGGAAATAGTTAGATTTAAGGGGGAAAATGATCAATAGCTGTTGTGAAACAGAAAATGAACATCAAGGGGAGAAACTGATTGATATAGGTTATTTTTTTAAAAAAATTAATTACCACTTTGGGGTGGTCTTCAAACAATTTACTAGATTAGATGATTCCTAACATGTAGGAAATTGGTGACATCAGTCAGCTCGACTTCACCTGGTGACGTCACTCTGAAGATTGTCACTAGTTCAGGTGGGTGAATGACTTGGTGGCCCCACCTTGGGTGGCTTCACCAAGTCAAATACATATGTCATCATATGTGCTTCCCAAGTTGCACAAAAGATTACATCTGGTTGAAAAACATGTTTGACTGGGTGAAACCACTCAAGGTAGCGCCACCAAGTCATTTACACCCCTGAACTGGTGACGCTCTTGAAAGTGGCGTCATTGGGTGGAGTTGAGTTGACTGGTGCTACTAATTTCCTACGTGGTAGGAGCCACCTAGTTTGGTAAATTTCTTAAAGACCATCCCAAAGTGGTATTTAATTTTTAAAAAAGGACTATATTAATCAAATTTCTCATCAAGGAATCTAATTCAGTTAGTTGAGTAAGACACATGAGTTACTGTAAACCTCTGATACATGTTTTTGATTATTACGGATAAGAAAAAAAGAAGAAAAAAAAAGAACACTTTATATATACAATTGCAGCCAAAACATAATGTAGTCACTCTTCTAGAGACCAATTCAGCAAAGGGTGTAACGGAAAAAAGTTCATTGTATAAAGCACTTAAAGTTGAATAATTCTTTGATTCAACAAAATAAAGGATAGTAATTAATTGGGGTCTTGTGAAGCATAAGGAAATCAAGATAACAATCTCGTAAAAAGTCATTCCCTTGATGAGTTTGTTTAAATTTTAAAATAAGTATTTTTTATATAAATATTTTTTTAATAAATAGATAGGATTTGATTTTTAAAATAAATAAAAAATTATTTTTTAAGCACATACAATTTAGAAAAAATACTAAAATATAAAACTATTTATTTTATTAAAATAAATACTTCAACAGATAAATTTAAACAAACAAACCATATGTGAACTTAGAACTTAGTCCCTGAAAATTGTGACCTATTCTAAAATACTTGACTAAGTACATACCAGGAGCTATGTAGCCAAGGGAGCCACATAACAAGCCATGTGTTGAACAGAAAGATGAGTCACTTGTGGGCATGTTGTCATCACTTTTTACAAGCCTTGCGATACCAAAATCAGTTACCAAAGCTGTGAAATCGTCATCAAGTAGTATATTGCTCGGCTTAAGATCACAGTGCACTACTCTAACTGGAGAATAGTGGTGCAAATAGGCCATTCCCTCAGCTACATCACTGCAGATCCTCACCAGCTGAACCATATCTAACCTCTGGCTCGGATATAAGTGCCGCTCAAGACTACCATTTGGCATCAGTGGAAGAACAAGAGCCTTAAACTCCTTTTTACTGCAAATTGTGATGATCCTTATTAAATTCCTGTGTCTCATCCTCGTCAGGATTTGGCATTCCCTTCTGAAGCTCCCTGAAATAATATCACCAGCTGTTGCTGTGTCTAACACCTTCACTGCTATTCGTGTGTTATCTCGGAGAATTCCTTTGTAGACCTGTCCAAATCGACCTGAACCAATTCGGCTTGAAGCACTAAAGCCTCCTGTGGCCTCAATGAGTTGTCTATATGAAATTCTTGGGTACTTGAGCTCCTTTGTTTCCTCGTCTTCATCATCAAAGTCTCCTTTGCTAACTATTGCCATTTGCATTCTTTCTTTTGAACATTTTATGGTGGGGTACCCCTGCATGCACAGGCACAGCAAGGGGGTGCCAATTAGTAACACTGGAATTAGTAGGAGGAGAACCAAATGATACCTTGGTTTCGTGTGGCAGTTTTGCATGCCTTTTACCGAGCCACAAAGACCATCATTTCCTAGGAAAGAGTCTATGGTAAAAGATGAAAAGGCTCCCTTGTTTGAGATACTCCCTGAGAATTTGTTGGAAGAGAAATTAACTTTCTTGAGAGTGGACAAGGACAACTGAAGGGACTGTGGTATTACCCCTGTCAATTGATTTGAAGACACATCAAGTGCTTGAATATAATCCAATTTGCCCAATGAATCCGGTAGAGGGCCTTCTAAGGAGTTTCCAGAAAGGTTCAGGTACTCTAATGCTATGCAACTTTCAAGCTGTGGTGGGATTCTGCCAGAGAGATTGTTCATGGATAGGTCAATAGCCAGCACCATGTCCATTTTGGAGAGCTCTAATGGTAAAGGCCCATCTAAGTTATTACTTGATAAATTCAAGTAGAGTTTCAAGCTAGTAAAGGCTGCAACTTCCTTAGGGATCAACCCTGAAATCTTGTTGTGGGATAGGTCTAAAATCTCCAAATTGACACATTTTCCCAGACTTGGTGGGATGGTTCCAGAAAGCTGGTTGTCATAAAGTAAAAGCCTTCTTAACTGTGTGAGGTTAGCAAAAGTGTCTGGTATTGAGCCAGAAAGCTTGTTTCTTGACAAGTCAAGAAGCCCCAGACGCCTAATGCCACCAAGGGTTGAAGGAATCTCCCCAGATAGTGAATTATTTGACAAATAAATTCGCTCTAGCTTCCCCATCTGGCAGAGGCTGTGAGGTATTGATCCATTTAGCAAGTTGCTGGAAAAGTTTAGAAGAGTCAGATTGACAAGGTTTGCAATGTTTGAAGGTATAGAACCATGTATAAGATTGTCTTCTAGGTGAAGTTGTAACAGGCTACTAGGAAGAAGATCACCAATATTTTGAGGTAGCTTCCCTCCTAGATTATTTCCCGCCAATTCGAGGCCTTGCATGTTAGACAAATTCATCAAGGAAGAGAAGAAAGGTTCAAGTTTGGTGTTACCATCATGGCTAACAAAGCCATTATATGATAGGTAGAGGAATTGTAGTTGTGGCCAATTACTTACAATTTCAGATGGTAACTCCCCACTCAACCTATTTGATTCCACGTCAAACCATTTCAGTTCTCTGGAGTTTGAAAGAGCTAAAGGAACATGGCCTACAAAATTGTTTGACCAAAGTAAGAGGAACCTAAGCTCTTTAAGGATACACTCATTACTCAAGGGTATTTGTCCTCCCAAGGAATTGTTAGAGAGGTCTATATACCTCAATGTGGAAGACCCATTGCAAAAAAGTGAGGGTGGAACCTCACCCTCAAGCTGATTACTTCCCATGTTAAGGTAGTACAAGTTGTGAAATGAACCCAACTCAGAGGGAATTTCCCCTTGAAGAAAATTCCCTGATAAACTGAGTTGTTGAAGCTGAATCAAATAGCCCAGTTCTTTTGGAATGTGACCCACCAAAAAATTGTCAGAAAGATCAAGAATTTGCAAATAAGAAAGATTAGCAAGAGCAGGGGAAATAGTGCCCCCAAGTGAGCTTCCATTAAGAGCAAGCTCTATGATCTTGTTGTCACTTGCATTGTTGCATCTTACACCATACCAATTGCAAACATGTACACTTGGGGACTTCCAACTTTTTAGAACGTTTTTGGGGTCAGAAAAAATGCCTGACATGAATGAAACAAGTGACTCTTTTTCACTCACTAAGGTCACGTTCTCCTCCCCATAAACTCCTGAGTGAACAATGGTTATAAAGAGAAACAGAACCATTGAAAATGGAAGCATTATTATCGTTTCTCTTCAATCAGAAGAAAACATAGAAATGAAGGAAACGTTGAAAATGAAAGATGCACAGGAATTGATGTGTGCAAGTTCAATGTAGCTCAATATATAAGCAGCATAGCTGACCCAAAAATGAGTGGGACTTAACACAAATTTTTTAAGAGTTAAATGAGATAACTATTTAGGAGATTTTTTTGCTAATATAGACTAACTTTTTGTTAATATATGAGATATTTTTGTTTTATAAAAATTAATAATAATTTTTTTAAGTGAACCTAAAATTTAAATTTTAGTTGTTTTAACTTGTCGGCTCCTTATATAAGGACATGAAGGGCAAGAAGAAAGTAGTAGTGGCCGAAAAATCTAGCATTGTTGTGCCTAATTATCGTTGAAGTGGTGGATGGATGCATGTCGTTTGACTTTGTAATTGACCTATGTATGCATTACACGTGGGGAACTCAAGACACAACAACTTAAGCAACGTTAAGGGACGTTTGGGTATAGTGGTAAACATGTCAGCATAGTAGGCCTAACACTACATTCAAGTTTTTTTTTTTATTCATTAACGATCATAAATATTTTCTCCTAAGCGTTGCCGTCATTTTCAGTTGTGTTCTTGGATAGCGTTTGAGTAGTGGAAGGTGTGTTGCTAACAAGGATAATCTTGGTTAATAGGCACGCTCACAGGGGACTACGTATGAGTTGATGACACGCTTTGTGGTTTCGGTATGTTTGTCGGGTGCAAGTGCAAAGACTTGTGCTTCGATTGGAACACTATCTTTTTATGTAAATTGCTTAGTAATGGATGACAGGACAAAGGTAAGTTTCACATTGGAGAAATGATCATTAATGCTTATTGGCCTATAAGCTATATAAGTAATCGAGCTAGTTTTCTTACAAAATAATTAATTAACGTCTTATCTAACTTATTCCTAGCAAAAAAATAGGGTTAAACAATTCTATAAAAAGTTATTGGTACAATCAAACAATTATTTTTTATGAAATTATTTAACTCCATTTTTACTTAGAATAAGTTAGATAATTCCTTAATTATTAGAATAAATATTGTGACTTTGATAAATTAGTGAGAAAAATGGTATTTAAGATTTCAAAAATTTGATCCCAAAATTCTGAGTATTGGAAAAAATTCAACACTAATTTAATTTGAGTAGTTTTTCTTTATAAATTATTTGACATGGTTTGTTATGGTTTTTGGAGTGTCAAGAGTTGTTTAACTTTGAATTATGTTATTTATTGAGTGTCATACCCTAATTTCGTTCGAGGATCATTGTTTGGTGGTATGCAACCTTTACTTGACTGCCTCAAGGTACTTAACACCCATCGTTAGATAATCCGTAAAGTTTCGCAAGATTCCAAAAGTAAAAAAGAAGCATTGTTGTGCAATCCGTAAAGTTTCGCAATATTTCTAAAGTCAAAAAGAGCCTTGTTGCGTAATCCGTAAAGTTTCACAACATTCCGGAAGGAAAATGGGTGTCGTTACATAATCTGTAAAAAGTTTTGTAATGTTTTGAAAAGGAATCAGCAACAAAACACAAAACGAGGGTGTATTTAGTAAAAAGGGGGGTGCAAATAGCAACTAGGCCCACTTGGGCCTTACAGGGGTTCCAACAGAAGGCAGTGCATTCTGGTGGAAGCAACCCTGCTCGCCTGGCGAGCTGGGTGGCAACCACCTCCCTCTTTTCTCCTATAAATAGGGGAAAGAGGACGGAGTAAATTGTTCAACCCTTCTGGTATTTGAGGATTCTCTCGAAATTAGTGAGCAAAATTGTTTCCGTGAAAAAAATCTAAGTCGAGGTGCTTCCGTAACGCTTCCGAGACGTTTCCATGAGCGATTTCGTGAAGATTCTTCACCGTTCTTCATCGTTCTTCGTCGTTCTTCGGTCTTCAACCGGTAAGTTCCCGAAATCGAATCTTTCAATTCATTCTATGCACCCTTAGTGGTCCCCACTTGTTTCACGTACTTTTATTTTCATTTTGTTTATTTTCCGTTCCCTTTTTAACGTGCTTTAACCATTTATTTAAGTCGTTTTCTCACCAAATAAATAATAAAATGAATTTCAACCGATCATTTGTGTTATAATCTTGTTTAATCACTGTTAAAATAAAACCCAACCAATCGTTCATCCAGTAATCTCGGTTAAAACCAAAAAAAGGCAAAATAATAATAAAATAATCAAAATATCTTTGAATATAATAATAAAAAAATCAATCGGAGGTTTTTTTCTTTGGAAGTTTCCTTGGATGAATTGACTAATAACAAAAGTAAAACTAAAGCTAAAATCAACTCACAAATCGAGCTTCGTCCGTAAAAATCACTAAAAACCATTTTAAAGTCCAACGCCTTAAGCGGTCCTTTTTTTGCTTTTATTAGTTAAACATGGACCGTTCAAAAAACATAAAATCAATATGTAACTTTACCGCTTTTTGTCAAACACCCCAAGAGATCGTTAATGGTCCAACGCCTTAACGTTTCTCTCCTTTCAAAATCAAAAGATCGTTTAATGGTCCAACACCTTAAATGACCTTTTGTTCGGTTAAAATATATCTTGCGAAAAAAGATAAAAACAACTTAGCCAACGTATAGTTCTTAAAGAACTACGTAGGTTTGATTTTCTCATCGCAATTGAGGATACGTAGGAGCGAGGGAAATACCCTTGTCGACCATAAAAAGATAAAAAATACAAAAGGCGTAAAAGGACATAAAAAAGGGAAAATAAAACAAATTGAAGTCATATTTGCACATTTGACTAAAGGCTATTGTCCCTTGTGACGGACGCGTGGGGTGCTAATACCTTGCCCATGCGTAAAAACAACTCCCGAACCTTTCACACTTTTCGTAGATCGACCACACCTTTTTCGATTTTTCTGACGTTTTCCTCAAATAATCGTTGGTGGCGACTCCGCGCATTTTCCTTTCTTGGAAGACGCACTCGTGAGCCTCGCATCGCCCTTCCATCGAAGGGTAGGTTGCGACAGTTGGCGACTCCACTGGGGACTGTTTTTAGAGAGTTAGACCAATCGATCAGCGTGCATTCCTGATGCAATCCTCCCTAGGAAGGGACCAATCACTAGAACCATGAGCAAGAGGCTCCAAGAAGATTGGGCTAGAGCTGCTGAAGAAGGCCCTAGGGTTCTCATGAACCTTAGGGTAGATTTCTGAGCCCATGGGCCAAGGTTGGGTCCAATTATCTTTGTACATATTAGACTAGGATGTCATTATATTTGGTCCTTGTATATAGGGCTCCATATTGTAGGTAGGGTACCCTAGAAATATAGGATTTTTCAGCCCTTGTATTTTTGGGCACCTAGACTAGTTTTTGTATTAGGGGTAGTTTTGTAATTTCACATGCACTAAGTGGATATTTGATGTGTGTGGTTGGAAATAAATTTAATTGAATTGGTAGAAGCCCAATCCAATTAAATTTTAGAGGGGGAGGTGAGCATTTGCTTACTACACCCCATTGCCACATCATATAGTCACACTTTGTGCATGTCCTTCATGCTTTTCATGCCTCATGACACCTAAGCACACTTAGTGGAGAATCTTGTAATTGATCTTGGATTAGTGGGCTGAACCATAACTAAAATTCACTAATCATAATTAGTGAAATTTTGGCTCCAAAGTTTGGCTCCACAAATTCAATTTCAAATTCAAGTGAAATTTGAATTTCCCTCCAATTTTGTGTGACACTTAGGTTATAAATAGAGGTCATGTGTGTGTATTTTTTTCAACTTTGATCATTTGAATATTAACTTCAGATTTCAGAGCTCTTTTTTAGCACAAAATTTCGTGCTCTTCTCTCCTTCTCCCTTCATTCATCTCCTTCTTCCTCCAAGCTCTTATCCATGGCCTTCTATGGTGGTGAGCTTCTTCTAGACTCATCTTCTCCTTGAAGTGGCGTCTCCTCTCTCTCTTCCTTCTCCATTCCGCTGCCATTTATCTTCCAAGAAGCAAAGGAATCCATTGATGAAGAAGATCCTAGGCCTACAAGCTCCAATGGAGCTTGCATCAATTCCTTACCATGACTTCTCCTTTGTTAGTTTTCCTTTATTTTCTTATGTCCTTGTATATAACTCTTTTATGCTTTTAGCATGCTTTTTTGAATATATGCATGAGATAGATGTTTATTCATTTGATGCACACAAACACCAACACCTTTTTGTACACACGGTGGGTTGAAAAGGGGCCCTATACCCGAGTCCATGGGAACATAAGGAGTGGAGGTGAATCTATGGTCATGCTGGGTCTCCGACTTGCTTGATAACAGTGAATCTCATCTAGAGTTTTTCTCTTTGATAACATATTGTTGTTGGTAGTCCCTACTGTCGCAATATGTTTTTCAAAGGGGATGATACCTATAGAAACCATCAAGAGAGATATGACCACCTTGGGAATTATCACTAAAAGCCTTTTAGTTCCTCCCGTTTAGGTCCCCTAAATAGGGGCACGAAGCGAACACGTTGCGTGCCTTTTAAACATTGCCATGAATATAACCTAAAATGTCATGTATGCCTTCGCTGTGTGATTATTTGAGGATATTGCCATGTTGTGTACATCTCCTTGTTACCCTTCCCCCTTTTCCGCATCTGCATCATGTCATCATGCACGGGTTGCGACTTGATCCCCTCACTTTGTCACGAGAAGACAGAAGGTCTGTGTCACCTTCTCAAATGCATGCATCAGGCGCTACGCAGCCCGAATGTTGTATTTAAGAAAGAGATAATCTCCCGGGCTCTCGTATCCGTAAAATGCATCTGTGCCATACGCATTTCTTCATGCATTCATCCATTTCACCTATGATAGATGTCAGAGTCTTGATCGCACTGGTTTTTATTCCACTTTAGTAAAGAGCATGAGATTGAGCTAGGCGCCTTCGCTTAAAAAGAGGTTCTATCAAGTCAAGATCAAGAGCCTAGGAGTCGCCAGTCTGAAAGAGTTAGGACAGTTGATGGGTCAGCTCTAGCGACAAGCCTTTCGCAAAGCTTATGGTAAAATCTGGGACCTAACCATGGCAGAGGTCTCCACGGAGGCCATTGCCTCCCTCGCCTAATATTATGACCAGCCTTTGAGGTGCTTCACCTTTGGGGACTTCCAGTTAACACCCATGGTGGAAGTGTTTGAAGAGATCCTGGGATGCCCTTTGGGGGCAAGGAAACCATATCTCTTCTCGGGATTCTATCCCTCCTTAGCTAGAATTTCTAAAATAGTCAAAATCTCGACACAGGAATTGGACCGCAAGAAGTAAGTCGAAAATGGGGTGGTTGGGGTACCAAGGAAATGTTTGGAAGCAAAGGCGAGAGTCTTGGCAAGTCAAGACGAATGGGCCCCGTTCATGGACATCCTGGCACTTTTGATCTTCGGGGTGGTCCTCTTTCCAAATGTGGATGGGTTGGTGGATCGAGCAGCGATTGATGCTTTTCTTGCCTTTTACGACCTCAAGGAAAGCCCGGTTGTTGCTATCTTAGCCGATCTATATGACACATTCGATCGAAGATGTGAGAAGAACAATGCAAGGATCGTTTGTTGCACATCGGCTCTCTACATATGGTTGGTTTCACACTTCTTTTGCCAAGAGATGAGACACGTTTGCCCGCTAGAAGGCCACCGCTCATGCATCGAGAAAAAAGAGGCAAACTGGGACCGACTCTTAGCAAGCAAAGAAGGAGAGTCTGTCAATTGGTTCCCCCAATGGAAGGAAGGAAGAACCAAAATTCTTATTTCGTGTGGGAAATTTCCAAATGTTCCCTTAAAAGGGACGAGGGATTGCATCATTTACAATCCCGTCCTCGCTATAAGACAACTTGGTTACCCTATGAGAGGGGCGCCATCAGAGGAAGGCCTCATACCTTTTATTACACGAGGTTTCAATAGCACCAACACGGGGGTGCTTCAGAGGGTCCACAAGGCATGGGAAATGTCGCAAAGGAAGGACAAGGAACTTAGGGGGAGTAGCAACGGGCCCATCGGCGGTTACCATAGGTGGTTGAAAGCCTACGCACAAGATCTAGATTGGCTCCCGAGTTTGAGGACCACTAAGGGGATGGAGGGTGAAACACCGGAAGAAGACGACAAGGTACAGGCCCTCAAGACAGAACTTGAGAAAGCCCAAGCAGTCAAAGAAAAGTTCAAGTCAGCAGCTGTTAGGATCCGAAAGGAGAACGCCGAACTAAGAGACGTTAATATAGCCACCACCAAGGCCTTGGAGCAAGAGACCAAGAGGGCCCGTAAGGAAGAACACGACCGAAACAAATTCCAAGGCGCTCAGTGGGGCAGTAACAGCGAGCTTAAGCTCCGAAGAGAGGAAAGGGACCAATCACGAGTAGACGACTTGATTCTGAAGGATGAATTGAGGGTTTGCCTAAGGTCCAAGAGGAGTTTGTCTCAGCGGTTATGCGAGGCCGAAACAAACATGTTAGCCATCATCGGCAAGTACCAAGAAGAATTAAATCTAGCCATGGCCCACGAGCAAAAAGTGGCGGATGAATATGCCCGAGTGTACGCGGAAAAGAAGGCTAGAGGAAGGGTGATTGACTCGTTACATCAAGAAGCAACGATGTGGATGGACTGGTTTGCTCTTACTTTGAACGGGAGTCAAGAACTTCCCCGATTGCTGGCAAAGGCCAAAGCTATGGTAGACACCTACTCCGCCCTCGAGGAGATCCACGGGCTCCTTCGCTATTATCAACACATGATAGACTTGATGCCCATATAATTAGGAGCCGTTAGGGAGTTTATATTGTCGCTCAGATCTTGACTACTTATAAATTTCTGAATAAAATGAGTTTATCCCGTGATTTTACTTCAAAGAAAAACAGTGCGAATCAGATCACTCCCACATTCCATCTCTAGCATACATTCATTTCTCATTACGTACTCCTCACATTTGGTCTGTTTAGGAAAGACATCATAACTAAGTACGCCCCAAGGCATCCCTATCGCACCAGATCCAAATCTAGGACGATGGGTGACCTAGAGGAAGTACAGGAACAGATGAAAGTCGACATGTTGGCTTTGAAAGAACAAATGGCTTCCATGATGGATGCCATGCTGGGAATGAAACAACCAATGGAGAGTAGCGCGGCCACCGCCGCCGCTGTTAGTTCGACTGCCGAAGCAGACCCGACTCTCCCAACTGCCACGCACCACCCTATTCCAAACATGGTGAGACGAGAGAGAAGCACACCGGGGCACATCAGCAACCCCCATCCGGGGTACAACCGAGGAACTTACCCCTACGATTTACCACCTAATTACACACCACCAGTCATACGTGACGACGCGGGTCACATTCCTCCCCTCATGATGTAAGCTCCATTGGAGCTTGTAGGCCAAGGATCTTCTTCATCAATGGATTCATTTTCTTCTTGGAAGATGAATGGCAGCGGAATGAAGAAGGAAGAGAGAGAGGAGACACCACTTCAAGGAGAATATGAGTCTAGAAGAAGCTCACCACCATAGGAGGCCATGGATAAGAGCTTGGAGGAAGAAGGAGATGAATGAAGGGAGAGGGAGAGAAAAGCACAAAATTTTGTGCTCTAAAAGAGCTCTGAAATCTGAAGTTTAATATTCAAATGATCAAATTTGAAAAAATGCACACACATGGCCTCTATTTATAGCCTAAGTGTCACACAAAATTGGAGGGAAATTTGAATTTCTATTCAAATTTCACTTGAATTTGAAATTGAATTTGTGGAGCCAAATTTTGGAGCCAAAATTTTACTAATTTATGATTAGTGAATTTTAGCTATGGTTCAGCCCACTAATCCAAGATCAAGTCCAAGATTCTCCACTAAGTGTGCTTAGGTGTCATGAGGCATGTAATGCATGAAGGACATGCACAAAATGTGACTATATGATGTGGCAATGGGGTCTAGCAAACAAATGCTCACCTCCCCCTCTAAAATTTAATTGGATTGGGCTTCTCCCAATTCAATTAAATTTATTTCCAACCACACACATCAAATATTCACTTAATGCATGTGAAATGACAAAACTACCCCTAATACAAAAAACTAGTCTAGGTGCCCTAAAATACAAAGGCAGAAAAATCTTACATTTCTAGGGTACCTTAACTATATTATGGAGCCCTAAATACAAGGCTAAAAAATAATGACACCTTAATCTAATATGTACAAAGATAAGCGGGCTCATACTTAGCCCATGGGCCCGAAATCTACCCTAAGGCTCATGAGAACCCTAGGGTCTTCTCTTGCATCTCTGACCCAATATTCTTGGAGTCTTCTATCCAATGCCCTTGCGGGGTAGGATTGCATCAGCTCATCCTCGAAGGGGAGCCTCCTCGACATCCTGACGAGGTCCACAAGGATCATCGAGAGCATACTCAGGGAGACATCGACTCCTACTCCTCGTTTCCCGCTGAGGGACCGGTGCCCAACACATTACCTCAACCCAACATCACGGGAGAACCTCGAAACCACCCAACACAGCCAATGTTTCTGTCCGCGGGAGGACCACCTTGGGCAGCGAAGTGAAAGGGGAAACTCGATCTCATCGAAGAAAGATTGAGGGTTGTTGAAGGGTTTAGCGATTATCCATTCGCAGACATGACCGACCTATGCTTGGTGCCAGACGTCGTCATCCCTCCAAAGTTCAAGGTACCTGACTTCGATAGGTACAAAGGGACGATTTGTCCTAAGAATCACCTGAAAATGTATTGTCGCAAGATGGGTGCGTATTCTAGGGATGAGAAGTTATTGATGCATTTCTTTCAAGATAGCTTGGCCAGGGTAGCGGTCATCTGGTACACTAATCTAGAAGTTTCCCGCATCTGCCCTGGAAGGATCTAATTACCGCCTTCCTTAGGCAGTATCAGTACAACTCTGACATGGCTCCCGATCGGACTCAACTGCAAAACATGATTAAACGGGAAAGTGAGTCCTTTAAAGAATACGCTCAACGTTGGAGGGACCTGGCAGCGCAAGTAGCTCCTCCCATGGTCGAGAGGGAAATGGTTACTATGGTGGTGGATACCTTGCCTGTATTTTACTATGAGAAATTAATGGGCTACATGCCTTCCAACTTCGCAGACATGGTCTACGCCGGAGAAAGGATCGAGGTGGGTTTGATGAGGGTAAAGTTTGATTACGTCTCCCCGATAGGTGCCAGCAGTAGGAGGACTAGAATAGCTGGGGCAAAGAAGAAAGAGGGAGATGCCCATACCGTTACTTCAACACCTGCGTGGCCCAAGCCACCACAAACCCCCCACGGTACCCACCAATATGCACAACATCACCTGAGTTTTTCGGCTCGTGCCGAGGCCTCTTCCGATACAGCACTCACCCAACCAAGGGCGCCCACACCCCCACAGGGGGGAGCTCTTCAGGCTCCGGCTCCGACTCGGCCTCACTCGGCCAACAACGCTCACTTTGACGCAAACACGGCGAGGAACTTTTCACCTCGATCCCAATGACATATGGGGAACTCTTGCCATCTTTCATCACCAACCAATTGGCCGTGGTGGTCCCGGGAAAGATCATCTGGTCTCCATTCCCAAAATGGTATAACACTAGCGTGACCTGCGCATACCATGGGGGGACCCTAGGCCACTTAATCGAACAGTGCTTGGCCTTGAAAAGCAAGGTCCAAAGCTTGATAGAGGCTTGGTGGTTGACTTTTCAAGAGGACGGGCCCAACATAAAAATGAACCCGCTTGCCAATCATGGAGGGGAGGCGGTTAATGCCATCGAGGTGAGTAGGTCACACGGGCCAAAGCTTTTGAAGGACGTAACGACCCCCAGAAGGTTTATCAACAAAGTCTTGCAAAAGGCGGGCATGATTCCCTGCGGCGGGCGCAAAGAAGATTCTTGCTTAATGCATCCGGGTGTACTCCATGACATGGAAACATGTTCGGCGGTAAGAGATCTATTACAACAGATGATAAACCAAGGCCGGCTTGAGGTCGGCAGTAAGAGGGAGGAGGAACAACATGTATGCATGCAGTCGGTGGATGAAGAAGGACCTAAAATGCCTAAACCCTTGGTAATACACTTCACCAGGGACACGGCTCCCCAAAGACCTTAACATCCCTCGACAGTGTCGGGCGATAGATCTGTTCCGTTTCCTTACAAGAAAAGCCGCGCAGTTCCGTGGAGGTATGCCCCTTCGAGCGGTAGGAAGGAAGAAGCTACCGATATCAGCTCACTATCGGCCAAAGTGACCAATATCACCGGGCTAAGCGGCATATCCCGCAGCGGTCGCGTGTTCGCACCCCCTAGCCTACCGATACAGCCCGCAATCACTAAAGGGAAAGCAAGGATGGTCGAAGGACAAAATGTCAAGGTGATCCCCGCACCGGACGAGGATGTTCCGACAAAGGATCTTTCTGAGGGGAGAGAGGGTTGTGGCAAGAAAGAGGTATAACTCGAGGAGGCTGGCGAGTTCCTCCGTATTATCCAACAAAGCGAGTTCAAAGTCATTGAGCAACTCAACAAGACCCCAGCTAGAGTCTCCCTTTTGGAGCTGCTCATGAGCTCTGAGCCTCATCGAGCTTTGCTGGTAAAGGTCTTAAATGAAGCTCACATAGCCCAAGACATCTCCATAGAAGGCTTTGGGGGAATTGTCAATAACATCACAGCTAACAACTACCTCACCTTCGCTGAAGAGGAAATCCCCACCGAGAGGACATAACAGGGCTTTACATATGTCAGTCAAATGCATGAAACACGTTATGGCCAAAGTACTCATCGACAATGGCTCAAGCCTAAACGTGATGCCCAAAAGCATGTTGGAGAAATTTCCATTTAACGCTTCCCATCTAAGGCCAAGTTCCATGGTGGTCTGTGCATTCGACGGTAGCTGCCGAGAGGTAAGGGGAGAGATCGATCTCCCAGTACAGATAGGGCCTCATACCTGCCAAGCTACATTCCAAGTGATGGATATCAACCCGGCCTACAGTTGTCTTTTGGGGCGTCCATGGATCCATTCATTGGGAGTCGTCCCCTCCACACTGTAGAAGCAAGCTTCATGATGAATCAAGATTGATTCAAAGAAGTTTTGATGATAACAAAGGTGATGACAAAAAGCTCAAAAGTCAAGAACACTTCATGATAAAAGAATCAAAGAATGAATTTAAGATGTTCAAGATTGAATCAAGAACACTTCAAGGTTCAAGAGGAAATTTGATTTCAAGAATAAAGAATCAAGATTCAAGGTTCAAGCTTCCAAGAATCAAGATCAAGATTCAAGACTCAAGATTCAAGAATCAAGAGAAGACTTAAACAAGATAAGTATGAAAAAGTTTTTTCAAAAATTGAGTAGCACATGGATTTTTCTCAAAACATGTTTACCAAAGAGTTTTTACTCTCTGGTAATCCATTACCAGATTATTGTTATCGATTACCAGTATGCAAAATGGTTTTCAAAAAGCTTTCAACTGAATTTACAACGTTCCAATTGATTTCAAAAAGTTGTAATCGATTACAATGTTTTGGTAATCGATTACTAGTGTACTTGAACGTTGAAATTCAAATTCAAATGTGAATAGTCACATTCTTTTTACAAAAAGCTTTGTGTAATCGATTACACTGATTTGGTAATCGATTACCAGTGATTATTTCTGAATAAATCAAAAGATGTAACCCTTCAAATGGTTTTTGACTTTTTCAGATTGGTTTTAAGTTTTTCTAAAAGTCATAACTCTTCTAAATGGTCCTCTTGACCAGACATGGAGAGTCTATGAAAGCAAGGCTTTGTTTTGCATTTTAAATCAATCCAATCAATCTAAAAAAATCCTTTACAAGCCTTGAATCTCTTTGAAACTTCTTTTTCTTTGTGCCAAAAGCTTTCCAAAGTTTTCTGGTTTTCTAAACCTTGAAAACTTGTGCTATTCATTCTTTTCATCTCTTTTCCCTTTGCCAAAAAGAATTCGCCAAGGACTAACCGCATGAATTCTTTTTGTGTCTCTCTTCTCCCTTTTCCAAAAGAACGAAGGACTAATCGCCTAAATTCTTTTGTGTCTCCCTTCTCCCTTGTCAAAGAATTCAAAACGACACAGTCTGAGAATTCTTTTGATTTTTCCCTTTCCCTTATACAAAATTTTTCAAAGGACTAACCACCTAAGAATTCTTTTGTATCCCCATTCACAAAGTTTCAAAGGTTTAGCCGCCTGAGATCTTTGTCTTAACACATTGGAGGGTACATCCTTTGTGGTACAAGTAGAGGGTACATCTACTTGGGTTGTTGACTGAGAACAAGAGAGGGTACATCTCTTGTGGATCAGTTCTAGTGGAGGGTACATCCACTAGGTTCAAAGAGAACAAGGGAGGGTACATCCCTTGTGCATCTTTGCTTGTAAAAGTATTTTTACAAGGTTGAAAGAAATCTCAAGGACCGCAGGTCGCTTGGGGACTGGATGTAGGCACGGGTTGTTGCCGAACCAGTATAAAAACTCTTGTGTGTTTGTCTCCTTCTTCCCTACTCTTTTACTTTCCGCTGTGCTTTTTAATTTCCGCTTTTACTTTTGGTTAAGTTTCTCTTCTACTCCTTATTCTCTTAACAACATAGTAAAAGCCTTAAAAGAGAAAATTTTTAATTAGTAAAGGTTTAGGAATAATTAATTCAACCCCCCTTCTTAATTATTCTGAGGCCACTTGATCCAACACACACTCCACGAAAAGCTGAAGTTTGTAGTGGAAGGACATTTGGTCATAGTATCAGGTGAGGAAGATATCCTGGTAAGTAGTCCTTCCTCTATGCCATACATGGAAGCCGCGGAGGAGTCATTGGAAACGACTTTCCAATCTTTTGAGGTAGTAAGCATCGCCTCCATAGATTCTCTCTCTAGGCCGCCCCACTTGTCCGATGCGGCAATGATGGTGGCCCGGGTGATGCTGGGGCACGGGTACGAGCCTGGAATGGGTTTGGGCAAGAACAACGGTGGCAGGACCAGCCTGGTAAGTACCAGAGGAAACCGCGGGAATTTTGGGTTAGGCTATAAACCTACGCAGGCTAACATAAGGAAAATATCTCAGAAAGGAAGAACAAAGGCCAGGGCCCGTGGTCGGGACAACAAGCCAAAGAGGCTTTGCCGTGCCACATCAGCAGGAACTTCATAAGTGCGGGTTTAAGATGCGAAGGTCAAGTCACCGTGATATGTGATGACGACTCCCCGAGGAGATCGGATTTGGTATGGCCATGCCTTCCCGGTTTTCAACTAGGAAATTGGCAGGTGGAGGAACGCCCCAACGTTTACGCGACAAGCATAATGTAACCTTTTGTAGCTTTAAAACTCTACGGTTGGGCCTAGACTTTAGAGTTTCCTTTTGTTAAGGCATTATGTCTTTTGTTCTTGAAGTTATAATATAAAGATCTTTCTTCATTTGTTCCTGCACCTCTACCCATTCTCATTCATTTGCATGTTTATTTCCTTGTTACGCTTAAAACGATACAGATCCGACGACGAGTCCCAAATAAGTACTAATACCGGGGACCCGACCGTCGATTTCGAGCAAGAAGCAAGTCGGACGGAGAATGAAGAGGACGAGGATGTGGGGCTTCCCCCAGAGCTGGAGAGGATAATCGCTCAGGAGGACCAAGAGATGAGGCCGCATCAAGAAGAGACAGAACTCGTAGACTTAGGAACCAGCAGTGGAAAAAAGGAAGTAAAAGTAGGCACGGGTATGACCACACCCGCCCTTGCCTTCGAAGGCTCCAAATTTGCGCCTTCAGAGAAGTTAAAGTCCTCTTTGCCCTTAATGCTTAAATGAGACTTGCGCTCCCGGATGAGGGGCCAGTAGTTTGCCTTCATCAGTTCCTTGGCCACCCCCCTGATCTCGGAGGAGGGCCAACTGTGCGAGCACAACTAGAGAAGGAGGCTATTGTACAACTACTATGCATATCAGGGAAAGATTTTGCCCAGAACACCACAGGAAGATGAGTGCAGATCACGCGCACCACCACAACTCCGATCTCCCCCTGCCGAAGTGTTAGTTGGTCTGTGCCATCATGACATAGGTAAGTATGCACATGGCTCAACTAATTTCTGATGCCATCCACTATTTGCAGGGATTGCGCCCACAAAACACCCAGTGGACCCAGAGAATTCCAACAGGGTCCTGGGGGTTTCCAGATCTGATTACGGGCCTCTGTCAGTTCTATGGAGTGCCCGTCGCCCCCAACTGTAGAAGCAAGCTTCATGATGATGAATCAAGTTGATTCAAGTAGTTTTGATGATGACAAAGATGATGACAAAAAGCCCAAAGAATGATTTCAAGATTGAGTCAACAAGTTCAAGATCAAGATTAATTTCAAGAAATCAAGAAGATTCAAGAATCGAGAGAAGTTTGATTTCAAGATTCAAGAGCAGATGAATTCAAGATTCAAGAGAAGAAATCAAGAAGACTTCACAAGGGAAGTATTGAAAAGATTTTTCAAAAAACAAACATAGCATAGTTTTGTTTTTCAAAAGAGTTTTTGTCAAAATTTTCTAAGTTACCAGAGTTTTTACGCTCTGGTAATCGATTACCAATTATCTGTAATCGATTACCAGTGGCAAAGTTTGATTTCAAAAGCTTTTAACTGAATTTGCAATGTTCCAATTCTTTTTTAAATGGTGTAATCGATTACAATATATTGGTAATCGATTACTAGTGTATCTGAACGTTGAAATTCAAATTCAATTGTGAAAAGTCACATCTTTTCATAAAATGTTTTGTGTAATCGATTACATGGCTTTGGTAATCGATTACCAGTGACAAGTTTTGAATAAAAATCAAGAGACGTAACTCTTCCAATGGTTTTCTCAAGATTTTCTCAAGGTTATAAGTCTTCCAATGGTTTTCTTGACTAGACATGAAGAGTCTATAAAAGCAAGACCTTGACTTGCATTTTATGTACTTGATATAACTCTTACAATCTTTTTGAACATCCTTTTGAACTTCTTCTTCTTCTTCTTCTTCTTCCTTTGCCTAAAAAGCTTTCTAAGTTTTCTGTTTTCGAAACCTTGTTCTTCTGCAGAAAACAAAATTGTGCTATATCTTTTCATTCTCTTCTCTCTTTGCCAAAAAGAATTCAACAAGGACTAATCGCCTGAATTCTTTTTGTGTCTCTCTTCTACCTTTTCCAAAAGAACAAAGGACTAACCGCCTGAATTCTTTTGTGTTTCCCTTCTCCCTTTTCAAAGAATTCAAAACGACATAGTCTGAGAATTCTTTTGATTCTTCCCTTTCCCTTAAACAAAAGATTTCAAAGGACTAACCGCCTGAGATATCTTTTTTTTCCCCTTCACAAAGTTTCAAAGGACTAACCGCTTGAGAACTTTGTCTTAACACATTGGAGGGTACATCTTTTGTGGTACAAATAGAGGGTACATCTACTTGGGTTGTTGTAACTGAGAACAAGAGAGGGTACATCTCTTGTGGATCAGTTCAAGTGGAGGGTACATCCACGTGGTTGTTCAAAGAGAACAAGGGAGGGTACATCCCTTGTGGATCTTTGCTGGTTGAAAAGAAATCTCCAGGACTGCAGGTCACTTGGGGACTGGATGTAGGCATGGGTTGTTGCCGAACCAGTATAAATTCTTGTGTTTGTCTTCTTCTTCCTTACACTCTTTAATTTTTGTTGTGCACTTTAATTATCGATTTTACTTTTGGTTAAGTTTCTTTTTCTTTTCTTTACTCTCTTAACATTATACTAAAAGCCTAATTGAATCTAGTAACATTAAGAAGGATAGATTTTTAATTAGTAAAGGTTCATTAATAATTAATTCAACCCCCCTTCTTAATTATTCTGAGGCCACTTGATCCAACACCAGCAAGGTCATCAGGCCCCCTACTAACCGAGCTTTCATCAAGAAGTACTGCGTCCCTTAGGCAGGCGCAGGGCGAGACACCACAGTAGCCTGGGGATGGCCGACAGTGGGCAATAGACGCATCGCCGCCACCTCCAGAGCCCCTCAGCTCATCTACAAAGGTTGGAGTGTTGCCTACAACCAGTGACCGACCAGTAGGTGACCAAGTCCAAAGCCAAAGGTAAGCAAAGTACTAGGTCCGTGATCGACAAGTCATCACGCGTGCAGCTTAAGACGTTAAAGAAGCGCTACTAGGAGGCAACCTAGTACCTTTTAAATCTCTACTTGTTATTTGATCACCTTTGTTTCTCAAGTCATAGTAGGACACACCTAGTTGCTCATGGTCCTAGGAATTTAAATAAAAACAAGCACAAGCTCGAAAGGTATTCATACCTCACAAAATATATGTATATGTGTTTAGGTAGCGAAAATACCATAGATATGCATGTATGTAATTTAGGTAGCAAAAAAAATACCTCACAATATATATATATATATATATATATATATATATATATATATATATATATATATATATATATATATATATATATATGTATGTATGTATGTATGTATGTTTAGGTAGCAAGATACCTTGGATACGCATGTATATAGCAAAAATACCTCACACAAATATACATATGTTTAGGTAGCAAAATACCTCATGAAAAAAAAACAAAAAAACAAAAAAGGTAAAATAAAAATAAAATTGGTTAGCTAAAAAGCCAACATGCTTTTGAAAGGAAATGAACTTGCCATTCAGAACACAAGGTTTTTAAAGAAAAAAGTGCATGCACCTGAAGGGTGAATGCTGTGAAAATTTTCCCGAACGCCCAAAATGGACTCGGATGAATGCATGAATTGATGAAAGAACATGTTTTGGAAACACTGGGTTGACTTAAATAGGAAAAATGAATCCTGAGCCCTAGTGTCACATGACCATAAAAACTTGATGCTTGAGTGTCCACATGGGTGGATGCATGACCAGTTTTGCATAAAATTTCTAAATCATCATTGTTGTATGTGTGTCATGGAAATAAATGTGGGACTTCCCCTTTATCTCTGAACCGATGGCCAAACCAGCACCCTGACATACATCATGTCCGGCCGTTCTGCAAGCCTTTTGACCCAAGACCTCAAACCACCAAAAACCTTGACCCAGGATGAGAATTTCCATCCCTTTCCTCGGAAGAAGGAACAATGGGGTCTCCCAAGCAAAAAAAAAGTAATTCACTATTGAGGTTCTAACACGCTTCCAGAACAAAGAAAGTTCTCGATCAAAGATCGGAAGAAAACAAAAGAAAAAGAGAAATTCCTGATCAAAGATCGGAAGAAAACAAAAGAAAAAGAAAAGTTCTCGATCGAAGATCAGAAGAAAACAAAAGAAATATACAGACAGGTCTTCGAACCAGACAATATTTGAATTATCACAAGCAAATAAGAAAAGAAAGGAAACCACGACTTGAAGTGGTCCTCTCTCTTTGATTGCCAACCAAAATCCCGTGCGTCGGTGACTTTTTCGCCCCGCACTAAACAAAAAAAAAAGGAAAAGGCCAAAACACTCAAAGCCAAATTTCCCACCCAAAAAAACCATTCCCAAAAAAGTCCTATTGATCCATGATCACCCATGTAATCTTTGATTTGATAGGAAATGATTTGCAAAATCAAGTCATGACATATCTATGGTTCAGAATTAGGATAAAACACTTACCTGTGTGAGATTGATACACTTTGAGTGATTTTCTTCTATTTTGTTGGACCCAGTGTTTCCTCTAAATGGTCATTTAGAAATGAAACGCTAACATCCAAAATCTCATTTATGGTTATGAGAAAATTTCATCAGTATACCCTCCTTCCCTGATAGACACATTATTTTTCACCAAAAATTATATGTTGCTCTGATCAGTTGGAGGTTTTGTTTCTTTACTAAAGCATGTTCGCATTTTAGTGAAAGAAAACCGAGGATATTTTAGTCTCACACATCACAAAATCAAGAACTACGTAGGTCTAAGTTCCTCATCACAAATTGAGGATACGTAGGAGCAAAAGCCTCACTTTTGTCGATCGCCCCACCTTTTTCTATCGTGACCTATGAGTCCGTTGGCACGTGGAGACGCCCAATATGGTAACCCGCACACACTCGTTCACTATTCGTCAGACTCAAAGTCCGGTAGCATGCAGTGACTAACGTCGTCACCTGAACCTTTCCTGGACATGTCAGCGTCTTCCGGCCGAGACCACAAAAAAGTATCATTTGCTATACGTAAGACTCAAAGCCCGATGGCATGCAGTGACTAACGTCGTCACCTACACCTTTCCCGGAGATGTCAGCGTCTTCCGGCCGAGACTGTGAAAAAGCCTCATTTGCTATCCGTAAGACTCAAAGCCCGATAGCATGCAGTGACTAACGTTGTCATCTCCACCTTCCCCAGAGATGTCAGCATCTTCCGGCCGAGACTACGAAAAAGTCTCATTTGCTATCCGTAAGACTCAAAGCCTGATAGCTTGCAGTGACTAACGTTGTCACCTGCACCTTTCCCGGAGATGTCAGCATCTTCCGGCCGAGACTACGAAAAAGTCTCATTTGCTATCCGTAAGACTCAAAGCCCGATAGCATGCAGTGACTAACGTCGTCAGCTGCACCTTCCCCGGAGATGTCAGCGTCTTCCGGCCAACACTGCGAAAAAGTCTCATTTGCTATCCGTAAGACTCAAAGCCCGATAGCATGCAGTGACTAACATCGTCACCTACACCATTCCCGCAGATGTCTGCGTCTTCCGGCCAAGACTGCAAAAAAGTCTCATTTGCTATCCGTAAGACTCAAAGCCCGATAGCATGCAATGACTAACATCGTCATCTGCACCTTCTCCGGAGATGTCAGCGTCTTCCGGTCGAGACTGCGAAAAAGTCTCATTTGCTATCCGTAAGACTCAAAGCTCGATAGCATGCAGTGACTAATGTCGTCATCTGCACCTTCCCAAGAGATGTCAGCATCTTCCAGCCGAGACTGCGAAAAAATCTCATTTGCTATCCATAAGACTCAAAGCCCGATAACATGCAGTGACTACCGTCGTCATCTGCACCTTTCCTGGAGATGTCAGCGTCTTCCAGCCGAGACTGCGAAAAAGTCTCATTTGCTATCCGTAAGACTTAAAGCCCAATAGCCTGCAGTGACTAACGTCGTCATCTGCACCTTTCCCGGAGATGTCAGCGTCTTCCGGCCGAGACTGCGAAAAAGTCTCATTTGCTATCCTTATGACTCAAAGCCCGATAGCATATAGTGACTAACGTCGTCATCTGCACTTTTCCTGGAGATGTCACCGTCTTCCGGCCGAGACTTTTTTTAGTCTCACACTTGTGTTACCCTGACCCGTGAAGTCAGGTGGCAGACAGAAATACCCCAAGTGGTTATCCATACATACACAATTCTGCTACCCCAACCTGTGAGAAGTTAGGTAGCATGCAGAGACGCCCTATACGGTAATCCGCACACATTTTGAAGACAAAAATGTCTTTAGTCATTGCATGCCTTCAAAGGCGACAATGACCCTCATTTACATTTCGAACACAACAATGTCTTCAGTCATTGCATGCCTTCAAAGGCGACAATATCCTCATCTACATGTCGAAGATGACATTGTCTTCCGTCATTGCATGCCTTCAAAAGGCGACAATGTCTTCACCTCAAAAACTTCAATATCCTTTTTCCCTGTGCTTTGTAGGACTCGACGTCCTTTGTTTGTACGCTTTAAAAAAAAGGAGAGTGAAAATGAAAATGAAAATGAACTAAACGAGAAAAGAAGGAATTTCAATATCTTCATGCCTTCATAGGTTTTACTGCTTGGATTTGCGCTAGTGGCCGGTTGGGTAAAGATTCAGCTTGAACGAAATTAGTGTCTTATCTTTACTTCCCTTTTATCTCCAATAAAAGATAAGTAAAGAGGGGCAACTGTCATACCCTAATTTCATCCGAGGACCATTGCTTGTCGTTATGCGACTTTCGTTTGACCACCTCAAAATGTTTAACAGCCATCGTTGTGGAATCCGTAAAGTTCCGAGATGTATCGGGAAGAAACTAGTAAAAAACACGAAAACGGGAGTGTATTTAGCAAAATGGGGTGTGTGTAAATAAACTGTTACACTCTAATTTCATCCGAGGGCCATTGTTGATCACTTCAGAAGGCTTAACACTCATCGCGGTGGAATCCGTAAAGTTTCGTGAGATTTCGAAAAGAAAATAGCCAAAAACACAAAAATGGGGGGTGAACTTATTAAGATAGGGGTGTAAATAGAAATTTGAATCTAGGCCCATCCAGAACATTTTGAAAGTTGGGTTGCTTAAGGAGGAAGCAGCTGGGCGGCAAGCTCCTCCACGTTGTTGAAAAATGGTTTCCGTGGCTTCCGTAAAATTTCCGAAAACCTTGGGTAAGCATATTTCACTTAACATTGGTGAAAGGGAAGAGAAAAAAAGATGAAAATCAAATCCGAAACACTTTTGTAAAGCTTCCATAACTTTTCTATAAAGTACGAAAAGGGGAGTGAACTTAGTAATTGGGGTGCGCTTAGAAATCTTCCTCAAGAAGCCTTGGGCGGCAAGCACCTCCCTTTTTCCCTATAAATAGGGGAGGGGGGCTGTTCCAAAAATGTTCTTGACCCCTAGGCTATGCATTTTGGCTATTTTGGGTTAAAAAAAACACGTTTTCGTGAAGAAAAATCAAGTCGAAGTGCTTCTGTAACGCTTCCGAGACGTTTTCGTGAGCAAATCTGTGAAGATTTTCCTCTGTTCTTCACCGTTCTTCGTTCTTCAACCGGTAAGTGTTCGAATCCAAGACTTTCTATTCATTTCTTGTTTTGTTTGCTTTCATCTTCATCTCGTTCACTTTCGATTTTCTTTTCTTCCGTTTTTAACGTGCTTTAACCATTTATTTAAGTCGTTATCTCGCCTAATAAATGATAAAATGAATTTAAACCGATCATTTGTGTTGTAATATCGTTTAATTACTGTTAAAGCAAAATCTAACCGATCGTTCACGTTGTAACCTCGGTTAAACCAAAAAAGGCAAAATAATAATATAATAATCAAAACAATGTACTGAAACTAATATAGTTATAATTATTATCCAAAAAGAAAAATCATCAGGAATTTAAAAGTCTTGAGATAGGTCCTAGGCATCCTGAGTCTGAGCCTCCTCGTCATCTATTAGATGGAAAAATAGGGGAATCAGAGAGAGCAACAACTTCTCCAGATAAGGAATCAAAAAGATCATCAGCTTCTCCAACTAGGGATTCAGGGGGAGTAGTAGCTTCTCTAGATGGGGAATCGAAGATGATAATAAAAGGTGGAGATAGGGGAACTATTTCAAGCTCAGGAGAAGAAAGTGGATTCACCACTAGAGATTGTGGATCAGCTGGCACTGGTTCAACCCGTGCAAGTGTGGGCTCAGGAGGAGCAGCCTCATTGGGTCTCACCATTCAAGGAACTGCTCCATAGTTATAATTGGCCTTTGGTGAGCCAATTCTCGCAAGCTGTGCATGATAATAACTTGTCCTTGGAATAAGCTCTGTAGCATAGGGACTAAGGTTTGGGAGCTCTGGACATTCGATCCTATTGTTGTTGATGGAGGAGCTGGAGTGGATGATGAAGGGCTATCATCTGTTCTGGCTCTTTTTCTTGATGCCATATGTAATGAAAAGAACTCAAAATTCACCTTAAAGAAAATTTATTCAAGTTTAAAAGCAGAATTAAAGGGCTGAAATCAACGATGGGCGCTTAGCGGGATACATCTCGCTCAGCGCCATGGCTGTTGCAACGAAATGAGCTTAGCCCAAATAGGCTTGGCTTAGCGCGTGGCTTTTCAACAAGAAAATTTTGATTAAGTTACCTGGGCTTAGCGAATCAGCTTCACTTAGCCACAGGTATCTTAACAGGAGGTTGAGTGTTCATCCTCACAAAATGAACTCGCTTAGCTCAGTAGGCGCGCTTAGCTCAGTAGGCGCGCTTAGCAAGTTCTTCCAAAAACACATATATTCAATGAATACGGATGAACTCACTTAGCGCAGCATGCTCGCTTAGCGAGTTTATTGTGCTTTTCAGAAGAAACGCAGAAAACACAGTTTGTTTTCCTGCACTTTTTTTTAGCCTCTAAAAGGCATATCAAACATGCAAACCAACCAAAATGACTTATACAGTACAAACATATAGAAAGTCCTAATCTTTAACTACTTCTAAAAACATTCAAACCCTAAAAATTAAAAGCTAAATCTAAGGTTTTCTATCCTAAGGTTTAATGGAATAAAAGAGAAAAAGGAAATGGGAAACTTACTTGAATCTTTGGTAGTAGCAGATATGCGTGAAGATGCAAAAGAAAACACGAATGCACGAAGTTGGGTGTGAGAGAGAATGCAGGCAAGGTTCAGTAAATTTGGGCAAATGTGAGTGTAACTGATGTTACACTCACTTAAGAAATTTTTGACCCTCTCGCTTAGCGAATTGCCTCGCTAAGCGAGCCAGAGAGACATTTGGTTTCTCAAAGAGGCTCGCTTAGCGAATCCGCGCGCTTAGCCCACGTTTGACATTCAAAATTAATATTTTATCATTATTATTATTATTATTATTATTATTATTATTATTATTATTATTATTTTCATAGAGAAAGGGCTTGGTTTAGCGTGAAGATATGGCCGCTTAGTGAGTTCTGCAGAACAAAATACCTGCAACTCTCGCTAAGTCGGGCTCTGGGCCAACTTAGCTAAAATAATGCATCTTGATTATAGGGGGGTATGTGCTTAGCAGATGATGAATCACTTAGCGCTGACATTGCCACAAGGATTTGGGCTTAGCTGGCATGAGTGGTGCTTAGCTCGATGAAACCCAGTTTAGGCCGCAAAGAATTGAGCTTAGCTGCCATGAGTGGCGCTTAGCCGAAATCAGATCGAGTTGAAATCGGCTTAGCTTAGCCTTGGCCAGCTTAGCAGATCAAATCAGCCTGAGATGCAAGGGTTGAGCGCTAACGCTATAAACTCTCAACTTAGCGCATGACCAAAGATGCGCTTAGCACGAGGCTTGCACTCAGCGAAAGGACTGTTTTTCAGAAAAAAATTTCTTAAGTTATTTTTCAGTCCCTTCTTTAAGAAATTGAAACCCTTATATCTATCATTCAAAAACAAGCTGATATACCCCAATGTCATGATTATGAAGCAAGTTCCACATGATATAATGCGTAAAATAAAACAAAGATAGCAGAAATTAAAACTAGGTTGCCTCCCAGGAAGCGCTTCTTTAACGTCATTAGCTTGACGCTTTTATCTCAATGGGCAAAATCACGTTTTGGTTCTTACTTCCAGAATCTCCTTACCCGCTTCCATTACCTATAAGCAAACATTTTGTTCTGGAGCAGGCTTGTCTTCAACAAATAAATCAAAATATATTTATAGGTCTTTAAAGCCCAGCTCCAGCTTCTTTCTCCCCATATCCACTATGCAGCTTGCAGTTAACATGAATGGCCTTCCCAAAATTACAAGAATGTCATTATCTTCACAGATATCCATTACCACAAAGTTTGTCGGGAAGATAAAATGTTTTACTCTGACCAGCACATCTTCAATTACTCCATATGGTCCGGTAATGGAGCGGTCAGTAAGTTGTAAAGTCATACTAGTGGGCATAATCTCCAACTTTCTCAACCTTCTACACAAGGAGAGTGGCATTAAGTTAATACTGGCTCCCAGGTCAATAAGAGCCTTTCCCATAGTGACTTCTCCAATTGAACAAGGAATGGTTACACTCCCAGGATCTTTATGCTTGGGTGGAAGGATCTTTTGAATCACAGCACTACAATTTCCTTCCACAACAATGTTTTCCTGATGAATATACTTGTGTTTCCTTGTTAACATATCCTTTAAAAACTTGGAGTAGAGTGGCATTTGCTGTAAAGCTTCTCCGAAGGGCATGGTTATTTCCAGTTTCCTGAAAATATCTAAAAATCTTGCCAAATGGCGGTCCTTCCCCTTCTTGGAAGGTACCACAGGATATGGTACTTCTGCATCTTCATTCACAACTTTTTCTCTCTTCTTTTCTCTAGCTTGTTCACTTCTACTCCTCTCTTCATTCTTATTTTTTTCATTTTCTTTTTCTTTTTTTCGGTCATTTAATTATTTTTTCTTGACCATTATTTGTTTTTCTTTTTCCTGATTGCTTTCACCTCTCACATCATCTTTCTTTTCATCAGTACCTTTCTTTTTAGCAGCTTTCTTCTTGGATACAACACTATCCTCATCCTCCGCCTCCATAAACCTCTTACTCCTTGTCATCATAGCTTTGCATTCCTCCTTGGGGTTCTTTTCTGTATTCGCCACAAAACTGTTGGATGACTTGTTAGCTATCTGTTTGGCCAGTTGTCCCACTTGGACCTCAAGTTTTTTCAGTGCTAACTCAATGCTTTTATGATTTGACATTGTTACCTGCATAAACTGAGTCAAAGTCTCCTCCATCTTAGTAGTCCTCGCAAAGATGTTAGGCCCTTGTGGAATTGGCCTATTGGATGGTCCACCCTGGTCATTGTTGAATTAATTGCCAGGGTTTGATCTCCACTATTCTTGTTGGTTATAAGGACCCTGCTGGAAGACTGAGAAACCTCCTTGAGTATATCCTTGTCTCTGTTGATTTCCCATATAGTGAACTTCTTGAGTGCTTTCTAAAATGGGAATACATTGGCTTGTGATGTGCCATTATTTTCTCCTATTTCTTAATCCTTTTTGCACCATTTTAAGTACTGATTAATCTTATTTGTTAAATTAATTGGGCAGTTTTATTATTTGGGCCCATTAAGCTAATTTGATATTTTTAATCTAATTTCAAGAATTAATGAAGCATTGGGCTTGAATCCAGAATTGCGCTTGGACTTGAAGAGGGCAGACTATTTTATTCTACAAAATTTTATCTTATCTAGATATTATTTAGACTTGATCTCATCTAGATATTATTTCATCTAGATCTTATCTTATCTTATCTAGATTTAATTTTATTTTACTTATGGGCTTGGATTTAAAACAAATTTGTAAGCTTTGGGGGCTGGAAAACTATATAACAACGCCAAGGTTCTAGTTTAGGCCCTCTCTTCTCTCTCTCTCTTCTTTCGTTTTCAGTTTTAGGCTTCTCTTCTTCTTTTAGACACTTTTTCGTTTTGCAATTCCAGTTGTTACTTTTCGTTTTAGCAATAAAATTTCATTCTCCATTGATTAATGGAGGGCAAAGTCTCCAACGTTGTTTTCTCTTGAGGATCAAGCACAACTCTCTTTGAGGTTCTATTATTACTATTAAATTCTGATCAGTTTTTCCTCTTCACTAATTACTCTATATTTTTTGCTATTAATTCATGCATGCTTAGTGCTTGATTAATTGTCTCTGCCCTTAATTTGCGTTCATGCTTAATGATCGTTTATGATTAATTGGTGTATGTGTTGCTTAATCACATAATGAATGCCTTATGTTAAATTTCACTTAGTAATTTAATTTAGGGTTGGATTAAGTGGTTGAACTGATAAAGTATAAACTCTCATAACCTAGGATAAGAGACTTGCTTGTGAATCAAGGGGAAGCAACGTGTTTTAATTCTGATATTTTCTAATTCACATCTATTCGCTGTTTAATTTACAAAAGCAAACACCCCCCCCCCCCAATTTGTTACTATTTTCCTACTATCTGTTATGAACATTTGGTTTATCATTGCTCATTAGGAAACGACCTAGGATCACTTCCTAGTTACTGCATTTTTAATGTTTATTTGATTCAGGTACAGCCTTGATCAAATTTGGCACCGTTGCCGGGGAGCAGTGTCAAAGGTTCATAATAGCTAGTGATTCATGTTTTATGTTTAGTTGTTTTATGCTTTCGTGTGTTGTGTTAGTGTGTGTTAGTGTTGTGTTCGTGTTGCGTTAAGTGTGTTTAGAGTCTTGTTATTTTGTTTGGTGTGGTGTTATGTTTTAGTTTTTCTGTTCAGTGCTTCCCCTGTTTCAGTTTTGTGCTTTGATGTGAATAGTGATTTGCGATGGATTTAGCGACCACTTTTGTTGAATTGGAAAACAGGGTAGTAGTGGAAATCCCTTAGCGACAGATTTTAGAGACCACCCTTGCTGAATTAATTGGGATTTTTTTGTTTTGGTAGCTATATTTGTTATTTTTGGCTGAATTTTTTTCTGTTCACTTCTTTTGATCCATATTTTGTGGGAAAAATAGTTGGAGCCCTTAGTTTGGTCAGATTTGAAAGTTCCAAAAAAATAGCAAATTTGATTTTTGTCAAAACTTCAAAACAGCCATAACTTTTGCTCCGATTATCAGAATCGCTATTATTATATATGTATTTGGGGTAGAAAAAAATTTCCTATGCCATGGCAGCCCATTGTAGGCCGACTGAGGTCTCCTTCTTCCAAAAATTGTGATTCTGTCAAAAGTTTTTTATTTTCCAAGTATTATTCTCTTATTTTTCTTAACTTATCATTTTTAGCTTCCATAGTTAGACTTTGAATTTTTGTTTGAAATTTTTTGTGCTATCTTCTGATCATTTTATAAGGTTGCTCACAAAATTTAAAGTCATTTGGATATCATTTAATGGTAGTTGTAGTTCAAACCTACATTGTTACTTGCATAAGAAGGCAACTAGTTGTGCATGCTGAATATAGTGTATGACTAGAGGCAATCCACCTGACTTACAACCCTTTGATCCTGACATAGATAGGACATTTCATAGATTAGTTAGACATCATTTAGTACCTTTTGAGCATCCTGAGCATTCTGTTATTGGTGATTTTGAGCATTATTGTTTTGAACATTCTGAGAACATGGCACAACCTCCACCCCGTGAGAGGACTCTTAGGGAAATGGTTGCACCTGATTTCACCTACGAAAGCTTGTGCATCCAATACCCTGATGAGGATGTCCCATATGTTCTTAAAACTGGACTGATCCATTTGCTTCCAAAGTTTCATGGCCTTGCAGGTGAAGACCCGCACAAACATCTGAAAGAATTTCATATTGTCTGCTCCACCATGAAACCCCTAGATGTCCAGGAGGATCACATATTTCTGAAGGCCTTTCCTCATTCTTTAGAAGGACTGGCAAAGGACTGGCTTTATTACCTTGCTCCACAGTCCATCACGAGCTGGGATGACCTCAAGAGAGTATTCTGAGAAAAAAAATTTCCCTGCTTCCAGGACCACGACCATCAAAAAAGATATTTAAGGAATTAGGCAACTTAGTGGAGAGAGCTTATATGAATACTGGGAGAGATTTAAGAAACTATGTGCCAGTTGTCCTCACCACCAAATTTCTGAACAGCTTCTCCTCCAATATTTTTATGAAGGACTCAGTAACATGGAGAGAAGTATGATAGATGCTGCCAGTGGTGGAGCCCTTGGAGACATGACCCCTGCTGAAGCCAGAAATTTAATTGAAAAGATGGCTTTAAACTCCCAACAATTTAGTGCCAAAAGTGATGCTATTGTCATTAGAGAAGTGCATGACGTAGCCACAAATTCATCTTCATCAGCCGAGACTAAGAAGCTTGAAGGTAAACTAGATGTCTTGGTTAACCTGGTAACCCAACTGGCCATGAATCAAAAATCTGCACCTGTCGCCAGACTCTGTGGTTTATGCTCCTCTGCCAACCATCACAAAGACCTTTGCCCTTCTGTGCAACAATCTGAAGCAATTGAACAACCTGAAGCTTATGCTGCAAACATCTACAACAGACCTCCTCAACCTCAGCAACAAAATCAGCCACAACAGAACAATTATGACCTCTCCAGCAACAGGTACAATCCCGGGTGGAGGAATCATCCCAACCTTAGATGGTCGAATCCTTCACAACAGCAGCAGCAACAACAACAACTGCCTTATTTTCAAAATGTTGTTGGCCCAAGCAGACCATACGTTCCTCCACCAATCCAGCAACAACAATAGCAATAGCCCCAGAAACAGCAAACAGCTGAGGCTCCTCTGCAACCTTCCCTTGAAGAACTTGTGAGGCAAATGACTATGCAAAACATGCAGTTTCAACAAGAGACCAGAGCCTCCATTCAATGCATAACTAATCAAATGGGATAATTGACTACACAGTTAAATCAACAACAGTCCCAGAATTTTGACAGATTACCTTCTCAATCTGTCCAGAATCCCAAAAATGTGAGTGAAATTTCATCGAGGTCGGGAAAGCAGTGTCAAGGACCTCAACCAGTAGCACCTTCCTCATCCGCAAATAAACCTACCCAACCTCACTCTACTCCAGAAAAAGATGATGACAAAAATTTAAAGAGTAAGTTACCTAAAAATTTCTATGCAGGTGAATCTTCCACTGGTAATTCTGATTTACAAAAGCAGCATATCCCTCTTCTATTCCCTCCAAGAGCAATTTCCAACAAAAAAATGGAAGAGGCAGAGAAGGAGATCTTGGAAACATTTAGAAAAGTAGAGGTAAACATACCTCTGCTGGATGCAATAAAGCAAATTCCAAGATATGCTAAATTCTTGAAGGAGTTGTGCACTAATAAGCAAAAGCTTAAAGGAAGTGAAAGAATTAGTATGGGCAGAAATGTCTCCGCATTGATTGGTAAATTTGTTCCCCAAATCCCTGAAAAATGTAAAGATCCAGGTACATTCAGCATACCTTGTATTATAGGGAACAATAAGTTTGACAATGCCATGCTAGATTTAGGAGCTTCTGTTAGTGTGATGCCTCTGTCTATTTTTAATTCTCTATCTCTTGGTCCCTTGCAGCCAACTGATATGGTAATTCATTTAGCTAATGGAAGTGTTGCCTATCCTGCTGGTTTCGTAGAGGATGTCTTAGTTAGAGTTGGTGAACTGATTTTCCCTGTTGATTTTTATATTTTGAATATGGAGGAGGGATTTTCTAAAGGATCAATTCCCATCATTCTAGGCAGACCTTTTATGAAAACTGCTAGAACTAAGATATATGTATATGTAGGCACACTATCTATGGGGTTTGGTGATATAACTGTTCATTTTAATATTCTTGATGCTACGAAACACCCATCTGAAGATCTTTCTGTATTTTGTGATGAAATAATTGACCATATTGTTGATGAATACATGACTGATCTTCATTCTAATCTGCATGCCTGTCACTCTTCATGCATTGAATCTGAATTTGTACTTGATCGTATATTTGAATTTGATGCTGAGAGTGAATCTGAATTTGATATTGATTACATGTCTGGTGATGTTTTACCTCTTGAGATTGATTTTATAGAGTCAGATAGAACTAACCATGTTTCAGGAAGTACACATACCTCTGACTTTCTTTATGAGGTACAGGCTGAGAAATCATCTCTTTCTACCATTATCCAGCCGCCCACACCAGAATTGAAGCCTCTGCCATCAAATTTAAAATGTGCTTACTTGGATGATAGCAAAAGTTTTCTAGTAATTATATATGCCTCCCTTGCTGATGAGCAAGAGGAGAAGCTGTTATCAGTTCTCAAGAAGCATAAGAAGGCTATAGGCTGGACCTTGGTGGACATTTCTGGTATTAGCCCATCCACATGTATGCATCAAATAAATTTAGAGGATGGGGCTAAACCAGTAAGACAGCCACAGAGAAGACTCAACCCGGTGATTCTTGATGTAGTGAAGAAGGGGGTAACTAAGCTTTTGCAAGCTGGAATCATTTATCCTATCTCTAACAGCCAATGGGTGAGTCCCGTCCAGGTAGTCCCGAAGAAAACCGGCCTCATTGTCATAAAAAATGAGAAGGAGGAGCTGATTCCTACTCGGGTGCAGAACAGTTGGAGAGTCTGCATTGACTATAGGAGACTGAACCAAGTAACCAGAAAAGATCATTTTCCCCTGCCATTCATTGATCAAATGCTTGAGCGCTTGGCAGGTAAATCTCATTACTGTTTTCTTCATGGTTTTTATGGTTATTTACAAATTCATATTGCTCTTGAGGATCAAGAAAAGACCACATTCACCTGTCCCTTTGGCACTTTTGCCTATAGGAGGATGCCTTTTGGCCTGTGCAATGCCCCTGGTACCTTCCAGCAGTGCATGATTAGTATTTTTAGTGACTTTTTAGAAAATTGCATACAGGTGTTTAAGGATGATTTCACTGTATATGGATCCTCTTTTAATATTTGTTTGGATAGTCTGGAAAAGGTTTTGAATAGATGCACTGAAACTAACCTTGTTCTAAATTTTGAAAAATATCATTTTATGGTTGAGCAAGGTATATTTTTAGGCCACATTATTTCCAATAAGGGCATTGAAGTAGATCCTGCAAAAATTTCTGTTATTTCACAATTGCCTTACCCCTCTTGCGTGCGAGAGGTGCGATCTTTTCTTGGTCATGTTGGATTCTACAGGCGCTTTATAAGAAATTTTAGCAAAGTAGCCCTTCCACTATCCAACTTGTAGCAAAAGGAGGTGGAGTTTGACTTTAATGATAAATGCAAAGAGACTTTTGATTGCCTCAAGCGTGCGGTGACTACCACCCCTATCATTCAAGCACCTGATTGGACAGCCCCATTTGAGCTAATGTGCGATGCATCCAATTACACATTGGGGGTTGTCCTTGCTCAAAAGATCTCCTTACTTCAGCTTACTTCTTTTTTGCCATTACTTAGGGAGTTTTTCTTTTCCTATCTCCTTCTTTGCTTTTATTACACTTGTCTAAGTCTATTTGATGGTTTAATTGCTTTTAATCTTTTAATTGTGCTACATTGAGGGCAATGTGTTGTTTAAGTATGGGGGGGGGGGGGGGAGTGTTCTTTGGTTTTGCTAGTTTCGTTAAATTTGTTAGTTTGTTGGGTTTCTAGTTTAATATTTTAGGTCAATTCTGTTTGCATGTACAACTTTGCTTGTTTTTCTTTGAATTATAGGATATGTTCAAGTAATGGGTAATTGTTTTGAAAATAAAAGTCTCTTGACATTTTGTGATTTGAAATCCTTGTTTTTCCTCTACATGTCATGATAGTTTTGAAAGCTCAATTTGGAAGTGATAAGTTTACCTTCGTAAGAATTTGAGCCATCCATCATCATAATCTTTTGGTGTGTTTTGCCCCATTGATTGCTTGCACAATAGCCTTGGCTTGATTCTTGTTGATGCTTCCTAATTCACATTCATATTTGGAAATGATTTAGGCAATTTTTTTCTTATAAGCCTCTAGCCAAATGGACTTACCTTGAATTAATTCCTTTGATAGCCCTTTTGAGCCTTGTTCCCCTTTCTTTGTTTTGAGCTCATTACAAGCCTTAAGTGAAAAACCATGATATCACCTTACCCTTAAGGAATTTTGGAGCTTTGGAATTGTTTTGGGAATAAGTGTGGGGGGGGGGGGGGGTATGTTTCATTGGAAGATACGATTTTTGGCCATGCTTAATGTTTTATTTTGGCCATGCTTGATGTATATATATATTGCCTAGTTCTTGCTTTAATCTTCAAATTCGTACTGTTTAAAAAAAATGAAAAAAAAAATTCAATTGCTGCAAATTCGTACTGTTAAAAAAAAAAGAGAAGAAGAAAAGAAGTGAAGTTGAATAAATGAGGTCTTGTTATGAGGACTTGATTTGGGAGCCTTGGTTGATTTTGTTGATATTAGAGGGCTTGGGTTTACTACTTGTGCTTAATTTCCACTTATTCCCCATTGCTCCTCTGTTCCTTTGGGACTTAGCTACTTATTCCATATTTTTTCCCCTACTTTTTCCTTGGCCCCATTACAACCTTTAAAGACCTTTTGATCCTCATGTGCATGTGTTTGTGATGTGGTTGTCAATTTTAGAGTCTTGCCAAGTCTATGTGGTGTTTTTTTTCATGGGTGCTTTGAGAGTAAACAGTAGCCTAGACACTTGAGAGATAGAGTGTATATCTTGTGAGGCTTTATCATTTTTCATTCTTGAGCTGATTAACTATTTTGCCATGATTGGGTTGCTTGGATGATTTTCACGAATGTCTTGACTCTTAGGATCTCTTCATGTTAGATGTTACCCATTCCTTTCATTCCTTGATGTTCATTGAGAAATATGTAAATGTTTTTGTTTGTCTCTCTTTGATATCCTTGGATTTTGTTCTTTATTTCATTTTGCCCAGGAGTGCAAAAGGCTAAGTATGGGGGGTTTTGATGTGCCATTATTTTCTCCTATTTCTTAACCCTTTTTGCACAATTTTAGGTACCGATTAATCTTAATTGTCAAATTAATTAGGCAGTTTTATTATTTGGGCCCATTCAGCTAATTTGATGTTTTTAATCTAATTTCAGGAATTAATGAAGCATTGGGCTTGAATCCAGAATTGGGCTTGGACTTGAAGAGGGCAGACTATTTTATTCTACAAAATTTTATCTTATCTAGACTTTATCTTATCTAGATATTATTTAGATTTGATCTCATCTAGATATTATTTCATCTAGATCTTATCTTATCTAGATTTGATTTTATTTTATTTATGGGCTTGGATTTAAAACAGATTTGTAAGCTTTGGGGCTGGAAAACTATATAACAGCACCAAGGTTCTAGTTTAGGCCCTCTCTTCTCTTTCTCTCTTCTTTCGTTTTGAGTTTTAGGCTTCTCTTCTTCTTTTAGACACTTTTTCGTTTTGCAATTCCAGTTGTTACTCTTCGTTTTAGCAATAAAATTTCGTTCTCTATTGATTAATGGAAGGCTAAGTCTCCAACGTTGTTTTCTCTTGAGGATCAAGCACAACTCTCTTTGAGGTTCTATTATTACTATTAAATTCTGATTAGTTTTTCCTCTTCACTAATTACTCTATATTTGTTGCTATTAATTCATGCATGCTTAGTGCTTGATTAATTGTCTCTGCGCTTAATTTACGTTCATGTTTAATGATCGTTTATGATTAATTGGTGTATGTGTTGCTTAATCACATAATGAATGCCTTATGTTAAATTTCGCTTAGTAATTTAATTTAGGGTTGGATTAAGTGGTTGAACTGATAAAGGATAAACTCTCGTAACCTAGGATAAGAGACTTGCTTGTGAATCAAGGGGAAGCAATGTGTTTTAATTCTGATATTTTCTAATTCACATCTATTCGTTGTTTAATTTACAAAAGCAAACAACCCCCCCCCCCCAATTCATTACTATTTTCCTACTATCTGTTATGAACATTTGGTTTATCATTGCTCGTTGGGAAATGACCTAGGATCACTTCCTAGTTATTGCATTTTTAATGTTTATTTGATTCGGGTACAGCCTCGATCAGCCTGTTTCATGAGCCTCACCACAGATGGTACAACCTGTAACCTGCAAAACAGAAGAATGTGTAGGTTGACAAATAGACAGTTTAGTAGGCAACTTACCAAGTGTTTCTGTTAAAATCTCAAGTTTCCTAGCAAGCAACTTATTCTGTGCCAATAAAGCATCATGTGATGATAGCTCTAACAAGCTTTTCTTTGTGGGTTGATGAACTCTGTCGCGTAGAATAGCATGATCGTTGGCTGACATATTCTCAATTAGCTCAGTTGCCTCTTCAGGCGTCTTCAGCTTTATTTTTTCCCCTGCTGAAGCATCTAGCAGTTGCTTGGTTTGTGGTCTCAGTCCATCTATAAACATATTCAATTGAATTGGCTCAGAGAACCCATGGGTGGGAGTCTTTCTCAATAAACCTCTAAACCTCTCCAATGCTTCACTCAAGGACTCATTAGGGAACTGATGAAATAAAGAGATTGTAGCTTTCCCTTCCGCAGTCTGACTCTGGGAATATTTCTTCAGAAACTTTTCAACAACTTCTTCCCAAGTTTTCAAACTGTTACCCTTAAATGAGTGGAGCCACCTTTTGGCTTCTCCTACCAAGGAAAATGAAAATAGACTGAGTCTAATGGCTTCATTTGGCATGCCTGCAATCTTTACAGTGTTACAGATTTCAATGAATGTCGCCAAATGTGCATAAGGGTCCTCATTTGGTAATCCTTGGAATAAGTCCCCCTGTATTAAATGAATCAAAGAATGAGGGTAGTTTATGTTGTGAGCTTGCACTTCAGGACGTGTAATGCTGGTAAAGAATTGCAACACTGAACTGCTTGAATAGTCCTCAAGGGTAACTCTTTGCTGGTGTTCATCAGCCATGGAAACGGCTTCTGGTAAATAGGTCGCGGATTCCCTTGATGATGGTGAGTCAGATGATGTAGAATCAGAAAAATGAGTTTCTTCCTCAAGAATGGACGCTACTGTCCTGTCTTGCAGTAATCTTCTTCTCCTCTCAGCTCTATTCCTTCTTAATGTAGCTTCAATCTCCAAGTCCAGAGGAACTAAATTGCATGTGGGAGATCTATGCATATAAAACACTAATAGAAACAACGGTTATCCAGTTCAAGAGGAAAACAAATATGAACCTAAAGTAAATATTCACAGTTTATCAAAGAATAAAGAATACACACCTAGGACTGACCTAACTTTCCAAATAGAAAGAAGTTCCCCGGCAACGACGCCAAAAACTTGTTCAAACCTGGCAAGTGCACCAGATCGCGCAAGTAGTATAAAACGGTAAGAATCGAGTATCAAACTCTCGGGGAACTTGTGTTACTTGTTAAAACTATATTCAGTGAATAGGTGTCTAGTATTAAATGATATGTGTGGACTATGAACAGGTATGTAAACTAACTATTAAAAGGAAAATCACGTGAGTAATGATGTGTAAAGACAAGTAGACAACATGTTGGTCTTCCTATTAGGTGTCTGATGTTATAAGGATATTCTCTACTTAACAATGCTCATGTGTTCTATGGTGTCTCCTGAAATGCCAAACCCCGATTCCTCATAATAGTCTAGCCTAATCCTAATCAAGCATCGTCCTCATCAAGTTCTAAGAATCAGACCAGTTTCCATTGTTGAATGATCCTAACAAAGCATGCATCTACGTGATCAAGGCAAAAGCACACTGAAATGACATACTGATAGCACAGAGAACACGTGAAACATCATTAAATAGATATACAGGTATTTACATCAAGTACCTACAAGGAAGAACCAACAGAAGATTTAGCTCTCCATATCTGGGAAGCTTCCTTTACAACAAAGAGAAGAGAAAAATGGAGGATTAAAGAAATAAAAGTAGTGGGGATGTCTCCTCCACCTCTAGAACCTCACAATCACTCACAGGTTCATCTCATGCTCTCAAGATGGCTTCCTCTTCATGCTCAGTTCTCTACCAGTCTTTGCACAGCAAAAGCTCTCAAACTCTTTGGAACTTTGACCTTTCTCTCTCTAGAAATGTCTAAACATGCAAAAGCTTCGAGAATTACCCAAACTCCTCCTCCATTTCTGATTTCAGGCTTAAATAGATGGCCTTGTTGGTGCATGCGTGCTTAGCGCAACTCTGGCCCGCTTAGCGCGCATTAGTGAATTTTGGCTTTGCGCGCGTCTTCTCACTCAGCGGATGGACTCAAGCGGTGCGCTTAGTGGGATGAGCCCTCGCTCAGCGAACTTGCACAGCTCATCCTTTCTCTAGATTCTTCCTCATGCTCAGCCAAAGGAGTGTTGCGCTCAGCGGATGGCTCGCTGAGCTGGCAGAATGGCTTAGCGAGCGGATGAAAATTAACACTTCACAAACTTGCCTAATTAACCTGAAATTGAGAGGAAATGATTATTAAATACACAAAATGGGAGTACTAAGTATTTATTACCTATCTTTAACAAAAAGTAATTACAACGCTACAAAATAACCATAAATTGGAGGAGTTTATACAATTTACCCAGGTTTCTTACACAAAAGTTAGTCGTATTCATCGACTAACAATTTCTCTATGGTCTTACCCTTATCTTCCTTGGGTTTTGAAGGTGCAGCCCTAAAAATTCCTTGGGCTTGGTCCTTCGTTGGATAGTGAAAGCCATAAGATTTTGAAGAAGGATTTCTTTTAATTTGTTGCTCCACTCTTATACGAAGTTGGGCTAGCCCATCTAGGTCCCTATATGGGAGGAGTTCAACCTTATCCCTCACTTCCATATTAAGCCCACTAAGTAACCTAGCTATGCTTGTTCTTTCCTCCTCCCTAAGTCCAGCTCTTAAAAGGAGTAGTTCCATTTGTTTTCTATATTCTTCAACACTCATACTCCTTTGTCTAAGCCTTTGGAGATTGTCTATAAGCTTCCTTTCATAGTAGGAGGGAATGTGCCTCTTCCTAAGGACACTCTTAAGATCATTCCAATACTCTACTGGAGGATCCCCATGAATCCTTCTTTCCCTAACAAGGGAAGTCCACCAATAGAGGACATACCCTTGAAAGCTAAGGGTAGCCAATGGAAATTTTCTCTCTTCACTAATATGATGGTAAGCAAAGAGTTGTTCAACCTTCATTTCCAAATCTAGGTAGGCCTCAACATTATCTTTTCCATAGAAATATGGGAGGCTAATGTTAACCTCTTGAGGCCTTCTATCCTTTTCTCTTCTTTGGGAGTGATGTTTAGTATGTGACCTATTCCGCCCTCTATAATAGTCACTAAGTTCTTCACTTAAAATCTTGCAAGAGTCATTACTACTATAGGAGGCATGTTTTTCTCTTTTCATTTCTTTCATTATTTTTCTTCTTTCTTCCTTTCTTATTTTGTCTCTTTCATCTTGACTTATTTCTTTCACTTTTTTTTCCTTTCTCTTTTCTCTCTTGTTTTTATTTCCACAATTTAAGGGATCTCAACTCATCTAATATCCTATACAAGGGGTCCTTAGTAGTAGAACCCTCACCATTAACACTAGATGAAGAATGAAGACTCATGTTGGTTCCTAAGTTGTGGTTCTTTCTTATTTGGGGTTTGAAAACAAAAGGTAAAAGAAACTATGGTTGAAGTTAGCCAGAATAAACGCTAAAAGAGGTGTGAAAGATAAGGTAAAAACTAATTGGTAAAAAGCAATCTATCTAGGCGGTTTGACAATGGAAGGTAAAGGAAATTTAAAGCAAGCTAGATGGTTTCCTATGTGAAGGCTTGGATGACCCTTTGGAGGTCCCAACTGGCTATTCACTTAGTCTACACGATTTACACTAAGCTATTAAACACAAATAGAGGTTTGGGTGGTCTCTTGGAGACTCCCAATACACCCCTGAAGAATGTCCAAATACAAGGAATTGCAATAGAGAAAAAATCAGCACTCAATTGTTCTATTCCAACAAATTTAACAAAGTAATTAAGGTCTTCAAATTCGTCTTCAATGCTTGTTTGTTTTCTCAAGTGTTTCACTCAAAATTTGGTGAGGCTATGGTTGCTTCAAATCCAATGGTGCTCCTAGGATGGTTAACCTCCAAGACTCAAAAATCTTCCTTCAAGCAATGCACCAATTTCCTCTTCCAATCCTTATTGTAGTCAACACTTAAAAACACAAAAAAAAAGAGACAAGCATGAAACCAAAAGATGAAATGAAATCCAAACCAAAAGGAAATTTAACATAACATTAATTCAATGAGATTTAAGGAAAAATATAGCAAAAGAACAACACCACAAGCCAAGGTTGAACACAAAGGAAGTCCTAGAATGGCACTAGATTAGATTGACAAATTCAAACAAGACTCAAATCAAAATTATAGTTATGTCAATTTAACAACATATCTAAAAGATGAGCAACTCCAAGAAGTCACATAGGCTTGTAGTACAACTCAAAATAATGAACAACTTTCAAGCAAATCAAGCATACACATTTTTTTGTTGCTCTAGACGTGTATTTTGATGTTAATATTTATCACCTTTTCTTGCTCATTTCTTTTTCTTTTTTGTTCATTCTTTTTCCATTGTTTTCATCCAAATGTCTATTTCATCCAGTTAAAATTTCAGCTCAAAAATCAAAGTATTCAAGCCATAGCAGAGTTAAGAAGATAGTGTGCTGGAACTGATAGCAACCAGAGTTTCAACCTAGAAATCAAGAGTAGTGTTTATGTTGCTTAAGGCTTGGGTAATTCAATTTTTGTTTGCTTATGCTCAATTGTCTTTGATAACACAATTCATGAGAGCTTACGACTTATTTTGATTCACAAATCCAGCCACAACTCAGCCTACAACTCAATTTCTTTATAGGCATCATATAGGAAACTTAGAAAACCAAAAAAAGTTCAACAACAGGACTACATCTAGGAATTGATTTAGAACATGTTATAAACTAAATAGTATGCATGAATTATACTCAAAATTCAAACGACAGGCTAAGAATTGCAAGAATACATGAACATATGTATCTAGAATACAATCAACAAAACCAAAATTCAACACAAACTTAGAACATAATGTGACAATTATTATGACTAAACATGACTCTAAGACAACATGAATGAAGGTATTTACACTTAGATTTTTGTGTTGTCTTTTCTAATCAATATTTTGCAAGAAAATTGAGATCTAAAGGTTCAACACAAAAACATGATTCAATAGTAGATCTATAAAATTTGAACCATAGAAATGCAAGAACAAGTGTAGATCTAAGATTTAATTGGGTTATCTTTTTTAATCTACTCTAAACATCACCAAACCACGAGACAATGGAGGAGATACATGGAGAAGAACAAGGAATTAAAGTGAATTGACCAAACAAAAAGATAGAGGAAGCAATAGAACATCACGTAGAGGAAGATGCTTTGATACCACATGATGTAGCTCCATGTAGAGCTTGTAGGCCTTGGATCATTTGAGAATTATAATTCAAAGTTCAGACCTCATTTGAGGCACAGAATTTTCATGCTCCTTCTCCCTCCACTCATTTTCTCCTCCTTCAAGCTCTTATCCATGGCTTCCTATGGTAGTGAGCTTGTGCTTGACTCATCTTCTCCTTGAAGTGGCATCTCCAATCATATTTCTTCCTTCTCCATTCCGTTGCCAGTGAACTTCAAGAAGCAATGGACTCCATTGATGAACAAGATCCAAGGCCTACAAGCTTCACATGGAGCTACGTCATTGACGGTTTCTCAAATTCCTTGCTACGTTAATAAGCATACCTCTGTATGTCTCCATCTTGATGTAGCCTTCCATTGATTCCTCAAACTTGCAGACTCCCCCATATTTAGTCCTGCAACTGCTTTCCAAACTGCAACATCAATGATCATCTCTACATCATTAACAGTAGAGTATAAATTGCCTTCCATATCAACACGGGCACATGTGTAGAAAACCTTTACCAACTCAAGGTAGAAGATTTTTATCTTCTACACCAATCTTAACAAACCATATGCTTCAAGAAGGTAGAGAAATTTAAATCCCTGTTGAGAGAACCATTCCAAGTTCAGAAACTTTGGTTATTCTTACATTCTCCATGGCATAAATCATCTTGAAGTCAGTCTTCTTGTTTTCATTAGTGAACCATGTATCCAACCTATTGAGAGCTGCTTAAGAGCACTGTCCTTGCTTCCTTTTCAAGGATTTGGCATCCTTCTGAGCTCTGGCGAGATTGTTGGCCATTTTTTAGAAAGTGAAGGAGTTTCAAAGGTAGAAGAGAGGTTAGGGTTTGGAAATGGTAACTTTGAGATAGTGAAGGTGTGACTGAAATAGATGTTTGGGTTGCCTTTTATAGAGGGAAAGTGACGTTCTAGTTGGCTATGGTAGGTGAAGGAGTAAATGTTGGAGTAATGAAGGTTTTGATGAGGTGAAGATGAAGAAATGTAACAGATTAGATGCAACAGACACCCAAGTAATCCATTAAAATTACATCTTAATCGATTGAACTGACCCTCATTTTCACTTAAAACCAAAAGTTGCTATAAGTAATTGATTAAAGTGTGAGCGTAATCGATTAAATGTGCTAGAAAAACTCCCCGTGAGGCCATTGTAATCGATTAAAATATTGTGTAATCGATTAAAACAGAATGAAATCCATACTAAGTTCAAACATACAGGCATGTAATCGATTAAACAGATAGGTAATCGATTAAAACATAAACTTTTAAATAGAAACGCCACAAACACGAAAAACAATAATCGATTAAAATGTTGGGTAATCGATTAAAATAGTATGTTTTCAAAATAGAAAATGCATAATCGATTAAAACAAAAATTTTGTAAAACTTACCATACAAATATTATATAGTAGTCGATTAAAACAAAGAGTAATCAATTAAACCAGAAAGAAACCATAAAATAACTAAGAAAAACCTGTGATTTTCTGAAAAACTAGTGAGTATGCACAAAATCAATAACTTGTGACAAAAACTAAACAAAAAATGATATGCATCTCTATATGAATCACGCACTATGAAAACATAAAGTTTATTCTATGCTGGATGTACCCAATATGCCTAGTTCATTTCTAATGAAAAAGAACCTATCTCTAGCAATAGGTGATGTAGCTCCATGTGGAGCTTGTAGGCATTGGATCTTCTTCATCAATGGAGTCCTTTGCTTCTTGAAGATGAATGGCAACGGAATGGAGAAGGAAGAAAGATGATTGGAGACGCCACTTCAAGGAGAAGATGAGTCAAGCACAAGCTCACCACCATAGGAAGCCATGGATAAGATCTTGAAGGAGGAGAAGATGAGGGGAGGAGTTTTCTTTTCTTTCTTTTTTTTCTTTCCATAACTTGAGGGAACTCAACTCATCTAAGATTCTAGATAGAGGATCCTTATGACTAGTACCCTCACCATTAACACTAGATGAATGATGACTCATGTTGGTTCCTAAGTTGTGGTTCTTTCTTGTTGGGGGTTTGCAAAAGGTAAAAGCTATGGTTCAAAAAAACTCAAGATAAGCATGATAAGCAAGAAGAAAGTATTATGTAACAACAAGATAAACTAGGCGTGACTAGTAAAGAAAATAAGCTATGAAAGTAAGCAAGAAATTAAAGTGCAAGAAATGTAAACTAGGCAGATCCTAGGAGTGTATGGATGACCACATTTTAGGTTCCCAACAAAACACTCACTATTATAAGGGAAAATTTCCTAAAATTATTACAAACAAATGGAAGTTTGCTAACCTATTGGAGGCTCCCAACACACTTCCAATGAAAGGCCTTTTTGTTACAAAACTTGAAAGCAATGAAGGTAAGTAAATTGCCAATTACAAAATTACAAAATGGTCCTCAATTTTGGTGGTTGTTCTCTCTTTGGTGATTCACTCAATTTGGAGTGCTTCTTATTCCAAAAGATCTTAAGGTGGTTGGCCACTTGCTTCTTGACTCAAATTCTTCAAGGGATGGCACCAATCCTCCTTTCCAATTCCCTATATGGCAACTCATAAACAAGGAAACAAAGAGACAAGCAATAACCAAAGACCAAAAAAATGAAATGAAAGCTAAACCAATAGATTTTTAACAAGAAAATTTTTCAAGGATTATTCAAAAATTAAAGAAATGAAAAGCACACAAAAGCAAGCTAGGAGTCAAAGAGAAACCTAGAATGGCTCTAGAGTAGAGTAAAAAAAACTAAAACAACAAGACTCAAGAAACCTCTAGTTTTGGCACATTTTTTCACAAAAATTTTCAATTGAAATTTCATAACTAAGATTGGTATAAAAATAGGCACCAATTATAGAACAAATTTTGAGCCAAACAACAAGCACACTTCCCTTTCACTTTTTTTCTGGACACTGATTTTCCTGCCAACATGTATGATTTTTATTATTTTTTTCTTTTATCCAAATCACTTGGTTCTTTTTTCATAATTTTTTTTCTAGATGCCTAAAAAATTCAGTAAAAGTTTCAGCTCAAAATTCTCAGTGAACAATTCCCAGTAAGTTTTACAAGTATGTATGTTCAAGCTACCAGCACCAGCGATTTCAACCTAGAAATCAAGAGCACGAAATTTTGTGCCTCCAACGAGGTATGAACTTTGAATTATAATTTTCAAATGATCAAAGTTCAAAAAATGCACACACATGGCCTCTATTTATAGCCTAAATGTCACACAAAATTGGAGGGAAATTTGAATTTCTATTCAAATTTCACTTGAATTTGAAATTGAATTTGTGGAGCCAAATTTTTTAGCCTAAAATTTCAGCTATGGTTCAGCCCAATAATCAAAGATCAAGTCCAAGATTCTCCACTGAGTGTGCTTAGGTGTCATGAGGCATGTAAGGCATGAAGGACATGCACAAAGTGTGATTATATGATGTGGCACTGGGGTGTAGCAACCAAATGCTCACCTCCCCTTCTAAAATTTAATTGGAATTGACATCAAATATTCACTCAATGCATGTGAAATTACAAAACTACTTTTAATACAAAAACTAGTCTAGGTGCCTTAAAATACAAGGGCTGAAAAATCCTACATTTCTAGGGTACCCTACCTACATTATGGAGTCCTAAATACTAGGCCCAAAAATAATGAAACTTTAATCTAATATGTACAAGGATAAGTGGGCTCATACTTAGCCCATGGGCCCGATATCTACCCTAAGGCTCATGAGAACCCTAGGGAATTCTCTTGCATCTCTGGCCCAATCTTCTTGGAGTCTTCTATCCAATGCCCTTGGGGGATAGGATTGCATCACTTGCTGCCTAGTTTTCTTAAGTGAGAGTGTCATGTGGACTGTAGGCAATAATAAACTCCCCTCACCTATCGTGAGCTCTACGTCAGTTTCCCTTTGCATTGATTAGAGACCTCTCTCGTTGACGTTCATCAGTCCAAAAGCAAGGTTCTATATACCAAATTAAAGGAAATTTAGTATAGATTTTCAGAAATAAGGTTAATGACAACATTCGGAGTCAAATACCCTTGTCAAAACATAAAGGGCTGAGGGGTGTTTCAGATTCTACTAAAAGGAGATGTCATTTTGAATTCCAGGAAAAGACCTATAAAATGAGGTGTGAGTTTTCAAGATTTCAATGCTCGACCAACCCGAGTCCACGGAGTGACTCTCAAGAATACATGATCACCAACCTCGAATTCCAGGTGTTTCCTCCTCTTATCTTGATAACTTTTCTACCTACTCTAAGCAGTCCTCATCCTTTCTTGGATCAACTTTACCTTCTCGGTGGTTTGTTGTACCGCTTCAGGTCCTAAGGTGAGGTCTTCTCCGAGCTCTAACCAACATAAGGGTGTCCTACACCTTCTACCATACAAAGCTTCATTGGGAGCCATGCCAATGGTAGAGTGAAAACTATTGTTATAAGTGAACTCTATCAATGGCAGAAAACTCTCCTAACTCCCCTTTTGCTCTAAGACACACGCCCTCAAAAGGTCCTCTAGTGACTGAATGGTCCGTTTAGTTTGGCCATCAGTCTCAGGGTGGTAGGTTGAACTTAGTCTCAAGATGTTAAATTGCAAATCCCAATAGTCAGAATGTGGACAATTGTCTTAGGAACCTCCAGACAAAATTTGCAAATGATCCAACGGTTAACGAATTCGGGATGACAATTTTACTGAAATAGGTTAAGGTAAAATTTGAAATCTCATAATTTCAACTTAGCTCAACAAAACTCCACATAACTCAACATCCACATCATGGAATTCATACATGACTAATTCAAGCCATACCTCAACTCATTCAAGTCAACCATATAGTCAAATAACACAATAAATACAATTAAACATCGATTTATAATTAGTAATATTTTAGGGTATGCTCGATAATGCAATGGTAGTTGTTCGGCTTCCGGCAAGTGCACCGGATCGCACAAGTAGTATAAAATGGTAAGAACCGAGTATCGAACACTCGGGGAACTTGTGTTATTTGGTAAGCTATTTCAGCAAATAGGCGTCTAGTGTGTAAAAGTAAGTGTGAATATGAACAAGTGTATAAACTATTTGTGCAAAAAGAAAGAAAATCACGCGAGAGAAATGATGTGTAAAAACAAGTAGAGAACACGTTGGTCTTCCTAATAGATGCCTGATGCTAAAAAGATATACTCTATCTAACAATGCTCATGTGTTCTTATGGTGTCTCCTGAGATACTAAACCCCGATTCCTCATGATAGTTTAGCCTAATCCTGATCAAGCATTGTTCGCAGATTCCTCTTGTAAAACTAAACTCAACCAGGACCGCATTAAGACACACATTCTCAACTAACTTATCAAACCCCGATTCCTCGTGAAAGCATGACAACTCAGCCCCTGCACTATCAAGGACTTTAGAGTCAGACCAGTTTCCACTGTTGAGTGACCTTAACAAAGCATGCATCTATGTGATCAAGGTAAAGGCATACTAGAATGAAAAGCAGATAGCACAGAGAACACACAAAACATCATTAAATAGATAGAAATATATTTACATCAGGTACCTACAGGGACGATCCAATAGAGGATTTAGCTCCATACCAAGAAGCCTTCTTAACAACAAAGAGCAGAACAAGATGAAAGATTGCAAAAATGCAAGTGGTGAGGATGTCTCCTTCACCACTAGGATCTCACAATCACTCACAAACTCATCTTCAGCTCTCAAACAGGCTCCTGCTTCAAGCTTTGGTCTCTGCAGATCTTCACACAGCAAAATCTCTCAAAACTTTCTTGAACTTGGACCTTTCTCTCTCTAGAAACCCTAGACATGCAAAGCTCTGAATCCCAGTCCAAACTATCTTCACAAAATCTGATTTCAGGCTTAAATAGGTGGCCTTGTTCGTGCTCGTGCGCTTAGCGCACGTATGGACCGCTTAGTGCACGTTAGTGATTTTTGGCTTAGCGCGCCTTTCTCGCTTAGCAGATGAACTGAAGCAGTTCGCTTAGAGAGATGAAGCGGTGCGTTTAGCGAACCATTACAACTCATCTTCTTCTGGATTCTTCCTTATGCTTAGCCCAGGAGTGTTGCGCTTAGCGGATGCTCACTAAGCCAACAGATTAGCTTAGCGAGAAGGTGAAAACAGCCTTTTCCAAAGCTTGCCTAATTAACCTGAAATTGAGAGAAAATGATTATTAAACACACAAAATGAAAATACTAAGTATTTATAACCTATACTTAACAGAAAATACTTATAGCATTACAAAATAACCATAAATTGGGAGAGTTTGATACAATTTATACAAGTTTTATACACATAAGTTAGTCGTTTTCACCGACTAACAACTCCCCTAAATTTACAGTTTTGCTTGTCCTCAAACAAAAAGAGAACAACTCACTTGTCCTCAAGTGACAATGACATGCAGTGACTATGTACAAAGGTGTATGCTACAAAGCTACTGATTGCATGATAAGAGAATGGAGTAAAATGCCCTCATCACTTGTTTTTCACAAGGTATGCAATTATTCAAAGAGAAGAATATAATGTAACCTGAATAGATAGATGAAGTTAGGCATAAGACAGATATCAAGGAAAGTAGCTTAAACCACAGTCTCACGGCTACTGTTTCACTCAAGCACAAGTGTTTAAGCTTTTCATTAATAACAACTAGCAAGAGGTCCACTCTTTGAATTTCATCTCATGCCATAAAGTCAGAAATGTATAAACAGAATCAGAAGGACTTTCTCAGGTTTGTAGTGAGGCTTAAAGGCTTAGATTCTAAGAGAGCACAAATCCTTGACTTATCCCAATGGTCTTGTATTATACAAGTAGCTTTCTCACTATCTTTTCCTCTTAAGTTGCTTTTGACCTTATTGTAACAGCACAATTTATTCTTTTCTTTCTCTCTTTTTTTTTTTTTTAACATACAACTTATTTGTTGTGTGTGTTGATGCTTAACCTTTTTCTTTTCATTCTAATTGACTTCCCTCCCCAAAATTTAGAGTAAATTTGCCTTGAACCATATGCTCTTCTAAAATCTAAACAAGGAATCAGGAGATAATTATTTAAGTTCAGGGTTCAAATTTTTGACAATATCATTCAGCTCAAAAAGGGAGCAAAGGATGCAATTATCATTCATGGTAAGTTGTTTGGTCAAAAGAGCTTGTGTATGTACAATCATGGCCTTCATCATGTCCTCATTTATACATTTCATTCTAAAAATCAGAGATTTATGCAAAGATTATCACTCATAGCTAGTCGTTCACTCACAGAGTAAGGTCACACTCTCACCGGTTTGGGTTCAAGCTTTTCTTTCTCAATCAATCTGTCTATTGACTAACAATTCTAATTGCAAGTTCACATTCTTGTTCTTTCTTTGTCTAACATACAAATTTGCTCAAACTCATGAAAGGAAACATAAACTCCATCACAATCATGCACTCAATTCAAAATGAAAACATACATCCATTTTTCACAAAAAGATAAAAGTGTTTCACTGCCATGTCATAAAAAATAAGTCAAACTGTTCAAAATGCTTTAGAATAAGCATACCAACCATTTATAAATAAAACTAACAAAAAGGAATTATCGTAATAAGACTATAATTAAAATAATAATAAACTAAATGGCACAAAAATATCATCAGGAATTTAAAAATCCTGTTATCTGTCTTGAGTATCCGATGTCTAAACATCCTCCTCATCTGTTAAGCGAAGCACAAGGGTAGCTGGAGGAGAGGTGTTCGGAGACAGGACTGGTGTAGTCCGATCCTTAGGAGTGGATGGGTCTGCTGCCTACTGAATTGAAGTCATATCTGCCACTGGTTCTGAAGGCTCAGAAGTGGCCTCAAGAGATTTCTCAGAAGTGGCTGCAACTTCTTGTGTTTCAACTACCCTCTTCCTTCTGATCAGGGGCTCTGGAGTGGAAGTCTCGGATGACTCATCCTCCTTCTACTATGGTACCTGAGCGGTGAGACCTTCATCTTCCCTGTGAAGGGGAGGCTGAGTCCCGGGCCAGGCTACCCATTCATTAAACTGTTCAATAGAAGGGATAGAGTTTGGAGGTGCTACCAGCTGTAAACTTTGTAATAAAACAATCTTCCCCTGATGTATGCTTTGAAGCATGGCTTCAAGACGTTGAAAGTCTGCATAAGATGGGGTAGAAGGAGCTGCTGAGGTATGTGCTGGAGAAGGAGCTGCAGATGTGGAAGGAGCCTCAGCTGGCCTTGCCCTCGCTCTCCTAACCCCTCTAATAGTAACTGTCAGATCAGCAGGGTTCCAATAGTTCTTCCTGATATAGGCCAAGTTAATGATCGGGCTCAAGCGTTCGAAGACTAGGCTGTCAAAAGCAACCCCTCTGGACCTACATAGAGCTGTGAAAAGAGCAGGGAACCCAAGTCTAGAGGAGTTAGACTGGGCCATGATGTGATCTGGCTAGAGATGAGAGCTCCTACATTCGTGTCCAGCTGAGAGACTAGGCCAAAGATTAACCTAGCTCTATCTAAAGTCAAATCTGAGGTGTGGGAAGTCGAAGCCAGGTTGGAGTATGAGAGAACCCTCCAAACCTGAGCAAGAATTGTCAGATCTTTCCTGAGGATCTTCCCAAGATGGCCTTCAGCATTTAAAACAAACACTCGACCGGGTATACACAAAGCAACCTCAATCTCTCTGATATCAATGGGCATCCTGTAGTATCTGGAGTAAGTGAGTAAGGATTCTCCCTCAGCCAGTACCACAGGTGTCTTCAGGAAGGTGTTGAGGCTGTCTACATAAATTTTTATCAAGTGGCCTCGAATTCTGACTTGTTTTGGTGAAGGCCCCTCGGGACTGTAGAGGTTGGCATAGAACTCCTTCACCAAGGCTAGGTCGATGCTGCTGTCAGCTAAATTGGTAAGGCACTTATGGAAGTTACGCCTCTCCAATTCAGCCTTGAACTCATCCAACTCCGTATGGTATATTTCTACCTTCCTCTTAGCTAGTATATGTCTTCCTAGCACATTATCTGTGTATCTGGTCCAGGCCTCGAAGGAGTGGAATCTTCTTGTGTCATATTGAGTTGTGGGCCTTGCACCAATGCTCTTTCTTTTTTTGGAAGACATCTGCAGACAAAGGAATCAAACATTTGATCAGGACACAGTTATTCAAATTTTAAAAACTGAAAAAAACACTGGTCACTTAGCAAGACATGGTTCGCTTAGCTGGCCTTTGTAGAAAAAACACTATTGCTTAGCAACATGTGGAGCTGCTTAGTGGAAGTTGCAGAATTTTTAGATTCTGCAGAATTAGCTTAGCGGGAAAGCGCCCTCAAAGCTGAACATGTGTCGCAAGGATTTGCTCTAAGCTCCTTAAAGGTTGCGCTTAGCAGCACCAACTCTTCAAAAATTCTACTAAGTGTTGAGAGCTTAGCGAGCGAAGCTCGCTTAGCTCAAAGGATGTCGCAACCAATCGCACTTGGCCCAGGAAAGCTCGGCTTAGCGCGCGACCATTAACAAAAAAAATTGATTTAAATTACCTGGGCTTAGTGATTCAGCCTCGCTTAGCCACAGGTAGTTTAGCAAGAGGATGAGTGTTCATCCTCAAAAGATGAACTCTCTTAGCGCGGTAAGCGCGCTTAGCGAGTTCTTCAGATAATGCTTACATAGAATGAGTATTAATGAACTCGCTTAGTGCAGCATGCTCGCTTAGCGAGTTCATCGTGTTTTCTAGAAAATGCAGCTCATTTTCTTGCACTTTTCAAGCCTCTAAAAGGCATATCAAACATGCAACATGTGCCTCATACTCAATTCAGTATACAAGCGTATACAGCCCTAATCTTAAACTAAATCTAACAAAACATAAAAACCCTAAAAATCTAAAGCTACAGTTGAAGTCTTTTACCCTAAAGTTAAGACAAGAAAAAGAGAAAAAGAATCATGGAACTTACTTGGATGGTGTATGGTTGATGCTTCAAAGTTGAAAATGCACAATGAAAGCACAGATGCAAAATGTGCAAATTTTTGGAGAGAGAGAATGCAGAGACGAGGTTTCCGTAATCTGGAAAATGTGAGTGTAATTGTTGTTACACTCACTTAAGCAGTTTTTCGATACTTTCGCTTAGAGGACCGCTATGCTAAGCGAGCAAGAGAGACATTTGGTTTCTCAACAAGGCTCGCTTAGCGGACCCGTGCGCTTAGCCGACGTTTCAAATTCAAAATCAGTTTTTTTTAATAGAAACTCGGCATAGCACGAGGGTACGTCCGCTTAGCGAGGTCTGCAGATTAGAAAAGCTACAACTCTCGCTAAGCCAGGCTCTGGCCAGCTTAGCTAAAATAATGCATCTTAAGTACAGAGGAGTATGTGCTTAGCTGAAAGGTACTTGCTTAGCGCTCATATTGCCGCAATGAATCTCGCTTAGCTGCCATGACTGGCACTTAGCGTCATGGACCTCAATTATGGCCATAAGGAATTGTGCTTGGCGACAATAGGTCACGCTTAGCCACGGATAAGTTGTCGCTTAGCGATCAGGCTGAAGCTTAGCTGAATTCAGATCGAATTTAAGTTAGCTTAGCTCAACCTTGGCTAGCTTAGCGGACCCAATCAACCTCAGATTCATGGGTTGGGCGCTAAGCGCTTGAGACTCACAGCTTAGCGCATGAATAAAGATGCGCTTAGCGCGAGGCTTGCGCTTAGCAAAAAGACTATTTTTCAGAAAATATTTTTCTAAGTTATTTTTCAGTCCTTTTTCCAAGAAATTGAAACCCTTATGTTAAACATCCAAAGATTGGCTTATATACTCCTATGTACAGACTATATAGCAAGTTCAAAATGATTTAAATGCATGAAAAAAACAAAGATAACAGAATTTAAAATTGGGTTGCCTCCTAGGAAACGCTTCTTTAACGTCATTAGCTTGACGCTTTTACCTCACTGGGTGATCTTATGTTTTGGTTCCTACTTTCAGAACCTCTTGACCTCCTTCCATTACCTGTAAGCAAACATTGTGTTCTGGAGCAAGCTTGTCTTCAACAAATAAATCAAAATCAATTTTCTGATCTTCAAAACCTAGCTCCAGCTTCCTCTTCCCCATATCAACTATGCAGCTTGCGGTCAACATGAATGGGCCTTCTCAATATTATCTTCATTTTCTATTTCTTTTTCTTTTTCTTGGTCCTTCAATTCTTTATTCTTGACCATTATTTGTTCCTCTTTTTCTTGATTACTTTCACCTCTCACTTCATTTTTCTTGCCATTAGTACTTTTCTTGTCAACAGTTTTCTTCTCATGCACAACATTATCCTCATCCTCAACCTCCATAAACCTTTTACTCTTTGTCATCACAGTTTTGCATTACTCCTTGGGATTTTGTTCTATATTTGCCACAAAACTGTTGGATGACTTGTCAGCTATCTGCTTGGCCAGTTGTCCCACCTGGACCTCAAGGTTCTTCAGTGCTGACTCAGTGCTTTTATGATTTGACATTGTTACCTGCATAAACCAAGTCAAGGACTCCTCCAGCTTAGTAGTTCTCTGGAATATGTTAGGTCTTTGTTGGATTGGCCTATTTGAAGGCCCACTCTGGTCTTTGTTGAACTAATTTCTAGGGTGTGTCCTCCACTGTCCTTGTTGATTATATGGACCCTGTTGGAAGATTGAAAATCCTCCTTGAATATACCTTTGTCGATGTTGATTTCCCATATAATGAATTTCTTGAGTGTTTTCTTCAATAAAGTACATTGGCCTGTTTCATGAGCCTCACCACAAATGGTACAACCTGTAACCTGCAAAATAGAAGAGTGTGTAGGTTAACCCATAGACAACTTAGTTGGCAGCTTACCAAGTGTTTCTATTAAAATCTCCAATTTTTTAGAAAGCAACTTGTTCTGTGCCAATAACGCGTCATGTGATGATAGATCTATCAAGCTTTTCTTCGTGGGTTGGTGGGTTCTGTCTCGTAGAATGGCATGATCATTAGCTGACATGTTCTCAATTAGCTCTGTTGCTTCTTCCAGGGTCTTCAGTTTTATCTTTCCCCCTGTAGAAGCATCTAACAATTGCTTGGTTTGTGGTCTCAGCCCATCTATAAACATATTCAATTGAATTGGCTCGGAAAACCCATGAGTGGGACTTTTTCTTAACAAGCCTCTAAATCTCTCCAATGCTTCACTCAGAGATTCATCAGGAAACTGATGAAATGAAGAGATTGCATCTTTCCCTTCTGTAGTCTTGGACTCTGGGAAGTATTTCTTTAGGAATTTTTCAACAACTTCTTCCCAGGTTTTCAGACTGTTGCCCTTGAATGAGTGGAGCCACCTCTTGGCTTCTCCTGCCAATGAGAATGAGAAAAGGCTGAGCCTAATAGCTTTGTCTAGTACACTGGCAATCTTAACAGTGTTACATATTTCAATGAACGTTGCCAAGTGTGTATATGGGTCTTCATTAGGTAATCCTTGAAATAAGTTCCCCTGTATTAAATGAATTAAGGAATGCGGATAGTTGATGTTGTTAGCTTGCACTTCAGGATGTGCAATACTGGTAAAAAAATATGGTACTCAACTACTTGAATAATCGTCAAGGGTAATCCTCTAGTCATGCTCTTCTGCCATGGTAATGGCTTCAGGTAATTGAGTGGTAGATTCCCTTGATGATGGTGAATCAGGTGATAATAAGTCAGAGAAATGAGTCTCCTCCTCAAGAATGGATGCAACTGTTCTGTCTTGCAGAAGTTTCCTTCTCCTCTCATCCCTGTTCCTTCACAATGTAGCTTCAATTTCTAAGTCCAGAGGAACTAAATTGCCTGTGGGAGATCTATGCATATACAATACTAACAGAACAACGGTTATCCAGTTAAACAAGAAAAGACAAATAGAATTTATGAATGAATATTCACAAAAACAATCAAAGAATAACAAATAAAGAATAGACACCTAAAAACGGGCTAACTTCCCAAATAAAAAGAAGTTCCCCGGCAACGGCGCCAAGAACTTGTTCGGCTTCTGGCAAGTGCACCGGATCGCACAAGTAGTATAAAATGGTAAGAACCGAGTATCGAACACTCGGGGAACTTGTGTTATTTGGTAAGCTATTTTAGCAAATAGGCGTCTAGTGTGTAAAAGTAAGTGTGAATATGAACAAGTGTATAAACTATCTGTGTAAAAAGAAAGAAAATCACGTGAGAGAAATGATGTGTAAAAACAAGTAGAGAACACGTTGGTCTTCCTAATAGATGTTTGATGCTAAAAAGATATACTCTATCTAACAATGCTCATGTGTTCTTATGGTGTCTCCTGAGATACTAAACCCCGATTCCTTATGATAGTTTAGCCTAATCCTGATCAAGCATCCTCCACAGATTCCTCTTGTAAGACTAAACTCAACCAGGACCGCATTAAGACACACATACTCAACTAACTTATCGCACCCCGATTCCTCGTGAAAGCACGACAACTCAACCCTACACTATCAAGGACTTTAGAGTCAAACCAGTTTCCACTGTTGAATGACCCTAACAAAGCATGCATCTACATGATCAAGGTAAAGGCATACTAGAATGAAAAGCAGATAGCACAAAGAACACACAAAACATCATTAAATAGATAGAAATATATTTACATCAGGTACCTACAGGGAAGATCCAATAGAGGATTTAGCTTTCCATACCAGGAAGCCTTCTTAACAACAAAGAGAAGAACAAGATGAAAGATTGCAAAAATACAAGTGGTGAGGATGTCTCCTTCATCTCTAGGATCTCACAATCACTCACAAACTCATCTCCAGCTCTCAAACAGGCTCCTGCTTCAAGCTCTTGTCTCTGCAGATCTTCACACAACAAAATCTCTCAAAACTCTCTAGAACTTGGACCTTTCTCTCTCTAGAAACCCTAGACATACAAAGCTCTGAATCCCAGTCCAAACTCTCTTCAAAAAATCTGATTTCAGGCTTAAATAGGTGGCCTTGTTCGTGCTCGTGCGCTTAGCGCACGTATGAACTGCTTAGCGCACATTAGTGATTTTTGGCTTAGCGCACCTTTCTCGCTTAGCGGATGAACTAAAGCGGTGTGCTTAAAGAGATGAAGCGGTGCGCTTAGCGAACCATTACAGCTCATCTTCTTCTAGATTCTTCCTCGCGCTTAGCCCAAGAGTGTTACGCTTAGTGGATGCTCGCTAAGCCAGCAGATTGGCTTAGCGAGAAGGTGAAAACAACCTTTTCCAAAGCTTGCCTAATTAACCTGAAATTGAGAGAAAATGATTATTAAACACACAAAATGAAAATACTAAGTATTTATTACCTATACTTAACAAAAAATACTTATAGCATTACAAAATAACCATAAATTGGGAGAGTTTGATACCATTTATACAAGTTTTATACACAAAAGTTAGTCGTTTTCACCGACTAATAGTAGTCGTAAGCCCATCAACGATTCCTCAACCTCCATTTCCCAGAGGATACAACTCTAATGTGACATGTGCTTATCATGGAGGAGTTCTGGGGCATTCCATTGAGCATTGTATGACCTTGAAACATAAGGTGCAAAGTATGATCGATGCAGGCTAGCTGAGATTTAAGGAGGAGAATTGCTTATGAATTCTGATGTCATCAAACAATACTATGCATGATGGTTGGGTCAATTTGAAGGTTGTTGTTAGATGTTTCCAATGACTTATTAGGATTTTCAGGTTTATGCTATTACTTTAAACAACAGTCATAATGTTAATAATATGAATTAATTTAATGTTGTTGTCTTTCACTCTCTCACAATTACATTTTTGCCTATTTATTTAACTTTCATTGGAATGTGAATGTCTGTCGTTGGTTTGTTTTCTTAAGGGACTTGCGCTCCTCAGTTGATCTCCAAGTCCACCCAATCAAAAATTGCACATTCTACACGTTTGGTAGGGGTGCCGTAAGCGACGAGTAAAGTTGAATAAATATTTGATTGACTGTGTTTCCAAATCAAAAATAAGAAGTACAAACATTCATGTGACCTCATCTTATCATTCTTAATAGTTGTCTTTCTTGAGAAAAAAAATAAGTTGTCAAGAACAAGAGTCATTTGACTCAATCTGTCAATTGAAAATCCTTTAAATTTTTCTTGTCCTAGAAAATTCTTTTTTGAGAACCTGCATAGTTTCTTTCGTTTTTTCTTGCAACAAGGTCATGACAAATGACACCAATAGATACCTCAGAGCCCTATATTAGGGCAATGACAGGCACCATGCATGAGCTTTAGGCGAACCTAAGAGCAGATAAGAAGTGACGTAGCTCCATGTGGAGCTTGTAGGCCTTGGATCTTCTTCATCAATGGAGTCCTTTGCTTCTTGAAGTTCAATGGCAGTGGAATGGAGAAGGAAGAAAGAGGATTGGAGATGCCACTTCAAGGAGAAGATGAGTCAAGCACAAGCTCACCACCATAGGAAGCCATGGATAAGAGCTTGAAGGAGGAGAAGATAAAGGGAGCGAGAAGGAGCACGAAATTTTGTGCCTCAAATGAGGTCTGAACTTTGAAGTGTAATTCTCAAATGATCAAAGTTGAAAAAATGCATACACATGGCCTCTATATATAGCCTAAGTGTCACACAAAATTGGAGGGAAATTTGAATTTCTATTCAAATTTGACTTGAATTTGAAATTGAATTTGTGGAGCCAAAATTTCACTGATTATGATTAGTGAATTTTAGCTTTGGTTCAGTCCACTAATCCAAGATCAAGTCCAAGATTCTCCACTAAGTGTGCTTAGGTGTCATGAGGCATGTAAAGCATGAAGGACATGCACAAAGTATGACTATATGATGTGTGTAACGACTCGCCTCGTCGCTACGATATCACCACTCTAATATGTGATAATTTCAATTTTTAAATGAAAACTTCCCTTAATTTGCTTATCAAAAAGTAATTTTTTTTGTCTCGACATACATTCACCAAACAACACGCCATTACTTAAGTGAATATATATATATATATATATATATATATATATATATATATATATATATATATAGGAATAGAAACTCCGTACACATCATACACATAATGGAAATTAAAATCTGTTCATACATATAATTAAAAATTTGAGCTTTACATCTTTAGTTCAACAAAAGGAATCATGAACCAACTATGGAGTATTTGATTAACAAAACACAACTCTCTCCCAAAATAATCCCAACGTCATCACGTCGGCTTGGCGGCTCCTCAACAGAATCTCATTCCTGACCTTAATGTTGTCACTCTGCTCCCACAAACAAGTTTCACGATCATCATAGGTATCAACCACACGATACAAAATTGCAAGGGTGAGTTCATTATAAAAAGAACCAATGCTAAATCCAAATAATCACAATTAGCAAGAAAACATAGGCAAACATCATGATCTTACACAACATTCATTATTCAACACACACATTCAACAATTATTCATCATCCATCCATGGATCCAATCAAGACTGCTCAAAATGATGCATACACCTGACCTCAACTCTCAGATGCAATGTGGCATGTACCGTATCCAATACCAAGGAAATAGCCTAAGCATGTCCACACGACACCTCACTTAGGAAACCATGCAGTTTTTGTCGAGGCCACCCAATCGTGCACCATAACTCCCCCCCCCCCCCCCCTTCGGTGATCAACTTGGGCCTCAAGGGAGTTCCCTACCAAGTGACACACCCCCTAGTACAAAGTACATACTGCCACAGTTTATACTATTTCCCATGTCATATAAGGCATGAACCATAGGCGTCGTCAAGTACCTAACCACGGATGAATTAAAGCGCCTAAGCATCCCCTCAAAAATGCTTAAATCCTTTAACCACTCTATTTTCCCCCACAAGGGACATCCGACAAGGTCAGCGCACCCCCCATGAACATACACAACATACGACATATGAACGTGGGCGTCGTCAAGTACATGACCATGGATGAATTAAAGCGCCTAAGCATCCCCTTAGAAATGCTTAAATTCTTTAACCACTCTATTTTCCCACACAAAGGACATCCGACAAGGTCACTGCACCCCCCCCCCATGAACATACACAACATCCAACGTATGAAACATGGGCGTCGTCAAGTACATGACCATGGATGAATTAAAGCACCTAAGCATCTCCTCAGAAATGCTTAAATTCTTTAACCACTCTAGTTTCCCACACAAGGGACATCCGACAAGGTCACTGCACCCCCCCATGAACATACATAACATGCATTTCCAACATCATCAATATTCCATTTCAATATCATTCTCGACATAAACATCATCTCATCTCAATGACGTTGTCAACAACAACAACAATCTCATTTCATATTCACATAATCATTTATAATAACATCAATTCATGTTGACATGATCTTCATTAGCAATGTCTCTCAAATCAATATCATCATAAATATCAACATCACCACATATCAATTAAATTCATCAATAGAAATATCAATTAAAGTCGCATTCTGCATATACATATTTCTTTCATGCCTGAGATTCACACTCCCCATGTCTTCAAACAACACAAGTCAAATAAAGACAATAATTCCATTCATCAACAATAAATATATCGCATCCCATTAGTTAAAAATGTTGTTTTGTATAAAGGAAAATCAGCATGCAATAGGGACAGGCATATATTCTCATAGCTAGGTTCCCTGACCCTAACTATGGTATCAAAACGGTAAATTTTATAATAAACTCCCCTCACCTATCGTGAGCTCCCTGTCGGTTCCTCTTTGCATCACTTAGAGGCCTCTCTTTTGTTCACGCTTGTCGGTCCAACGCAAGTCTCTATTACGCCAAAACGAAGGAAATTACTATGGATTTCAGAAATAAGGTTAACAACAATATTCTAAGTCAAATACTCATGTCACTACATGAAAAGGCTAAGGGCATTTTGGATTCTACAAAAGGAACATCATTTTAAAATTCCAATCACACCAATGTGATCGGGGTTCAGTGAAGGTCACGAAAATAACACCCATTTCATAAAAAGATAACTTTTACAAAGTGTCTTTCTCTACTCTCTAGGGTTTTTCAAAGGAAGCATAAAAACATACAATGGTGGTTCCAAAGTAAGAAAAGATGCAAAGATAAGCTGAATCTAACAAGAAACAAGCGTAGAATCATGGTTACCTCAAAGAAGACCATGAAGGTCAGATTGGGCTTCGTTCTCTATCGAAACCGCGAGACAAGTTTAGAAGATTCTGCTCCGATTGAAGGGTTCCTCTCGGTGTGGGGTTTCAATGGAGAACAACAGCGGTCCGTGGTGGCCACCGGTGGTTGTGGGTGTTGGAGAAGAAGCTTGGGATGTTGGGGAAGGGTTTTGGAAGAGAGAAGGAGAAAGGAATGGCTATTTTCCAAGGTTACACGAAAAATAAGACTTGAAACACTCAAGTGTTTCTGCTCTCGGGAAAAGAAGAGTTTCTCACACACCAGAAGACATATCACAGATCACAATGGTCAATTCATGGACATTTGTCCTATGAACCTACAGACCAAATTTAGAAAAGATCCAACAGTTAACGAATGCAGGAGGGCGCTTTTACCGAGATGGCTTCAGGCATCTTCCTTGAGAAGCTTTCTCGTGAGGCTTCTTTGTGAAGCTTCCTTGAGAGGCTTCTTTGAGAAGCTAAAGTCTTAACTACCCACACCCCTCTAATAAATAAACTAACCTCTTTGAAAATAAAACATGGATAAAATAACACAACAAATAAAATCAAACATCAATTATAATTAATAATATTTCAGGGTGTTACAATGTGGCAATGAGGTGTAACAAGTAAATGCTTTCAAAACTTCAATGTCTTCTGCTTTTATGCTTTTCAAAGACTCCAATATCAACGTCCTTTGTCTTTATTTTTCATAAGACTCAACGTCCTCTATCTTTATGTTTCCATAGGACTCAATGTCCTTTGTCTTTATTTTTCATAGGACTCAATGTCCCCGTCTTTATGTTTCCATAAGACTCAACATCCTCTGTCTTTATCTTTCAAAGGACTCAATGTCCTCGTCTTTATGTTTTCATGGACTCAACGTCCTCTGTCTTTGTGTTTCCTAGGACTTAAATGTCTTATGTTTTTTATGCTTTCAAAGACTTCAAATGTCTTCTATTTTTATGTTTTCAAAGACTTCAAATGTCTTCTATTTTATTAGTTTCACTATTTTTGTTTTCTCTGGTGTTTAGTCTTGAATAGCCCGAGCGCTCGAATGAAATTAGTGTCATTATCTTTACTTATCTTTTATTTTTAATAAAAGATAAGTAAAGAGGAACAATTGTCAAACCCTAATTTCATTCGGGTATAATACTTTTATCATTCAAATATGATGTTTTAATCATTGCTAATCGAATTTCGGTGTTTGGCACCGATTGTAGCACAAGACCAAGGGGTTGCTCAGGGTTTGATGGTCAATTGTCAGATCCAGAAACAAAAGTCCACAAGGAAAGGGGCAAAATGGTTATTTCCAAGAATTTTCTAGACCTAAACTCGCTCAGACTAGCATCTGGCTCGCCTGGGCCATGAAATTTCTTCAGCCCTAAGCAAGCACTCGTCTGGGTTAGCTGATGCCTTCAGCTTTAAGCAACCAGCTCGCCTGGGTGAGCTTCCCCTGCGCCAAATGGCTTTTTCCTATAAATAGCCATGCAGGGGAAGGTTTTAAGGGTTCAGAAAAATTGGAGAAAGAAAGGAAAAACATAGAAAGAAGAAAGAGAAGAAGAAAAAAGAAAAGTCAAGGCGTTGCTGGATCAAACCGTGGATCATTTCCTACGTCATTTCTCTTGCTAGCCTTGTACCCTTTGCAACAGTCAGTTAGTTTTCTTAGGATTTTGATGTAATCTATGTACCCTTATGGGTCCTTTGTGATATTATGTGTGCATTTATCTTCTCCACTTGTCGTTGGTAATTTCATTTTATTCATAAGGCTTAGTTCTAATTGGTCACTAGTGTCATGAAATTGGGTTTTTTTAGTGAGACTGGAAAGTAATAAACAAAATCAAATGAAAAAATTAATTCATAACCAAACTTCTTTTCGTCAAATATCACTTGAGATCCTTTCAAGGTCCAATGCCTTAATGGTTCTCTTCGTTTGTTTTCAAAAAATTAAAACGTTGTTTCAAGGTCCAATGTAACGACCCGTCTCGTCGCTACGATATCCCTACTCTAAACCGCGAGAATTTCAATTTTTAAACAAAAACTTCGTTAATTTGCTTATGAAAAACAACGAACATATTTTTTTTATATACATTCACCACACTATGCACCATTACTTAAGTGAATACATACATACATACATACATATATATATATATATATATATATATATATATATATATATATATATATATATATATATATATATAGGTATAGTAACTCAGTACACATCATTCACATAATGGAAAGTAAATTTGTTCATACATATAATTAAATCTGTGATTTACATCCTCAATTCAACAAAAAGAACTATGGAATCAGCTATGGAGGAGTTGATTTACAAAACACAACTCTTCCAAAATAATCCCAACATTATCACGTCGGCTCAACAGCTCCACAAAAGAATCTCACTTCTCGTACTCTACTCTTGTCATTCTGCTCCCATGAACAAAGGTTCGCGATCATCATAGGTACCAACCACATGGTACAAAAATTACGAGAGGCGAGTTTATTATAAAAGAAGTTAATACAAAAAATCAAATAATCATAATTAGTAAGAAAACATTATCAAATACCATAAACATACACAAACATCCATTAGTCCAACATACACTCAACAAGTAGTCATCATCCGTCCATAGTTCCAATCAATCACACTTAGTATGATGCATGCACCTGACCTCAACTGTCAAATGCAATGTGGTACCCTCCCCAAGGAAATAGCCTAAGCATGTCCACACGACACTCTCACTTAGGAAAACTAGGCAGTAAGTGTCGAGGTCACCCTGTCGTGCACAAGCAACTCCCCTCCCCCCCCCCCCTATGGTGATCCGCCTGAGTCTCAAGGGAGTTCCAAACCGAGTGACATGCCCCCAAGTACAAGTATTCCTCCACATGAGGAACTACAAGTACTTACTGACAAAGTTTATACTGTTTCCATGTCATATGAAGTATGAAACATGGGCACCATCAATGCACTGTGTTGGACCTTGTGGCCTCAATAATCTTAAGAGGGATAGGCTTAGAATGCAGAAGAAGCAACAATAATCAATTTAATAATGTTCTATAAACATGCAAGGCAAAATTGATTGCAATAACATAAATGAGATAAGGGAAGAGAGAATGCAAACACAGTTTTATACTGGTTCGGCCACAACCCGTGCCTACGTCCAGTACTCAAGCAACCCACTTGAGATTTCCACTATCTTTGTAAAATCCTTTACAAAGTCTGAACCACACAGGAACAACCCATCCCTTGTGTTCAGATGCTTTACAACAAGAGACTCACAGTCTCTTAACCAATCTCATTGAATAAGAAGAATAGAAGAAGAATTATCTCTTCAAGAGAAGAATATTACAATGAAGATCATGTAAGAATCCTTATAGATTTTGCAAGTGTTTGGTCAAGGATTTCTTTTGAGAGAGCATTTGACAATGAAGTTCTTTTGGAATCTCTCTCATTGTCTTTTGAGAGGATAAGACATTTTGGACCAAAAATACTCTCTCTCTAAAATTCGTGCCCAAGTCACCTATTTATAGGCCTTTGATGACCATTCACAAATCTAATGAAAAGATGTGACTGTTGGCAGATTTTTTGAAAACTTTCCACTGGTAATCGATTACAATGTTTGTGTAATCGATTACACAGTTATAATTTGAAGGGTTATGACTTTTGAATTTGAATTTCCAAAGTTTCGTTGCTGGTAATCGATTACAGACATATGGTAATCGATTACATGTTGAAAATTCAAATTCAAAACCTTTTTCAACAGCTATTTCTCAACCCTGTCTTCTGGTAATCGATTACACTTCCTGGTAATCGATTACCAGAGCCTTGCATGTCTTGAAAGCACATTGTTTTAAGGCAAGGCTTGGTCTTTAGTGAATCTTGAAACAAGGCTTTGTTTGTTGAAGCAATCTTGAATTATTCTTGAAGCAAATGCTTATCATTTGAAGCAGCCTTGTTAGATTCTTCTTTGACATCATCAAAATCATGTATACATACATTCACATTCTCCCCCTTTTTGATGATGACAAACATGTGATTTCTTCTCGACACCATTAAAGCTTGCATGATTTACATCTCCCTCTTTCTCAAGCAAATTCTTCTTGATATCATCAAAATCTTCATGATTTACATTCTCCCCCTTTTTGATGATGACAACCACCTGTAGGTTAGGAGCAACAACAAAGAAAATATCTATTTGCATATAGTTTACTCCCCCTTGGTTTTACAATGATTGCTTATATGAGACAATTGAAGATTTCATATTTTTCATATATAAAAAGTTGTCTCATAAAACAATAGATAATTTTTCTTACTATTTTATCTTTTATCTTTCTCTCCCCCTTTGTCAACATCAAAAACAAATCATGAATAGAAAGGAGAAAGATGTTACCACTTGTTGCAATGTATGAGAATAAGTGATACCAAAAGGCATTAAAACAATCATTCAATATTAATCAAGCAAAAACAAGTACAATAACACATCAATCAAACACAATCAAACACAATCAATCATCAAATATTTCAAATCAAATTAATTAAATTAACAATCAACTAACTATACACAATAATTTCTATTATTAAAAAAAAATTCAAAATTCAAAATTCAAAATTCAAATTTCAAATTTCAAATTTTTAAAATTTAAATTTTAAATTTTAAATTTTAAATTCCAACTTCCAATTTCAATTTTTAGTAACTTCCCCTTCCAACTTCCAACCTCCATTCTCAACTTCCAACTTCCAACTTCCAATAACTTTCATCTCCAACTTCCAACTTCCAGTAACTTCCACTTCCAACTTCCAAATTTTAATTTTCAATTTTCAAATTTAAATTTTCAATTTTCAAATTTAACTTTTCAAATTTCAATTTTCAATTTCAAATTTCAAATTTCTTTTTCTAAATTTGAAATAGTTTTCTTAAAACATGAAAATAATTTGAAAAGTTTAATAGATTCTTTAAAAACAATCAAAAACTTAATCAGGAACAAACATCAAAGACAATACAATCAAACACACAATAAAAAATACAATCAATCAATCATCAAACACAGTCAATCAAATTCAATCACAATCATCAAGAACAGTCTAAACTCAAGTAGAAAACAAGCATCAAAAGTAATCAATCAAAGACAAGTGACCTGTTGGTATCATTTGATATTACTTGTTGGGGTTGTTGATCAAGTGGCCTTTGTTTGTTGTCTCCATAAATTGCATATTCACTTTTCTTGGGGAGAAATATGAATAAACTTTGATGCATGCCATGTGTTTGGAGAAATTGCTATCAATGTATCGACTTTGCTCTTCTCCATTTTCATAGTCTTTCATCATGATACCCAAACTTATGATTTTCTTCTCTGAATCACTTGAATAATTTAAGACATTATCTTCCCAAGTGATATATCCTTTCTTTTCTTTCTTCTCTTTGAAATTCATCTTGTCGGATTTTTCCATTCTTCTTTTAAACACAGGACAATTGAATCTCATGTGCCCAAGTTGATCGCACTCAACATTTTGGGGCTAAAGAGGAACCTTCTTCTTTCTTCTTTCATCATCATTTTCTTTCTTCTCTAGTTTTTTTTTATGTAGTTGCATTTCTCTCAACCATTGTAGGAATGAATGAATCAAATTCAATGGCTTCCCATATCTTTAGATCTATGGCTTCTATAAAGATCTGCATTCAGGTTTTCCAATAATGATAACCCTCACCATTGAACATAAGAGCCTATAGATAGAATTTTCCTCAGAAAATGGAAATTTGGTTGAGGCCATATCTATTCTTGAAGCTTTTAAACTTTATACAAGAATCCCGCTCTGATACCACTTGTTGGACCTTGTGGCCTCAATAATCTTAAGAGGGATAGGCTTAGAATGCAGAAGAAGCAACAATAATCAATTTAATAATGTTCTATAAACATGCAAGGCAAAATTGATTGCAATAACATAAATGAGATAAGGGAAGAGAGAATGCAAACACAGTTTTATACTGGTTCGGCCACAACCCGTGCCTACGTCCAGTACTCAAGCAACCCACTTGAGATTTCCACTATCTTTGTAAAATCCTTTACAAAGTCTGAACCACACAGGAACAACCCATCCCTTGTGTTCAGATGCTTTACAACAAGAGACTCACAGTCTCTTAACCAATCTCATTGAATAAGAAGAATAGAAGAAGAATTATCTCTTCAAGAGAAGAATATTACAATGAAGATCATGTAAGAATCCTTATAGATTTTGCAAGTGTTTGGTCAAGGATTTCTTTTGAGAGAGCATTTGACAATGAAGTTCTTTTGGAATCTCTCTCATTGTCTTTTGAGAGGATAAGACATTTTGGACCAAAAATACTCTCTCTCTAAAATTCGTGCCCAAGTCACCTATTTATAGGCCTTTGATGACCATTCACAAATCTAATGAAAAGATGTGACTGTTGGCAGATTTTTTGAAAACTTTCCACTGGTAATCGATTACAATGTTTGTGTAATCGATTACACAGTTATAATTTGAAGGGTTATGACTTTTGAATTTGAATTTCCAAAGTTTCGTTGCTGGTAATCGATTACAGACATATGGTAATCGATTACATGTTGAAAATTCAAATTCAAAACCTTTTTCAACAGCTATTTCTCAACCCTGTCTTCTGGTAATCGATTACACTTCCTGGTAATCGATTACCAGAGCCTTGCATGTCTTGAAAGCACATTGTTTTAAGGCAAGGCTTGGTCTTTAGTGAATCTTGAAACAAGGCTTTGTTTGTTGAAGCAATCTTGAATTATTCTTGAAGCAAATGCTTATCATTTGAAGCAGCCTTGTTAGATTCTTCTTTGACATCATCAAAATCATGTATACATACATTCACACACTGACCGTGGATAATTAAAGATTCTAAGCCATCCCCCTCCAGAGATGCTTAAAACTCTTTAACCGCTCTATTTCCCCCACCAGGGATATCCAACAAGGTCACTGCACCCCCCATGTACATACACAACATACAACATACGAAACATGGGCACCATCAATGCACTGACCGTGGATAATTAAAGATTCTAAGCCATATCCCTCCAGATATGCTTAAACCTCTTTAACCACTCTATTTCCCCCACCAGGGATATCCAACAAGGTCACTGCACCCCCCATGTACATACACAACACACAACGTATGAAACATGGGCACCATCAATGCACTGACCGAGGATAATTAAAGATTCTAAGTCATCCCCCTCCTGAGATGCTTAAAACTCTTTAACCACTCTATTTCCCCCACCAGGGATATCCAACAAGGTCACTGCACCCCCATGTACATACACAACATAACATCATCACAATGCATTTTCAACATCATCAACATTTCATCTCAATATCATTCTCAACATCAACATCATCTCATCTCAATGACATTATCAACAACAACAACATCATCTCATATTAACATTGGTGTAAGATAATTAGGTAGAAGACTCCCCAAGGGCATTGGATAGAAGACTCCAAGAAGATTGGGCCAAAGATGCAAGAGAAGGCCCTAGGGTTCTCATGAGCCTTAGGGTAGATTTCAGGCCCATGGGCTAAGTATGAGCCCACTTATCTTTATACATATTAGATTAAGGTTTCACTAATTTTGGGCCTTGTATTTAGGGCTCCATAATGTAGGTAGGGTACCCTAGAAATATAGGATTTTTCAGCCCTTGTATTTTAGGGCACCTAGACTAGTTTTTGTATTAGGGGTAGTTTTGTAATTTCACATGCACTAAGTGAATATATGATGTGTGTGTTGGGAAATAAAATTTAATTGAATTGGTAGAAGCCCAATCCAATTAAATTTTAGAGGGGGAGGTGAGCGTTTTCTTACTACACTCCATTGCCACATCATATAGTCACACTTTGTGCATGTCTTTCATGCTTTACATGCCTCATGACACCTAAGCACACTTAGTGGAGAATCTTGGAATTGATCTTGGATTAGTGGGCTGAACCATAACTAAAATTCACTAATCATAATCAGTGAAATTTTGGCTCCAAAGTTTGGCTCCACAAATTCAATTTCAAATTCAAGAGAAATTTGAATTGAAATTCAAATTTCCCTCCAATTTTGTGTGACACTTAGGCTATAAATAGAGGTCATGTGTATGCATTTTTTCAACTTTGATGATTTGAAAATTAAACTTAAGATTTCAGAGCTCTTTTAGAGCACAAAATTTCGTGCTCTTCTCTCCCTCTCCCTTCATTCATCTCCTTCTTCCTCCAAGCTCTTATCCATGGCCTCCTATGGTGGTGAGTTTCTTCTAGACTCATCTTCTCCTTGAAGTGGTGTCTCCTCTTTCTCTTCCTTCTGCATTCCGCTACCATTTATCTTCCAAGAAGCAAAGGAATCCATTGATGAAGAAGATCCTAGGCCTACAAGCTCCAATGGAGCTTACATCAAGTGGTAATCAGAGCACAAGAGCTTCAAGTAGGTGCTCCTTAAACCTCCATTAATTTTTTGCTTTACCTTGTCTTCCATTGTTGTTTCTTCATTTTTCTCCATGTATCTCCTCACATGTCTTGTGATAAATTTTGTTAACATGATTCTTTAGAGTTTCCACCGATTAAACTTGCTATAGAAGCTAGATTTGATTTTCTATGGTTCAAATTTCTTGTTATTGTTCTTGAACCATGAATTGTGTTGAGTTTAGGTTCCTTTGAGTTTTGTCTTGTTATTTTTTGTGGCTAAAACCTAAACCCTAAAATTCTTACAAAAACATTAAAGTAGAATAAAACCTCAAAAATCTAGAGTGACTTGTTCACCTATTGTAGTTTTGTCATAGAAGTCATGTCTAGTCATGAAACTTGTCACATAAGATTTCTTATGTTGTGCTGAATTTTATTTTCTTGTTTCTTTGTCTAACTCATTTGTTCATGAGTGTATGAAATTCTTTTAGCCTATTATTTGATTTGAGTCAAATCTTTCATGTTAATTAGTCCTTAACTTGTTCATGCAAAATTCTTAGAGAGTCTTTGATTGTGAACCTTTTCTTGAACTTTTAGGTTTCCTTATGATTGTGTCTATTGTGAATTTGAGTTTTGGTGATTGAATTTCAGGCTGAAATGTTGATCCTAAGTGAATATTGAACTCCTAAAACTGTGGTAAACAATCCTAGTGATTTCAAAATACATAGGAAGGTTGAAAGTAAGCCCAAGGCAATCAATATACCATGCTTAAAAAAAATCGCAGGTGCTGGCAGCTTGGACATACAAACTTGTAAAAATTACTGAGAATTGGTTACTTCGAATTTTGAGTTGAAATTTTTAATGAACTTTCTACACATCTGGGAAAAAAGTTATAAAATAAGAACCAAGTGATTTGGATAAAAGGAAAAAATACTAAAAATCACACAAGTTGGCAGAAAAATCAGTATCCAGAAAAAAAAAAGTGAAAGGGAAGTGTGTTTGTTGTTTTGGCTCAAAATTTATTCTATAATTGGTGCCTATGTTATACCAATATTAGTTCCGAAATTTCAATTGAAAATTACTGTGAAAACAAGTGTCAAAGCTAGAGGTTTGTTGAGTCTTTTTTTTGTAGTTTTTTTTACTCTACTCTAGAGCCATTCTAAGTTTCTCTTTGAGTCCTAGCTTGCTTCTATGTCCTTTTCATTGCTTTAATTGTTGAGTAATCCTTGAAAATATGTCTTGTTAAAACTCCATTGGTTTAGCTTTCATTTCATTTTTTTTGGTCTTTGGTTATTGCTTGTCTCTTTGTTTCCTTGTTTGTGGGTTGCCATATAGGGAATTGGAAGGAGGATTGATGTCATATCTTGAAGAATTTGAGTCAAGAAACAAGGGGCCAACCACCTTAAGAGCTATTGGACTAAGAAGCACTTCAAATTGAGTGAAACACTAAAGAGAGAATAGCCAACACAATTGAGGACTTTTTTCTTTGTAATTTTGTAATTGGCAATTTGCTTTGCTTTAAAATTTTGTAACAAAAAGGCCTTTCATTGGAAGTAAGTTGGGAGCCTCCGCTAGGTCACCCTACTTCCATTTGTGTGTAATAATTTTAGGCAATTTTCCCTTAGGATAGTGAGTGTTTTGTTGGGAACCTTAAATGAGGTCATCCAAACACTCTTAGGATCCGCCTAGTTTGCATTTCTTGCACTTTAATTTCTTGCTTACTTTCATAGCTTATTTCCTTTACCCTCCATTGTCAAACCGCCTAGATAGCTTGCCTTTTACCAATTAGTTTTTACCTTATCTTTCACACCTCTTTTAGTGTTTATTTTGGCTAGTTTCAACCATAGTTTCTTTTACCTTTTATTTTCAAACCCCCAACAAGAAAGAACCATAACTTAGGAACCAACATGAGTCTTCATTCTTCATCTAGTGTTAATGGTGAGGGTTCTACTCCTAAGGACCCCTTGTATAAGATATTAGATGAGTTGAGATCCCTTAAGTTGTGGAAAGAAAAACAAGAGAGAAAAGAAAAAGGTAAAAAAATAGTGGAAGAAATAAGTCAAGATGAAAGATAGAAAATAAGAGAGGAAGAAAGAAGAAAAATAATGAAAGAAATGAAAATAGAAAAACATGCCTCCTATAGTAGTCATGACTCTTGCAAGAGTTTAAGTGAAGAACTTAGCGACTATTATAGAGGGCACCATAGTTCACATACTAAACATCACTCCCAAAGAAAAGAAAAGGATAGAAGGCCTCAAGAGGTTAACATTAGCCTCCCATATTTCCATGGAAAAGATAATGTTGAGGCGTACTTAGATTGGGAAATGAAGGTTGAACAACTCTTTGCTTGCCATCATATTAGCGAAGAGAGAAAATTTCCATTGGCTACCCTTAGCTTTCAAGGGTATGCCCTTTATTGGTGGACTTCACTTGTTAGGGAACGAAGGATTCATGGGGATCCTCCAGTAGAGTATTGGAATGATCTTAAGAGTGCCTTTAGGAAGAGGCACATTCCCTCCTACTATGAAAGGGAGCTTATAAACAAGCTCCAAAGGCTTAGACAAGGGAGTATGAGTGTTGAAGAATATAGACAACAAATGGAACTACTCCTTTTAAGAGTTGGACTTAGGGAGAAGGAAAGAACAAGCATAGCTAGGTTCCTTAGTGGGCTTAATATGGAAGTGAGGGGTAAGGTTGAACTCTTTCCATATAGGGACCTAGATGAGCTAGTCCAACTTTGTATAAGAGTGGAGCAACAACTTAAAAGAAAGCCTTCTTCAAAATCTTATGGCTTTCTGTGACATCCTGGAAATTTCTACCCGGAATTTTTGGAAACGATGTATTTTGAATGATTATATATATATATATATATATATATATATATATATATATATATATATATATATATATATATATATATAAGTATTATTCAGTGTCTATGCCTATATGTTATTGGTAGAAGTAGGAATAGTGGGGGCAAGATATGCGGGTTAGGCTAATTAAGGAAGAGAAATCCATAACTGGGAGGTTATGGGTTAATTCTTAATTAATTAGTTTAAAAATCATCGTTTTGCGTGTGACTTAAAATTTAACGAAACCAACCTCTGAACCACGCTCGGGGTTTTATTCTGAGCGTTATGATATATATATTGCCTACTTTCAAAAACTGGCCCCGACGGACACAGAGAAACGCGAGGAACTGGAACCAGAGAAATGGCACGCAAACCGAGGTAGGATTTTATCGTTTCAAAGGTAAGATTTTCCTCACTGTTTGTGACTGAGTATGAGTCACAATCAAAAGGGAAAGTGGGCCCTTTTTGCTCCACTCAAATGGAGACATGTGGCATAGTTTATAATAAAATAATAAGAAATGAGGAAAAAGCCTTTTTAAAATTAAAAAGCAACTCTCTCTCTCCTCACTCAGCCCCACATTTTTCAGAAGCCTTTTTCCTCTCTCCCTCACGTTGCCATTCTTTCCTCCTCCATTCTCCATTGAAGCTCCAAACAAAGCTCCAACCTTTGGCCATCATTTCTGCTCCAAATCACGAAATGAAGGCACTTTCGGAGTCGTGAAGCGCGTCTCTACGTGTGGGACTTCAAAATTTCAGGTTTGGGTGGACTTCTTTCTCCTTTGATTTTCGTGGGTATGGGGTTTTGGGAGATATGATGGGTAGTTTTGCTAGTTTTCTGCTTCATGATAGTTATTTGTGAAGAAACTTGTTGAAAGCATGTTGAAATTGCCGTGTTTGGAAGAGTTAAACATACCCATTCTGTTTTAGGGTTTTTATGATGATGCTTGTGATGTTTATGTACTGAAATTGCTTATGGAAAACTGTTAGAGATGAAGGGTAGAGTTAACCTAGGGTTAGGAAGTGAGAATGTGGTGTTATGAGTGGAAAAAGAGTGAGGCTTTGAGAGTGGGAAGGTTAAATCTGGATTATGTGGTAAATGGAGGTTAAAATGAGGTAATCCTATCTTGAAATGCCATTTAGGACATGTGAGAAAGGTTAGGCTGAGCTAGAGAGAAAAACAAATGATCAAAGTGAATAAAGAGCCATTTCTAGGGTAAATTTGGGTGTTGAAGAGTCAAATTTTGATTCGGTGAGATTTTAAGCGTAAATCCAGTTTAAACAAGTTTAAATTGATGTTATAGACTTGTGTGAGGTGAGAGTTTGCTTCAAATTTGTCCCATTCTCAATTTGACTTCTCAAGCCTAGAAAATCCATTAAATTGAGGGGTTTTGGACACCTAGATTTTGTGTTGCTGTGGTTTGAAGCTTGACTTTGGTTTAGACATGATTGATACATGATTTGGGACTTGTAGGATTTGATTTGGGCAAGATTGGATGAGGGGAAGTGTGGTTTTCGAAATCTGCACTTTGTGCAGATTTTTGCTGTGAAATTGTGCAGCAGGATTTTGCACAAGTGCAGAAAAATGCTATGTATTTGCTGGTTGTGGAAAGAGTAATGTAGAATGAGTTATGGATGTTTGCTAGTAGATCCCAACAGTCAAAATGTAGGCTTATGTACTAGAGACTTCCAGTAAAATTTTGGAGTCGATCCAACGGTTAACGAATTGGAAAGAAGGAATTGTTACTGGGGTCATTAAGTGAGAAAAGCTGTGATTTTGGTTGGTGTTTTGGGCAGAGTTTTCTGCCTTTGCCCTATTTTCTTGGCTGTGATGGTTTGTGTTGTTTGAATGTTGAGTTACTTGGATGTTGGGGAAGCTTGGGAGGATTGTTGGGGACCCGGTGTTGAGAGAAACGAGGATATGGGCTACATGGGAGTACGTGAGCTCAGTTGGAGGTGGGCAACAGGGGATGGTGGGTTTATGTGCGATTTGTGGATGTGGAAAACTTGTTGTGCACCATCGCCCGACCACCACCTAGTACCACATGTGATGGGTACCCCATAATCCTACAAGCTTGAGATGAGGAAGTATAGAAGGGTGAAACTTCCTGCTTTTATTCGTTGACCACAGAGTGGTACTTGGAGATATGTCGCGGGGGTCAGGAGACCTTGGGGACGTCAGGTGGGGTGCTAGTTCCCAAAACCAAGCTTGACCAATCCCGACCCAACCCGGGCATAGTCGGTCAGTGAGAACCTGTGATGTACCTAAGCAGGCGAGCTCCTGGCAGTCAACAGATAAAAGGAACAAAGACCACAAAGCAAGGAGGCTTGTGGTGGCTGGCCAGCTGTGAATCTTGTGTGATATATGGGTTATGGCCTCTGGTAATCGATTACCAAGGGTGGGTAATCGATTACCAAGGGTGGGTAATCGATTACAAGGCTTAAAAATGAAGACAGGAGGCTAAGATGGTCTCTGGTAATCGATTACTAAGGGGTGTAATCGATTACCAGGCTTGAAAACGAGGTCAGGAAGCCATGAGGGCTTCTGGTAATCGATTACCAAGGGGGTGTAATCGATTACCAGGCTTAGAATTGAAGGCAGCAGGTTGTAGAGGCCTCTGGTAATCGATTACCAGTCTGTGTAATCGATTACACAGAGGAATGGGTCACTGGTAATCGATTACCAGGTATGTGTAATCGATTACACAGTGCCTTTTTTAGGTTTTCATGTCCTGAAGCTGTGTGATTCGAGTTTGGCCTCTGGTAATCGATTACCAAGGCTGTGTAATCGATTACCAGAGATGAAAAGCCTTAAGATACCCCTTTTACTTGCATGTAATGGTTATGAGAAGCATTGTGTTGCGGCATAGTTAGATTCTCGTGAAAGAGTCTACCCCTTTCTTTTCTTCCTTGTAGATCGTGATGGCGGCGCAGCTAATCCATGATCGAGTAGAGATGGAGTGCCTAGAGGGAGCCTGGGAGACCCTCGAAGGCAACACGAGGTGCCGATTTCGGGGCACTATTCGATTTACGGCTACTTCATTGGTGCATCCAGATGAACCGGCGCGTACGCTTCAGCGCACTGTGGAGTGGATACTACCCACGCCTACACCATATCGTCTAGTGGAGCCATTCCAATTGATTGAGGTAACGTCGTCCGAGGAAGACCTTGAGGAGGATCCCGAGGAGCTACCTCCTGAGCCTGCTGTGGATGCTCTTGACTTTCTAGAGGGCGATGAGGACCCACTTCCTGAGGTGGATTCTCCCGAGGAAGTCATGTCGGCATCTGAGGCAGACTCTACGGAGGATAGTGGCCCGAGAGAGATGGCGACCAGTGGAGGCTCTTCATCATAGTGGACAGTTCCATGGACTAGTTTTATATACTTTTTGAGGGTGGGTGTATCTAGGACTGACTGTTAGGTTTACTCTTTTGTTTTTGTATGGGTAGACCTGTTGTATAGGAATTTGATGATTGTATACATGTGGCTGAAGCCACCACTGTGGACACCTTTGCTCTGGATGACACTATATATTTTGTAAAACTCCCATATTTTGGACAGCTTTAAATGATGAATGCATTTATGATCAATCTTGTTATTTGAAAAGAAAGCATTAGCAACTTTATTTGTAAAAGAGTTTATCGACCGTATTTTATTCTTTTATTTTCACGTGACGACCTAAAGTAATGGCTGGTACATTCTCCCTTTTGAAACAGCAAAATAGTTTAGAGATTATGAGCGGTAAGAAAGAAATGACTCCGAATAGAGTTGTGAACTGGCCATTCAGGACTCTATAGTGGGGATTTTCCTTCTAAACCTAGTTATGGTGAAAAGAGAAAGAAATGAAAAAGAAAAAGAAGAAAAAAAAATTAACCATGGTTTTTGTTATTTAAATCATTACTATCGAACCAGTCATTAATTTAGGGACGCCACACTTTCACTCTTATCGAAGGAAGGACCAAGCCCGAGGAATTTTGGGGGCTGCACCTTCAAAACCCAAGGAAGATAAGGGTAAGACCATAGAGAAATCCACCCCTAAGACTAGTTCCCAAGAAAGGACTAGCAACATTAAATGCTTCAAATGTCTTAGGAGAGGTCACATTGTCTCTCAATGCCCCATAAAGAAAACCATGATTATGAGGGGTCAAGACATTTATAGTAGTCAAGAGGAGACTACTTCTTTCCCTTCCTCTAGTGGAAGTGAAGATGAAGTAAGGGGTAAAGAGTCTAGTGAGGAAGTCTACCCCCATGAAGAAGGTGACCTTTTAATGGTTAGAAGGCTCCTTGGAGGTCAATCTTGTGATCTATCTCAATCCCAAAGAGAGAACATCTATCATACAAGATGCAAAATTTTAGATAAAACTTGTTCTCTCATTGTGGATAGTGGATCTTGTTACAATTGTTGTAGCACAAGACTAGTTTCCATGTTGAACCTCACTATCATTCCCCACCCAAAACCTTATAAACTTCAATGGCTCAATGAGCAAGGGGAAATGATAGTTAACCAACAAGTGAAGGTACCTTTCTCCATTGGGACATATAAGGATGAAGTTAATTGTGATATAGCTCCCATGGAGGCAAGACATATTCTTTTAGGAAGGCCATGGTAATTTGATAGGAATATCATTTACAATGGCCTAACTAATGAAATTACCCTCACCCATCTTGGCACTAAATTTGTGTTGCATCCTCAAACACCTTCACAGGTAGCCAAAGATCAACTAACTATGAAAGATAAGAGGGATGAGGAAGAAAAACTAGAAAAACAAAAGAAAAAGAAGGATAATAAGGCCTTGTCTTCAAAGGCCAAGGGGAAGGAAAAGGAGGAAAAGGATTCCTCCAAGAAGATTGTTAACAAGGAAAATCATTTTGCAACAAAATGTGATATTAAAATAGAACTCCTTCTTAAACAATCTTTCTACCTTCTCCTATCAAGGGAAACATCCCTTAGCACCGCCATACCTCTTGAGCTTGAGGTTATTACTCAAGTAAAGAAGTTGTTGGATGAGGGTTTGGTTCGCAAGAGCTTAAATCCTTGTGCTTTGTTGGTGCCTAAAATAGGTATTATTAGGCACCAAATCCCTATGATAGGTGGTATGATGAATATGTTGAGTGGTGCAATACTCTTTTGTAAAATCACTCCTGCATCCAACATCTTCATGGTTTGTGTACATAGCGACTCATTAGGTAGGTTTGTTCTTATTTTTTGTTTCAATGCAAACCTAGGTGCTCATGTGGGACACCTTAGGTTTGTCATAATTTTTTGTAGGAATAATCAACATGAAAATAAAGAAAAAGGTATATTTTATTCCATTACTTTCCTTAACTTTTTAAATAGTGATCAAGGGCTTCCCATGGACCCTAAGAGAATAAAGGTCAGTCTTGAGTGGCCTACTCCACCAAGTATAAAGGAAATTTGGGACTTCAATATCTTAGCAAACTTTTACAAAAGGTTTGTCCCATATTTTTATATACATGTAGCACCACTCATTGAGTGGGTGAGGAACTATATTCTCTCATGGGAAGATGGCCAGGAAAGGGGTTTTCAGTCCTTACCATACTCTAACATACCCAACATCACTAATACATATGTTTTTATTCTTTTTACAGATGTTAAGGAAAGAATCCATGAGTTTCAAGAACCTCTGGATTTGAGGTCAAATCCTTTTCAAGGGGGAGGGAATGATGCAATCCTACCCCCCAAGGGCATTGGATAGAAGACTCCAAGAAGATTGGGCCAAAGATGCAAGAGAAGGCCCAGGGGTTCTCATGAGCCTTAGGGTAGATTTCAGGCCCATGGGCTAAGTATGAGCCCACTTATCTTTGTACATATTATATTAAGGTTTCATTAATTTTGGGCCTTGTATTTAGGGCTCCATAATGTAGGTAGGGTACCCTAGAAATATAGGATTTTTCAGCCCTTGTATTTTAGGGCACCTAGACTAGTTTTTGTATTAGGGGTAGTTTTGTAATTTCACATGCACTAAGTGAATATTTGATGTGTGTGTTGGGAAATAAAATTTAATTCAATTGGTAGAAGTCCAATCCAATTAAATTTTAGAAGGGGAGGTGAGCGTTTGCTTACTACACCCCATTGCCACATCATATAGTCACACTTTGTGCATGTCCTTCATGCTTTACATGCCTCATGACACCTAAGCACACTTAGTGGAGAATCTTGGAATTGATCTTGGATTAGTGGGCTGAAACATAACTAAAATTCACTAATCATAATTAGTGAAATTTTGGCTCCAAAGTTTGGTTCCACAAATTCAATTTCAAATTCAAGTGAAGTTTGAATTGAAATTCAAATTTCCCTCCAATTTTGTGTGACACTTAGGCTATAAATAAAGGTCATGTGTGTGCATTTTTTCAACTTTGATGATTTGAAAATTAAACTTCATATTTCAAAGCTCTTTTAGAGCACAAAATTTCGTGCTCTTCTCTCCCTCTCCCTTCATTCATCTCCTTCTTCCTCCAAGCTCTTATCCATGGCCTCCTATGGTGGTGAGCTTCTTTTAGACTCATCTTCTCCTTGAAGTGGCGTCTCCTCTCTCTCTTCCTTCTCCATTCCGCTGCCATTTATCTTCCAAGAAGCAAAGGAATCCATTGATGAAGAATATCCTAGGCCTACAAGCTCCAATGGAGCTTACATCAATTATTTTCTTGAAAACTAGCATGCAACAGGGACAAACATACGTCCTCATAGTTAGGTTCCTTGACCCCCAACTATGGTATTAAAAACTGTAAATGATAATAAACTCCCCTCACCTATCTATATCTCTCTCTTAGTTCCTTGCGGCATTGTTCTAAGATCTCTTAGGTTCACGTCTGTTTGTCCAAACATAGAGCTCTATATACCAAATCAAAGATAATTCAATATAGATTTCAATGACAAGGTTAATATTCACTTTTTGGGTCAAATACCCATTCAATTTAAGAAGGGGCTAAAGGGGTGTTTTGAGATTCTACTAAAAGGAGACATCATTTTAAAATTCCGATCATGCCAATGTGATTGGGGTTCAGTGAAGGTCACAAAAATAACATCAATGTTATAAAAAGATAACTTTTACAATGTCTCATTTTCAAGGGTTTTTCAAAGGAAGTGTAAAAACATCCAATAATGGTTCCCAAGTCAGAAAAGATGCAAAGATAGGCTCAAACTAACAAGGAGAAGGCTTAGAATCATGGTTACCTTGAAGAAACCATGAAGGAAGGATTGGAGGCTTCATTCTCTACCAAATCCTCGAGTTGAGTTTTGAAGATTCCGCTCCGATTAAACTGTTCTTCTCCGTGCGGTGATCCGACGGCAAGCAAAGGCGGCTCATGGCGGTCACCGGTGGTCAGTGGTGGTGGAGGAGGAGCTTGGGGGTGTTAGGGGAGGGTTTAAGGGAAGAGAAGGAGGAAGAAAATGGCTCATTTATGCTGCTGGACGTATTTGTAGCCTGCAACACTCGCCAAGGTGAGTTTGGCTCGCCTAGGCCAGTTGATCCAACTCAAATTTTTCTTCTTCGGTAAAAAACTCATATCTCATACTCAAGATGTTATATTGCAAATCCCACAAACAAAATTTGTAGACGATCCAACGGTTAATGAATCCGGGATGACGATTTTACTGAAATAGGTTTAGGTAAAATTTGAAATCTCATAATTTCAACTTAGCTCAACAAAACTCCACATAACTCAACATCCACATCAAGAAATTCACACATGACTAATTCAAGCCATGCCTCAACTCATTCAAGTCAACCATATAGTCAAATAACACAATAAATACAATTAAACATTGACTTATAATTAGTAATATTTCAGGGTGTTACATCCAACGCCTTAACGACTTTTTGTTTGCATTTAAAATGAATCTTTCAAAAAGACATAAAAATTCTTATTAAAGAACTATGTATGTCAGATTCTCTCATTGCACCTGGGGATACATAGGAGCAAGGGCAGCACCCTTGTCGATTCAAAATAATAATAATAATAATAATAATAATAATAATAATAATAATAATAAAGGGAAAATAAATAATTTTGAAGTCACGTTTTGCACACTCGATGAAAGGATGTCGTCCCTTGTGAAAGGCGCGTGGGGTGCTAATACCTTCCCTATGCGTAAATAACTACCAAACTCTTTTTTTCAAAATTCGTAGACCTCTTTTGGTTTTTCTAACGTTTTCCTTGAATAAACATTGGTGGCGACTCCCACTAGTTTTGTCCTTAGGAGACGAACGGGCTTTTATCTATTTTCTTTCGTCGTCCCGTCGTAAGGTAGGTTGCAACATATTCATTCAAACATTTGTTTATGAAAGCCAAGAGTAACTTAGTGCTAAACAATACTTGGGTTCTTAGATTCAGAGGGAGTCTAAAAAGGTACCAAAAGGGGTGTTAAGAATTGATGGAAGCTTGCTTGTGGGGCTTCTATGGAGGCTGGATCTTTGAGCTTTAATGAGGTCCTTTAATGGTGATTTTCCACCATGGAGATGCAGCGGCAGACAAAGGAGAAGAGGTGAGAGGAGGCGTCATCCACTAGGGAATAAGCCATGGAAGAAGGAGCTTCACCACCAAGATGAGCCTTGGTTAAGAAGCTTGGAAGGATGCTTCAATGGAGGAAAAGAAAGAGGGAGAGAAAGAGAGAGGTGGGAGCACGAAATTGAAGGAAAAAAAGGGAGAGAAGTTGAACTTTGAGTTGTGTCTCACAAGACTCTCATTCATCAAAGTTACAACAAGTGTTACACATGCTTCTATTTATAGACTAGGTAGCTTCCTTGAAAAGCTTTCTTGAGAAAACTTCCTTGAGAAGCTTCTTTGAGAAAACTTCCTTGAGAAGCTAGAGCTTAGCTACACACACCCCTCTCATAACTAAGCTCACCTCCTTGAGAAGCTTCCTTAAGAAGATTCCTAAAGAAGCTAGAGCTTAGCTACACATACCTCTCTAATAGCTAAGCTCACCTCCTTGAGATGAGAAGCTAGAGCTTAGCTACACACCCCCTATAATAGCTAAGCTCACCCCCATGACAAAAAACATGAAAATAACAAAAAAAGTCCTTATTACAAAGACTACTCAAAATGCCCCGAAATACAAGGTTAAAACCCTATACTACTAGAATGGCCAAAATACAAGGCCCAGACGAAGGAAAAACCTATTCTAATATTTACAAAGATAAGCGGGCTCATACTTAGCCCATGGGCTCGAAATCTACCCTAAGGCTCATGAGAACCCTAGGGCCTTCCCTTGGATCTCTAGCCCAATCTACTTGGAGTCTTCTAGCCAATGCCCTTGCGGGGTAGGATTGCATCAAGAATACTTGTTGTCAAACCCCAATTTCGTTCGGCGACTATCATTCACTAATGTTTTTACCGTACAAGATGAAAAAGGTAAGTTGCGACAGATGGCGACTCCATTGGGGACTTTGTTAGAGAGTTAAGCCATTCGGTCAGTGTGCAATTTTTATCGTGACTTTTTCTTTGTTTAGGTTGCCTTTTCTCTTTTGTATTTTTGTTTTGTCCATATTTTTATATAACCTCTTGCTATGATATTGTGTTTGGTGTGTGCATGTCTATCTATTACGTTCGTAGTTAGAAATATTTGTTTGTTTTGTGCACACATGGCACCTACACCTTTGCACACACATTGAAGTATTAGGCCCTATACTTGGGTCTGTGTGAGACATAGGAAGTGGAGGTCGATCTGTGGTCATGCTGGGTCTCCAACTCGCTTGATAACAGTGAAGCCTCATCTAGAGTTTTCCTCTCTTGATAATGCATTGTCGCTGGTAGTCCCTACCGCCACAATGTTGTTACCAAAGAGGATGATATCTCTAGAAGCCTTTCAAAGTTACATACAAGCACCCTTGGGAGTTATCACCGGATAGCAAACTTTCGATCCCCTCCATTAGGATCCTAAACTACGAACACAGAACAAACTCATTATGTCATATTTCTTTAATCTAGTCATGCATATATTTATAACATCGTAATAGTATACATCATTCCTATGTTTACCATTTTATTATCTTCGCACGTGGCATTTTTCATTAAGTCATTATTTTATCATGCTCATTCGTCTAGCATGTTTCTTTGTGCTACCAACCACATACCTTCTGTTGTCATTAGTCATTATGTTCACTCATGCATACTTCTGTCGTGTCGTTACTCATGCCTTGCATTCTTTTTCATCGTCAAAGTCATAAAAGAAGCGTGAAAGTCTGCACCACTTTCTTAGTTGCGTGCATTGGGTACCATGGTAATAACTGCAAACAAACCATGATGCCCAATGCATTATGGATAAGAAAAGATGGTCTTTCTGGCATCTTGTGTCGGTTGATAAATACGTTTATCATGCATAACATAACCATGCCTTGATGCATTCTTCATATCTCCTCTATGATAGGGTGTTGAAGTATTGGTCATCAGAATTTTCATTCTCGCAAATATGGGGTCGGACCAAGCGCCATCTTTTAAAAAGAGGTTCTATCATGTCAAAGTCAAGAATCTAGAGTTAGCCGACTTGCGAAAACTAGGGCAGCAGATGGATCAAGTTCAACGTCAAGCCTTCAACAAGGTATATGGGAAGATCTGAGATCTGGCAATGATAGAAGTATTCGTTGAAGCCATCGCATCTCTCACTCAATACTACAACCAATCACTCAGATGTTTCACTTTTGGGGACTTTCAGTTAGCACCAACCATAGAGGAGTTCGAAGGGATCTTAGGATGCCCGTTAGGGGGAAGGAAGCCATACCTTTTTTCCGGATTCTATCCTTCTATGGCAAGAATAGCAAAAGTGGTCAGGATCTCTGAACAAGAGCTAGACCGAGTGAAGCAAAATAGGAATGGGGTGGCAGGGATGCCAAGGAAGCACTTGGAGGAGAAGGCGGAAGCTCTGACTAGCCAAGGAGAATGGGCAACATTCATCGACATATTAGCTCTGCTAGTGTTTAGGACGGTACTATTCCCAAATGTAGACGGGTTGGTGGATCTAGCAGCAATCGACGCCTTTCTTGCTTATCACCACAGCAAGGAAAGCCCAGTCATTGCTGTTTTGGCGGATGCATATGATACATTCGACTTGAGATGCGAGAAGAGCAATGCAAGAATTGTCTGTTGTACGCCTGCTCTTTATGTATGGTTGGTATCCCATGTTTTTTATCATGAAGGTAGATCTGTTTGTCCCCTACAAGGTCATCGCATGTGCTCCGAAAAGGGTAAAGCAAATTGAGAAGAACTCTTGGCAGGCATGATGGAGGCGTCCATTAGTTGATTCCCACGGTGGAAAAAAGGAGGGCCATGAGTGTTATGCTCATGTGAAGGATTCCCAAATGTCCCCTTGATAAGGACGAAGGGTTGTATTAATTATAATCTCGCGCTGGCCATAAGATAGTTAGGCTTCCCTATGAAAGGTGTGACATCGGAGGAAACCATCGTGCCTTTCATCATGTGAGGTTTCAATGAAGCTAATGCGAAGATACTTCAAAGAATTCATAAAGCGTGGAATAGAGTGGAAAGAAAAGATAAGGAGCTTAGGGGAAGTAGCAATGGCGTCATCGGCGGCTATCACAAATGGTTGGAGTCTAGAATGCAAGGGATAACTTGGCTCCCAAAGCTAAAAGGTCTGAGTGGGAAAGAGGTTGAAATTCCTGAGGAGAGTGAAGAAGTGCAAGCTTTGAAAGCGGAGCTCGAAAAGACAAGAGTGGTGAAGGAGACGCTGAAGGCGGCAGTCACTAGGGTCAGGAAAGAATGTGATGAGCTGAAAGATATCAACATGACCATGGTTGAAGCGTTAGAGCAGGAAACAAAAAAGGGCTACAAGGAAGAATGGAGTAGGAACAAGTTTCGAGGGGCTTTGTGGGGCAGCAGTAACGAGCTCAAACTTAGAAAGGATGAGAGGGATAAATTGAAGAGTTCTCAGAGGTCAAAGAGAAGTTTGACAGAGCAGTTGAACCAAATGGAAAAGAATATGTTGGTAATCGTTGATCAATATAAAGAAAAGGTGAACCTGGCTACTAGTCACGGGCAGATGCTGGAAGATGAACAGGCAAAGGTATCAGCTTTGTAGACTGAAAGGGAAGCAAGAGAAGGGGTGATAAAGTTATTGCACAAGGAAGCCATGAAATGGATGAATAGATTTTCTCTCACTCTGAATGAAAGTCAAGAGCTTCCAAGGTTGTTAGCCAGAGCCAAGGCGATGGCTGACACGTACTCTGTTCCTGATGAAGTTCACGATCTTTTCGATTACTCCCAACACATGGTCGAACTAATGACCCACATAATTAGAAACCGCTGAGGTGTCTGTGTTGTATTTATGCTCTGACTCTGACAAGATATGATGAACCATGTCGTTTTAATGAAAATAGGATTTGATTTGACCCTATGTTCTATGGAATGTCCTGTGTGAATTCAATACTTCAGTGACTTATCATTGTCATGCATTCACGTTTATTCAGTTGTTGCATTACTCATTGCATTCTATTTTTAGCAGTCATTGTCATCATCAAAAAGTAATCATAGTAACCAAAAAGAATGAATGCACTTTACGACACCCTTACCGAACACGTGCCAAGGCTAGAGTCATGAGCGAGATAGAGGAAGTTCAGGAACAGATGAAGGCCGACATGGAGGCCACGAAAGACCAAATGACCACCATGATGGAGGCCATGATAAGCATGAGGAAAATGATGGAGGTCAACGTGGCTGCAGTCGCCACTACAAGTGTCGCCACAGAGGTAGACCCAACTCACCCATCTGGTGTGAATCAAGTAAGTCATCCAGTCCTAGATATGGTAAGTCAGGGAGGCGAGGCATTAGGAAGTACAGGTGGCCCCCATTTTGCGCAAGTCCAGAGCAAGCATCCTTTCACACTGTATGGCCTGCCTCCCAACTATGCACCACCCAATGTTGTACATGTGTCGATGAGGACGTTGACCACTCTACTCCTATACCCCTTGAGAGACAACAACCTCAGTCTGCGCATGCATATGTCACTCAACCCATGGGGGAGACACATGAAGTACCCCGAGACAACACTCTGGCCTACTTCTAGCCTTACCTCAGATATGCAACTGAAGGACAAGCATTTGGTGGCATACCCCAGCCGAACACCTTGGAAGACCCTTAGTATCGTCCACAACCGCAACTACAACCCCTACATTTTTTGATGGGAAGACTACCTCCTGCCATGGTGGAAAGGGAAAAATTCAATCACATAGAAGAAAGGTTGAGGGCCATTGAAGGAGGTGGAGACTACCCTTTTGCTAACATGGCGGAACTATGCCTAGTACCTAATGTCATCATTCCTCCGAAATTCAAGGTGTCAGACTTTGACAAATACAAGGGGACTACTTGCCCCAAGAACCACCTGAAGATGTACTGCTGGAAGATGGAGGCGTACACAAAGGATGAGAAACTCTTGATGCATTTCTTTCAAGAGAGTTTGGTCGGGGCAGCTATCACTTGGTACACCAATCTAGAATCTTCCCGGATCCATTCTTGGAAAGATCTAATGGTTGCCTTCATCAGGCAATACTAGTACAACTCCAACATGGTTATGGATAGAATACAGTTGTAAAACATGTGCAAAAGGGAGCATGAATCCTTCAAAGAATATGTCTAGAGGTGGAGGGATCTTGCGGCTCAGGTAGCACCCCCAATGATGGAGAGGGAAATGATCACAATGATAGTAGACACTTTTCCTATGTTCTACTACGAGAAAATGGTAGGTTACATGCCCTCAAGTTTTGCAGATCTAGTATTTGCGGGCGAAAGGATCGAAGTAGGCCTAAGAAGGGGCAAGTTCGATTATGCCGCTTCAACAAGTGCTGGCAATAAGAGGACTGGAATAGGTGGGGCAAAGAAAAAGGAGGGAGATGCCCATGCCGTAACCACAACACCCACATGGCCAAATTCCCAAAAAACCCTCACAACCCCATGTACCAATATCCCCCGCACCAATACAATTACTCGGCCAGTATCGGATCTCCCCTCTACCCAACGCCCATCTGATCAAGCATGCCCAATCAACCACAAAGACCTCCCCAACACCACCAACAAAATCCATTCCCTACACAGCCCAGACCAAGTGTAAATCCCAACCCCAATACAAACACCAACCCAATGAGGAACTTCCCAGAAAGAAAACTCGCGGAGTTCACCCCAATACCAATGTTGTATGCCAACCTGCTACCATCCTTGCTCAGCAACTAAATGGTTGTGGCGAGCCCCAGAAAAGTCTATCAACCTCCATTTCCTTGATGGTACAATCCTAACGCCACATGCGCCCATCATGGTGGCGTCTCGGGGCACTCTGTCGAGCAATGTGTGGCCTTTAGCACAAGGTACAAAGCTTGATTAATGCTAGGTGGCTGACTTTCCAAAAGGATAGTCCAAATGTAAGGATTAATCCACTTGCCAATCATGGAGGCTCGACGGTAAACGCATTGGAAGAATGGAAGTCTCGAGAGCTGAAGCAGATAGGGGATGTGTCGACTTCCAGGCGGTTTATATTGGAAGCATTGTGCGAGGCCGGTATAATTAACCTTAACGATGACAAAGGAAATTCGTGCTTGATGCATCTAGGGACGTCGCACAATGTGGAAACATGCCCAATAGCTGAGGAGTTGCTACAGGGAATGATAAGCAGGGGGTAAATTGAAATTTGCAGTGCAAAGAAGGAGGAAGGGGAGGTATGTATGCAATCGGGTGACAGAAACCCAAGCAAGCCTAAACCCTTGGTGATCCATTTCACCAAGGACATTACCACTCAGATACCCCAAGGTTTCCAGCCCCCTATAGCAAAAATGCCAGCACCCTTCCCTTACAAGAGTGATAAGGCAGTACCATGGAAATATGGTGTACAAGGGCCTGATGAAAGGCAGGACGCATCTGTCATACGTGTCGGGAATGGCATGCCGGCTACTAAGATCACAAATATTTTTGGTACAAGTGGCATGACTCGTAGCGGGCGGTTTTTGCCCCCCCCCCCCCCCCCAAACTACCGGCAAGGTCTAAAGACAAGAGGAAGGCGAAGGCGGATATAGGCGAGAGGGAGAAGACGGGCCCAACCACGAATGACGAGGCCCTTGTTGGGAAGCTTATAGAGGAAAGAGACAACTTTAGCCAGAGAGATATATCAGCTGAGGAGGCGACTGAATTTCTGAGAATCATTCAATAGAGTGAATTCAAAGTGATTAAGAAATTGAACAAAAATCCAGCCACGATCTCTCTATTAGGGCTGCTCATGAACTCCGAGCCTCATCGGGCGTTGTTGGTCAAAATTTTGAATGAGGCCTATGTAGCGCAAAACGTATCAGCCGGCTTTGAGGGCATAGTCAACAACATCACTGTAAACAATTACCTGACTTTTGCCAATAAGGAGATGCCAGTTGAGGGCAGGGGACACAACAAAGCTTTGCATGTGTCCGTCAAATGCATAGATCACATAGTGGCCAAGGTACTCATTAACAATGGCTCTTCCCTCAATGTCATGCCCAAAACTACATTGGATAAGCTGCCATTTGACGCATCGCATATGAGGCTAAGTTTCATGGTGGTAAGGGCTTTTGATGGTAGCCGGCGTGACGTGAGAGGAAAGATCGATCTCCTGATTCAAATTGGGCCACACACATGCTAGATAACTATCCAAGTAATGGACATAAACCCCGCCTACAATTGCCTGCTAGGTCGGCCTTGGATCCATTCTGTTGGGGTGGTCCCGTCAATGTTGCACTAGAAATTAAAGTTTGTGGTGGAAGGACAGCTGGTTATAGTGTCGGGTGAAAAAGATATACTAGTGAGTTGTCCATCCTCTACACCCTATGTGGAAGCTGTGGAAGAGTCATTGGAAACATCTTTTCAAGCACTAGAAATTGTGAACAATGCTTATATGGAGGCTCCTCCGATGCAACCACGTTTATCTGGTGCCTCTTTGATGGTGGCCCAAGTCATGTTAAGGGATAGGTATGAGCTAGGAATGGGTTTAGGCCGGTATGGTGATGGCACGACAAGCTTGGTGAAGTTCGTTGAAAACTATGGGAGGTTTGGTCTGGGTTACGAGCCTACACATGCCGACAAGAGAAGGGTCGCCTTAGAAAGGAGAGAAAGAAGCCTAGCCCATTTACAAGGGCGGGGACTGTAGATGGAGAGGGTCCTTATCTGCCACATTAGCAAGAGCTTTATCAACGCGAGGTGGATGCATGAGAATCAGGTTGTTGTGCTAGACGAAGAAACCAACTAAGAGCAGCCAAGTTGGGTGCAGCCGTGCTCCCCGGGTTTTGAATTAAAGAATTGGTGGATCATGGAGTGACCCGAGATTTCAGTGTTAAATCCAGTGTAATCCAGTAGTTTGAACCCTATTGCTGGGCCTAGGCTTTAGGGTCTACTTCTTTTGTTGGGCATACCTCTTGCTTTAATGTTCCCGCAATATTAAATATACGACCCTTTTTATTGATATGCTCTCTCTCGCACTTTCGTCCATTTCATTCTTCTGCATATTTATTTTCGTTGCAATTAAATGATTTGATGCGGATCCAACAATGAGTCCTATGAAGGTAGTGATACCGAGGACCCGGATGTTGACTTTGAGCAACTGGTAAATCAAGCCGAGGAGGAAGAAAATAAGGATTAGGGACATCCGCCAGATTTGAGGAGAATGGTGGAGCAAGAAGAAAGGGAGGTGAAGCCGCACTGAGAAGAGACAAAGATAGTGAATTTAGGCGTTGGTGAAGAAAAAAAGGTCAAAGTCGGCACTTGTATGTCCATGAACGCCTAAGATAAGTTAGTCTGAATCCCGAGTGCTCCCCAGTAAAACAAAAATTGAGGAGAATGAAACCTGAGATGTCCCTAAAGATAAATGAGGAAGTGAAGAAGCAATTCGATGCCAATTTTTTGGCCATTGCTGGGTACCCAGAATGGGTCACCAATATCGTGCCGGTCCCAAAAAAGGATGGGAAGGTGAGAATGTGCATGGATTATCAGGATCTAAATCGAGTCAGTCCAAAGGATAACTTTCCTTTGCCGCACATCGATGTTATCGTAGATAACATGACCAGTTTTGCCCTATTCTCTTTCATGGATGGGTTTTTGGGTTACAATCAAATAAAGATGGCACCGAAGGATATGGAAAAGACAACCTTCATTACTCTATGGGGAACCTTCTGCTACAAGGTGATGTCATTTGGGCTGAAGAACGTTGGGGCAATGTACCAGCAGATGGTGACGTTATTCCCATGACATGATGCATAAAGAGATCGAGGTCTACGTGGATGACATAATCTCCAAATCAAGGACGAAGGAGGAACACCTAGTCAATTTGCGGAAGTTGTTTAAGTGATTGCGTAAATACAGGTTAAGGCTAAATCCCGCAAAGTGTACATTCGGAAAATTTCTCAGCTTTGTCATTAGCCAGAAGGGAAAAAAGGTGGATCCAGACAAGGTAAAAGCAATCCTTGAGATGCCCGAGCCACGTACCGAGAAGCAGGTTTGAGGTTTCTTGGGAAGGTTGAACTACATAACGAGATTCATATCATAGTTAACCGCCACTTTCGAGCTTCTTTTCAAATTGTTGTGTAAAAATCAGTCTGTCCAATGGGACAATGATTGTCAAGTGGCATTTGAAAGGATTAAATGGTGTTTGATGAATCCTCATGTGCTCGTGCCACCGGTGCCCAGAAGACCTCTTATCCTATACATGACAGTATTAGATGAGTCGATGGGGTGTGTGTTGGGACAGCACGATGAATCCGAAAAAAGGGAGCAGGCCATCTACTACTTAAGCAAGAAGTTCACAGCATGCGACATGAACTACTCGTTGCTAGAGAGGACGTGTTGTGCCTTAGCATGGGCAGCTCACCGTTTGAGGCAGTATATGCTGAGTTACACTACTTGATTGGTGTCCAAAATGGATCCCGTCAAGTACATCTTCGAAAAACCCGTTCTTACTGGGAGGATAGCTCGGTGGCAGGTTCTGTTGTCAGAATTCGATATTGTCTACGTCACTCAGAAGGCGATAAAGGGGAGCGCCTTGGCAAATTATCTAGCTCAACAGCCCATAAGCGATTATCAGCCTATGCATCCAGAATTCCCTGATGAGGATATTATGGCATTGTTTGAAAAGGAGGTTCAATAAGAGGACAAGGATAAGTGGGTTCTGTGGTTTGACGGTGCGTCTAATGCATTAAGCCAAGGGATTGGGGCGGTGTTGGTTTCCCCGGACAAGTAATATATACCTTTCACAGCTAGGTTGTGTTTCGACTGCACAAAAAGTATAGCGAAATACAAGACATGTGCCCTAGGGATCCAAGCGGCGATCGACTTTAGGGTCAAGTTGCTCAAAGTATACGGGGACTCAACATTGGTCATTCATCAGTTGAAAGGTGAATGGGAGATCAGAGACCACAAGTTGGGGCCTTACCAGGCTTACATCAGGAAATTGATGGAACTCTTTGATGACATATCATTTCATCACATTCCTAGAGAGGAAAACCAGATGGTCGGCGCTCTTGCCACTCCGTCGTCCATGTTCAAAGTGAGCCCACACGGAGATTTTCCATACATTGAATTCAGATGTCGTGTTGAGCTTGCATATTGTTATTTGGTAGAAGAGGGAGAGGGTGGTAAACCTTGGTACTTCGATATCAAGTGATACATTAAGGATAAGGAATACCCACCTAAGGCCTCTGACAATGACAAGAGGACATTACGGAGATTGGCAACCAGTTTCCTCCTGAGTGGGAATGTCTTGTACAAAATAAACCATGACATGGTGTAGCTTCAATGTGTGGATGCAAAAGAGGCTGAACAAATGCTAGTAGAGGTGCATGAGGGATCCTTTGGTACACATGCCAATGGACATGCCATGACCCGAAAGATTTTGAGGGCAGGGTATTACTGGCTCACTATGTAGAAAGATTGTTGCATTCATGTGAGGAAATGCCATATATGCCAGACCTTTGTTGATAATGTTAATGCTCCACCTGTACCATTGAATGTGTTGGCAGCACCGTGGCCATTCTCAATGTGGGGCATAGATGTGATCGGGGCCATCGAACCAAAGCCTTCAAACAGACATCACTTCATTTTATTCGCCATTGATATATGGGCCTTGGCCCATGGCTCATGAAAGCACTTTTCATGATAAGTAGCACTCTTCATGAAAGCACTTTTCGAGGGTAAGAGATTGGCTGCCATGAGCCACTCAAGTAAGTACCATCTCCATCTAATTTTACCTTTTCCTTGTGATATGTGGTTCTTTGATTGTTGCTTCCTTGCAATGTTTGTGACATGAGTTATGTGTAAACCCATGACCAAATGCTTTGATTGGTGGCTGTAATGGATGGCTCTAGGCCTATCCTTGGTTCTTTTATGAATTTGCATGTCGTGTTGCTCCTTATCCCTCATTTATACATGTTTTAACATGCGCACACCAATTGTTTGATGAAATGTCACAATGACTATTCTATGTGTTATTTTGAAGTTTAAATAGGTAATGATCTTTACACATGTTCAGCCATTATTTTAGGTGCATGATCAACTTAGGTTTTTAAATTAAATGCCAAGGGTATGAACTAAGCTTGATGTTTCGGACATTGCTTTAGATGCAAATACATAAGTCATATGAATGCTTAAAGTTGTTTGGATTGAATTGGCCTAATTGTTTGGTTAAACTTGCTGCACTAGGGTGGGTTCATTGCACATGAATTGCTATAGAATATCAAATTCTTTCTTTCAAAACAATACACACTGAGTTGTGATTTTTATTAGTTGTATGATAAAACATACAATTAGTAAAAACCACACAAAATTGATTGACTTCTTGGTTTCTATACTTGGGATAACTAAAACAATATGATTATGTATTTCATGCAAAATAATTTTTAGGCCAAATTTTAGTTGGATGTGTCTTTGTAGGTGATGGCCCCGAAGAAGCTTTCTGTTAAAAGGGCTAGGAAGGCCACCGCAGGGGGGGATCTAGTGTAGCCCCTCAAGTGGAGATTGAGTTTGACGGACACCATTTCCAAAGTGAGGAGCATCAGCGTCATTTCGAAGTGATTAAGGATTGGTTTTTCCTCAAAGAAAGATGGGTCCAGCTAGAAGAAGGAGAGTACACAGAATTCCAGGTGGAGGTTGCCAAGAGGCAGTGGACCCAGCTGACAGAGCCCATGGCTAAGTATGACCCTAAGATAGTCATGGAGTTCTACGCAAACGCCTGGCCCATTGAAGAAGGAGTCATGGATAAGCGTTCCTGGGTGCGGGGCCAATGGATCCCATATGATGAAGATGCTATCAACCAATTCCTGGGGCATCCATTGATCTTAGAAGAGGGACAAAGGTTTGAATACGCTGAAAGAAGAAGCCAAGTCTCAGGTTTTGATGAAGAGGCCACAGGCCAGCTACTGTGCTCCCCAAGACATTATTTTGCATGGAGCGTGACAGGGAGGCGGTGTGGATCATGTGCATTAGCATGACCACTTTGACTCAGATCTGGATGACACTTCTGCTCAGCAACATCCTTCCCAGTGACCATAATTCTGATCTCCCACTTCCTAAATGTCAGTTGGTCTATGCTATCCTGACCCAAATCAGTGTTCATGTAGCACAGCTTATCTCGGAGGCCATTTACTAGTTCGTGGGTATTGTACCTCCGAGACACCCAATGGACCTAGAGAAGTCCAATAGGGCATTGGGATTTCCAGCATTGATCACAGGCCTCTGCCAATTCTACGGGGTACCGATCTCGCCCATAAAGCTCATCTGGCCCCCCATTAACAGGTCCTTCATTAAGAAGTATTGCATGCCAAGGTAGGCACAACAGCTGAGGCAAGACCAGCAGCAGTACCCGACAGCAGATGCACCACCACCGCCTCCACATCAGCCACTGTCCTTAGATTCCATCTCGGCTCACATGCAAAGGATGGAGCTCCAGATGCACGCATACATGCAGCATTTGGCTGACTAGCAGGCTGCAAACCATAGAGGTCAGGTGCAGTTGAACGATAGCTTCTATCAGTATACACTGCACCAGCAGCGCCAGGACCCTAACCCTTATCCGTGGCCTACTCCTGAGTAGTTCAGAGCCATTGTTGCATGGCCTGAGGATAGGCCTAATTTTCAGGGAGGTGCAAGTCCCACAGAGGCCCAAGGAGATGAAGACAAAGCTGAGGAAGACGAAGATATGGTAAATGTGATGGATTTCTTCCTTTGAGGAGACTGAGCCTCCCGACCAGGACCTTCTAAATTTGTGAACTTGTCTTTATCTTAATTATCGCTTTCAATACTTTGTTATGTTATTTCTTTGTGATGATTGTTTGAAACAAAAAAAACAAAAAAACAACTGAAGGAACTTACGCGTGGTTTCATTTCTATTTTTGTGCGCCCTTTGATTTTTGATAGAGTAGTCTCGGATTACAACTTTGTCTAGGTTTCAAACTTTTTCTAAAACTAACATGCTTTTTAAAAGAAACAATCACCAGTATTCTTTGAGAATTTTGCAGATCAAAACACAACATAAAGGGGTTTTTGAAAAAAGAAAATATGTATCTTAGGGTGAAAATAATGAAGGACTTTCCTGAATACCGAATGGACTCGGATGTTTTGCATAGAACTGATAAAAGGACAATTGTTGAAACACTAATTTGATCTAAATGTGGAAATAGACCCTAAGCCTTAGTGACTGTGTGACCACAAATTTTATGTTGAGTGTCTGCATGGATATGTTCTATGATTGATTTTGCATGAATTTCTAATTGTCATAACATATGATTCATGGAAGTGATATGGGCTTTCCTTCTTTCTAAGCCATTGGCCAAACAGTTATCCCAATATACATTATTTTCTTCCATTTGCAAGCCTTTTGAGCCAGACATTTGATTTTTATGAGAACCCTAACCTAGGATGAAAGTGTCCTACCTTACCTTAAGATAAGAGAGCAAGGGTATCTTCCAAAGGAGATTTCTATCATCTTTTGGTTAGTCATGGATTTTTGAAGGAAATTAAATGTTCATCAAAAAAAGGAGAAATGAAAACAAAAAAGAAAGAAAGGAAAAAGAAAAAGAAAAAAAATCAATCAAAAATGGAGAAGAGCAAAGGAAATAGAAAAGAAAAACAAGTTCTTTGGAACAAAAAATGTCAAAACCATGTACAAAGTTGTTGTAAAGAGTAAAAAGGAAGGGAAACAATAGTAACTTGTTCAAGACATGAGGGGATAGGAAGTGATCGCCTGTTTAAGTTACTAACCAAATCTTTATGTCTGCTCTCCTACTCACACCAAAACGAAGAAAGACCAGAGCAACTAAAGCCAAAATTTCCTACAAGTCTGACCTTAAAAAGTCCTACTGATCCATGTTGATTATGCACATTATCTTTGATTTGATGGGAAATGACTTGCAAAATCAATTTATGAAATATTTGTGATTTGGAATTGAGATGAAACACTGGTCTGTGTGAGATTTTATACACACTTGAGCAGTTTTCCTCTATTCAGTTAAACCCAGTATTTCTTCTAATGCTCCTTTAGAAACGAAATGCAAAATGTCTTAATATCATTATTGGTTATGAGAAACTCTATCTTTGCGCTTTCATTCCTCATTTGTCGCATTATTTTTGAAAAAAAAATGCGTGTTGTTCTGATTGGTTTGGAGGTTTGTTTCCTCACCAAGCGTATTCGTTTTTTTTAGCGAAGGCTTCAAAGACTTCAATGTCTTTTGTCTTTGCATTTTAAAGACTTAAATGTCTTTTGTCTCTAACATTTCGAAGACTTCAATGTCTTTCATCTTTACATTTCAAGACTTCAATGTCTTTTGTCGTTACATTTTAAAGACTTCAATATCTTTCGTCTTTACAGTTTAAGACTTCAATGTCTTTTGTCTTTACATTTCAAAGACTTCAATGTCTTTTGTCTTTACATTTCAAGATTTCAATGTCTTTTGTCTTTACATTTCAAGACTTCAATGTCTTTTGTCTTTACATTTCAAAGACTTCGATGTCTTTTGTCTTTACAATTCAAGACTTCAATATCTTTTGTATTTACATTTCAAAGAATTCAATGTCTTTGGTCTTTACATTTCAAGAGTCCAATGTCTTTTGTCTTTACATTTCAAAGACTTCAATGTCTTTTGTCTTTTACATTTCAAAGATTCCAATGTCTTTCGTCTTTACATTTCAAAGACTTCAATGTCTTTTGTCTTTTACATTTCAAAGACTCCAATGTCTTTTGTCTTTTACATTTCAAAGACATCAATGTCTTTTGTCTTTTACATTTCAAAGACTTCAATGTTTTTTGTCTTTTACATTTACAAGACTTCAATGTCTTCAGTCTTTACATTTTACAAGACTTCAATGTCTTCAGTCTTTTACATTTCAAGACTTCAATGTCTTCAGTCTTTCACATTCTCAAAGACTTCAATGTCTTTTGTCTTTTACATTTACAAGACTTCAATGTCTTCATTCTTTACATTTTACAAGACTTCAATGTCTCCTATTTTGTTGTGCAAGAATACAATGTCTTTTGCTTAATACTTTTGATACTTCCATGTCGATAACTATTTGTTCTTTTTATAGGTTTCGCTTCCTTGGCTTTCGCCAATTACCGGTTGGATAGCAAGATCGCTCGAATGAAATTAGTGTCCTTATCTTTACTTACCTTTTCATTTTCAATAAAAGATAAGTAAAGAGGGGCAACTGTTAGACCCTAATTTCGTCTGGGACTATCATTCACTAATGTTTTGATTCTCGCTAGCCGAACTGTGTTGTTCGACATTAGTTGCCGCACAAGACAAAAGATCGTTCAATGTTTTGATCAAGAATGCGAAAAATGCCAAAAATGAGGGGCAAAAGGGTCTTTTCATTAAGTTTCCCGGACCCTAGCTCGCCCAGGCTAGCCTCTGGCTCGCTTGGGCCCCCAAATGACTTCAGGGTGAAGGAACCAGCTCGCCTGGGCAAGCCAATTACTTCATGACTAAGTCTTAGCTCGCCTGGGCGAGCTGCCATTGTCCCAAGTGCCCCTTTTTCTATAAATAGGCATGAAGGGGAGGCTGAGAAGGGGTTCCAGCATAGAGGAGTGAAGGGGCTGAGAAGGGGTTCCATCGTGACTGTGATCAATCTCTACATCATTCTTTGTTCAGTGTTCTTCGTGTAACCGTCGGTTAGTTTTGTTTTTAAGATTTGAATGTGATTTGTACACCCTTAAAGGTCCCCCTTGTTGTTTTGTGCATATTCATCTTCTCCTTCTGCCATCGATAATCTCATTATTTTTTGTAAAGTTTAATCTTAATCGATCATTAGCGCCGTAAAGTTGTCTTTTAAAGACATTGAAAGTTAATAAAACCAACGCATAACTAATTTTCTCTCCATCAAAGTCACTTGAGATCGTTCAAGGTCCAACACCTTAAGGACCCTCTTTTGTTCTTATTAATTAAAAGTGAACCTTTGAAAAGCATAAAAAACAATTTGACACACAAACTTTCTCACTTTAAAGAATTACGTAGGTCTAAATTCCTCATCACACTTGAGGATAAGTAGGAGCAAAGGCAACACCCTTGTCGACCCCAAAAATAAAAAGATATAAAAAAGGTAAAAATAAATAACTTTTGAAGTCACGTTGCACACTTGATTAAAGGCTACTGTCCTTCCTGACCGACACGTGGGGTGCTAATACCTTCCCCATGCGTAAACAACTCCTGAACCCTTATTTTCAAAATTTGCAAACCTCTTTTTTGATTTTTTTCTAACGTTTTCCTCGAATAAACACTGGTGGCGACTCCCGCACGTTTTTCTTTTTGGAAAGACGCACCTTTGCTTTTTGCCTCGCACCCCCGTTGAAGTGTAGGTTGTGACACTTGTAAAGCCAACAATGACAGGTTAGAATACTTGTTTTGCAATCAAGTTTTGATTAGTGAAATCCTAGGATTGGACGTAGCTCAAGTTGAGTGAACCAGTATAAACCTAGTGTTTCTACTTGTCTCCATAACGGTTTATTAAGCATTCTTATAACACTTTTCATCGCCTTTTAACACCAAGTGTTTATTTGAAAAACTATTTCAAGAACTCTATTTTATTTTTCATTGGATGGCCATACTGAATTTCATTATATATTTATTTCATCCTCAATGGACGACTTGTGTTTAATACATTACTATCTACATTATCTTTTATATCACAAAAAGTTTATATCTTTGATATACACACTATTTAACCTCCCACTTTTAGTGTGTTTCTTGTTGTTTCAAAATCACTTTCTCTCTTCCACCCTTACTAAAAGAACTGAAGAATCTTTCAAGACCATCACCACTTACAAAAGCAATAAAATCTTCAATAAAGGTTGAGTGCATTAAGAAACCAACCCAAAGAAACCAAAATTGTTAGCAAATGGCCAAAGCAAATGAATTTGGACAAAGGCAAGTAAGGGAAACTCATTAGAAAAAGACTCAAAAGAGCCAATTTCCTCACCTTAATCAAAGGTAACCCGCATGTTTGGATTGACATCTCAAGAGAATTTAGGTAAACAACTTTTAATTGAATTAAAAAAATGTAATTAAAAATATAATAAAAATTTAATAGCATTAAATTTCTCCATACATGTTGACAACATATGATAAAAGAAAAGGTTAATCACAAAAGAATGTTATCTTTCTCAACCACAAAGGAAGTGGTAATGTTGACCAGAGTAATATGGTAATCCATGAAACTTGGTTGAACAAAGCAATTGAAACACCTGTATAAGCAATTACTCTGGTCATCCTAACAGATCAAATGAAAAAGGTTAGTCTCAAAGATTAAAATAGATAGCTATTTTCAATAGTTGGCTTCCGAGAGTCATGCATCACTTCAGGGAACCAAAAACAAATTCGTTAATTTAATATATAATGATCAATAACTCAAAATGAATCAAGAAATGCAAAACCAAGCACACCTATCTTCTATTCTAATTGTTTAAATTTCTTGGTAACATAAAAATCCATAACCCCAAACTCAAAAAACCCAATTGGAGCATAAGTTAGAGAAAACCCTTATAATATTGTAGATCTTGCAACCTACAAGCACTCGATGATAAAGGGAGGGTCTAGCGAAGTGACAAATGAGCGAAGCACTTGTGAGAGTGAGCGTCATTAACACAATGGCACGGCGTAGAGGCACTATGGAGTTGAGAAGGGGGTGCAAAGGTGGTGAGAAATGGCACGATCACCAGTGACTAGAGTGCTCCAGGAAGGGGGTATAGATGTGGTGCTAGGAGGGCTACGGGTCCAAGAAGGGGATGTGGAGGTAGAATGAGAAAATAAAGAGGAAGAAAGTTCTAATAGAATACTATTGAGTGAGAAAAGAAAAATATATTAATGCAAAGGTCCTACATTTTCTCATTTGTCTCATCGTAGGGTTCATGGCTTGTGTTGTAACAAATAAATTTCATATACCTCAAGGCACAAACTAACACTGAAACATACCCAAAAGTGAAAAATTCTCAACTTTTAGTACAAAAAGTGATGGAAGCTTGCTTGTGAAGCTTTTATGAAGGCTGGATCTTTGAGCTTCAATGAGGTCCTTCAATGGTGATTTTCCACCATGGAGATGCAGCGGAAGATAAAGGAGAAGAGGTGAGAGGAGGCATCATCCACTAGGGAATAAGCCATGGAAGAAAAAGCTTCACCACCAAGAGAGTGCCTTGAATAAGAAGCTTAAAAAGGAAGCTTCAATGGAGGAAAAGAAAGAGAGAGAGAAAGAGAGAGGGGGGCAACATAAAATTGAAGGAGGAAAAGAGGGAGAGAAGTTGAACTTTGAAGTGTGTCTCACAAGACTCTCATTCATCAAAGTTACAACAAGTGTTACACATGCTTCTATTTATAGCCTAGGTAGCTTCCTTGAGAAACTTCCTTCAGAAGCTTCCTTGAGAAGCTAGAGCTTAACTACACACACCCTTCTAATAACTAAGCTCACCTCCTTGAGAAGCTTCCTTGAGAAGCTTCCTTGAGAAGATTCCTAGAGAAGCTAGAGCTTGGCTACACACATCCTCTAATAGCTAAGCTCACCTCCTTGAGATGAGAACCTAGAGCTTAGCTATACACATCCCCTATAATAGTTAAGCTCACCCATGCCAAAATACATGAAAATACAAAAAAGTCCTTACTACAAAGACTACTCAAAATGCCTTGAAATACAAGGCTAAAACTCTATACTACTAGAATGGCCAAAATACAAGGCTGAAAAGAAGGAAAAAACCTATTCTAATATTTACAAAGAAGAGAGGATCCAACCTTTGCCCATGGGCTCAGAAATCTACCCTGAGGTTCATAAGATCCCTAGGGCCTTCTTTAGCAGCTCTAGCCCAATCCTCTTGGAGTCTTCTATCTAATACCCTTGGGGGATAGGATTGCATCAAAAAGGGTGTCCATAAGATTCTAAAACAAAACTTTTAAAATGGTTTATTAACTTTTAACATGGTAATTGTCAAAAACTTGCCATGAAAAATCAAAAAAGGAGAAACCTTCTTCGTAAGAAATGGAGAAAGCATCACCGTAAGAAATACAAATTTAAATATATTAAATTGGAGTAGTAAGTCCAAAATAAATAAGTCTATATTACAATTGATTGATTATGAAAAAAAATAAGTCAATAAAAATAAAAGGGTAGAACCAAACTGAAATTGCAGATTGAATAGGAAAAATTCTCTTGATCAATGACTTGTATTGTTATAGATGACTAGTACGGACTTGTAATAGTGTTGCAATTCATTTTGGAATGCAATGATGGGTGGCTCAGTGTCAATGATGGAAGAAGTTGTTGGACAAGTGGCCTCAGATATCTTAAGAATGGGGTTGAATTAAGATATCACAGACTATTCCCCAATTAAAAATTCTACTTTTAATTTAACCCAACAACCCAAGATTCCTTTTAAACAAGAACTCCTAGATAATAATGCAAATTAATCTTACTAAATAGAAATAATAAGCAATAAACAATAAAGGAGTTTAAGGGAAGAGAAAATGCAAACTCAGATTTATACTGGTTCGGCCACACCCTTGTGCCTACGTCCAGTCCCCAAGCAACTCACTTGAGAGTTCCACTATCTTGCAAAATCTCTTTACAAGTTCTGAACCACACAAGGACAACCCTTCCTTTGTGTTCCGATTTCTTTACAACAAGAGACCCTCGATGTCTTAATCCCTTTTGAGAAATAGAAAGACGAGAAGAATTGAGCAGTCAATTAATTCCTTATTGAATTGCAAGTGTATTGGCCAAGGAATTTTTAAGAGGATAAAATGATTTTTCTTTTTGAGAGGATAAGACTTTTTGTTCTGAAAAACTCTAAGCAAATTCGTGTTCCAAGTCACATATAAATAGACCTTTGATGGTCATGTGAAAACCATTTGAAAAGTTGTGACCCCTGGAAATAATTTTTTTAAAATCTCCTCTGGTAATCGATTACAAGACTTGTGTAATCGATTACAGGCTTTAAAATTTGAATCAAAATGTTCAGTAACTGCTAGTAATCGATTACCATCCATGTGTAATCGATTACACAGTGTAAAATTTGAATTCAAATTTTTAATAGCTGTTATAAGTCATTTTGGCCACTGGTAATCGATTACCAGAGAGTAAATCTCTTGAAAAAAGACATTTTTGCTTAAATTTCTTGGCCAAACCTTTTGCAGTTTCAATTTTGAATTCCCTTCCTAAAACACTAGAGATCTTCTTGATGTTGTATCTTGTATTCTTGGATTTTTGTCTTGAATTAAACTTGAGAAGCGCATTTTCATAAGGCATTGTCGCAACGTGCCCTTTTGCGGGTGCGCTTTCCAAAGGAGGAAAGATGCGCGAAGTCGCCACCAACGTTTATTTGTGGAAAACATCGGGAAAACCGAAGGAAACTGGTCAAAAATAAAAATTCTAAGTTCGGGAGTTATATTTACGCTTGAGGAAGGTATTAGCACCTCTTACGTTTGTCTCGAAGGACAACAGCCTATTTTTCAGAATTGTGGAAATTGTGTTATCTTAACTTTTAGTTCTTTTTATTTTTTGAGATCGACAAAAGCGGGGCTCTTGCTCCTACGTACCCTCCATCAAAGAGGAAATCAGACCTACGTAGTTCTTTCTTTAAAGGTGAATCAAGCGATTCTTTTACTTGAAAGGTGATCACTTAAAGGTGTTGGGCCTTTAAAAATGATCCATTTAACTTGGTAAGAAAAAGTTGAGATAAAACTTTCAAATCCTTTTTTAGTGATTTTTTGGTGGACGAGCTTGACTTGGCGAATTGATTTTAGCCTTAGTTTCGCTTTAGTTATTAGTCAATTCAATTAAGAATGAGAAATCCCAAAGAGAAAACGTCCGATTGATTTTTGTGCTTTATTTTACTAAAAGATATTTTTTATTATTATATTATTATTTTACCTCTTTTTTTATTTCCAACGTGGTTACGGCACGACCGAACGGTCGGAATTCAGTTTAACAGAAATTAACGAATACTACAATTCAAATGATCGGTGGAAATTTATTTTATTTTTAGATTAGGCGCGAAATGACTTAAATAAATGACTGAAGCACGTCAAAAGAGGGTACGGAAAGTAAATGAAACGAGAATAAAAGTACACAAAACAAATGGGGACCACCACGGGTACATAGAATGAATTGAAAATATCGATTTCGAAACTTACCCGTTGAAGAACGAAGAACGGATGAAGAACGGTGAATAACGGAGGAAAACCTTCACGAATTTGCTTACGGAAACCTCTCGGAAGCGTTACAGAAGCACCTCGACTTGGATTTTCTTCACAGAAACAATTTATTTCACCCAAAACAGTTGAAATACCTCACCAGGGGCATCCGGGATCCATAGAACAGCCCCCTTCAGCCTATTTATAGGAAAAAGGGGGAGGAGGTTGCCGCCCAGCTCGCCCAGGCAAGCTGGGTTGTGGAAGCAACCCAGCTCCAAAAAAACATTTTGGAAGGCCCAATTCAAAATTTCAAAATTGCTATTTACACCCCCCCCCAATTTTGATAAGTTCACCCCATCCTTTCGTAATTTACGGAAAAGTTACGGAAGCCTTACGGAAGCATATAGGACTTAATTTTCTTCTTTTTATCTCTTCCCTCTCACCCGTATTAAGTTAAATATGCTTATTTAGGGTTATGGGAATTTTACGGAAGCATTACGGCTGTCCCGGAAGCCCCGGAATCCCATTTTTCAACAAAATGGGGGGTGTGGTGGCCACCTAGCTCGCCCAGGCAAGCTAGGTTGCTTCAACCTTAAGCAAGAAATTGCCCAGAAACCTCTAGAAGGGCCTATATTCGAAAATTACTATTTGCACCCCCCATTTTACTAAATACACCCCCTTTACCTTTTTTTGGTAATTCTTTTTCCGTAATGTTACGAAACTTTACGAATTTCGTAACGATACTTATTTTCCTTCCGCAAGGTTACGAATCTTCACGGATTATGTATTTACTCTTTTTTAGCTTTCGAAGAAGTTACGAAAACTCACGGATTGCGAAAAACACCTCCTTTCGATTTCCGTCACATTACAGAATTTTCACGGATCGCGTAAGCCTGCTTCCTTTTGATTTTCGGCACGTCTTGGGACTTCACATATTGTGCAACAAAGGGTGCCAAGTATCTTGAAGCGACCAATCAAAGGGTTGTATATCATCAAATAATAATCCCCGGACGAAATTAGGGTATGACAGTTGCCCCTCTTTACTTACCTCTCATCGGAGATAAGAGGAAAGCAAAGATAAGACACTGATTTTGTCCGTCCTGCCCTTTTCGTGATGACGACTCTCGTCTCTACTCCTTTTTTTGTTGTACAACACAAAACAAAATACAAACAACAATAAGAACAACGAATATAATATACATATACACATGTTTGGCGAAGGAACCGATCCAAAAAATAACAGAAAAACATATTTCTCAGTCACCAGAGGCTCCGCGCTTGATGACGGAGGACACATGAAAAGCGCTAGGCGATGACATTCATGGGGCTCCGAAAAAAAGTGGAGAATGGAGAATTGGCGAACAGCGCTAGGCAATGACATTCGTGGGGCTCCAGACTCGAAGGTAGAGGACACATGAACAGCGCTAGGCAATGACATTCATGGGGCTCCAAAAAAAGTGGAGAATGGAAAATTGGCAAACAGCGCTAGGCAATGACATTCGCGGGGCTCCAGACTCGAAGGTGGAGGACACATGAACAGCGCTAGGCAATGACATTCATGGGGCTCCGAAAAAAGTGGAGAATGGAGAATTGGCGAACAACGCTAGGCAATGACATTCGCGGGGCTCCAGACTCAAAGGTGGAGGACACATGAACAGCGCTAGGCAATGACATTCATGGGGCTCCGAAAAAAAAGGTGGAGAATGGAGAATTGGCGAACAGCGCTAGGCAATGACATTCGCGGGGCTCCAGACTCGGTGGAGGACACATGAACAGTGCTAGGCAATGACATTCATGGGTCTCCGAATAAAAATGGAGAATGGAGAATTGGCGAACAGCGCTAGGCAATGACATTCGCGGGGCTCCAGACTCGAAGGTGGAGAACACATGAACAGCGCTAGGCAATGACATTCATGGGTCTTCGAATAAAAGTGGAGAATGGAGAATTGGCGAACAGCGCTAGGCAATGACATTCGCGGGGCTCCAGACTCGAAGGTGGAGGACACATGAACAGCGCTAGGCAATGACATTCATGGGGCTCCAAAAAAAGTGGAGAATGGAGGATTGCACTAAAGGGTCCACACTAGGCAATCATGAAGCATAGCTCCAAACTCTTTGGGTGGAGGATGCATGAACAGCGCTAGGCAATGACATTCATGGGGCTCCGAAAAAAGTGGAGAATGGAGGATTGCACTAGAGGGTCCACACTTAGGCAATCATGAAGCATAGCTCCAAACTCTTTGGGTGGAGGATGCATGAACAGCGCTAGGCAATGACATTCATGGGGCTCCGAAAAAAAAAGGGAGAATGGAGGATTGCACTAGAGGGTCCACACTTAGGCAATCATGAAGCATAGCTCCAAACTCTTTGGGTGGAGGATGCATGAACAGCGCTAGGCAATCACATTCATGGGGCTCCGAAAAAAAAGGAGAATGGAGGATTGCACTAGAGGGTCCACACTTAGGCAATCATGAAGCATAGCTCCAAACTCTTTGGGTGGAGGATGCATGAACAGCGCTAGGCAATGACATTCATGGGGCTCCGATAAAAAAAGGGAGAATGGAGGATTGCACTAGAGGGTCCACACTTAGGCAATCATGAAGCATAGCTCCAAACTCTTTGGGTCGAGGATGCATGAACAGCGCTAGGCAATGACATTCATGGGGCTTCGAAAAAAAAGGGAGAATGGAGGATTGCACTAGAGGGTCCACACTAGGCAATCATGAAGCATAGCTCCAAACTCTTTGGGTGGAGGATGCATGAACAGCGCTAGGCAATGACATTCATGGGGCTCCGAAAAAAAAAGGGATAATGGAGGATTGCACTAAAGGGTCCACACTAGGAAATCATGAAGCATAGCTCCAAACTCTTTGGGTGGAGGATGCATGAACAGCACTAGGCAATGACATTCATGGGGCTCCGAGAAAAAAAAAAGGTTGGCAGGACCGAACGGTCCACCGGGTTTTTCCACCTGAAAGGCAAACATGCTTTTTGCAAAGGAAAATAAATCATTCGCGAGAGCACCATATCTTAGAGAAACAATATACTTGTGCCAAGGGTAATCTTCCTTGTAACCGAGAATGAAAGGCAGGATGTCAACTTTTTGCTTTTAAATGAACATGCAGGGGAAACATCGGGCTAAGCTGAAAATAAATCACTCATAGTGTATAAAACTCACACAGGCAAGTGTTTTATCCTATTCCCAAACCATAATTGCACCATGACTCTATTTTGCACACGACTTCCTATCGAATCAAAGATCAAACGTACGATCACGGACCAATAGGATTTTCTCGAGGGTAGTGTTTTTGGAGAGGAAGCTGGGTGTTTCGGTCTTTTCCTCTTTGTTCATGTAGGGTGGGATATCGCCAGTCGAGAATGACAGTCTGAAAGGAAGAGACACCAAAAATGGGTTTTCCTTTGCTGGCAGTCACTTACCTTGCCGAAAATTAATCTGGTCTGAAGATCTTCCGTTCTCTTTCTTCCATTGATTGAGAATTGCTTCTTTTCCCTTTTTACTTCCTTTCAATCCTTGATCAGGAATCCTTCCTTTTCTTTCTTTTGTTCTTTTCTTTATTTTCATTTTTTTCTTTTTCTTTCTTTCTATTTCTTCCTTTTCTTTCTTTTCACTTCTCCTCCCCCATCCCTTTCTTTGGAAATCGGGTTTTAGCATTCTATTCGCTTTCCCTTGAGGAGATTTCGCTGTCCTTTGCTTCGGGGAAGGAATGAGGATTCTTTTTTACAGGCCAAGGTTCAAAAAGTCTAAGGTTGTGTTTCAATGGGGTCTTTTATCGTGGGAACTCAATCTTGATATCTGGGGCGAAACAAATTTGGGTGTCAAGGTGTCGATTTCGGGTCAAACTTCTGTATTATTCCATAAGGCACGCGTGATAATGATGATTTGAAAACAACGTGCAAAATTAGTCATGGCTACAGCCAGGTGGGCACTCGAGCATCCCGTTTATGGCATTGTGATACTACGGTTGGGAATTTACACAAACAGACCCAACGTTTCCAAGTTATGTTCTTTCATCAGTTCAATGAATTCATCCATTCTTACCTCGGTTTATTCCGGAAAATAAACTCTTAGCATCAGTCCCTTGTTTCCAGAAGATACGTTTGCTCTTTACGAATGATTTATACTTCTTAACTATAACATGTCGACCTTCGCAGTTTCTCTTTCTTTTTCCTTTTTGTTTCATTTTTATATATTCACAAAATTATACACCTATGGTCCTCTATGAAGAAATTTTTCTTTGTATATCTACACTCTTATACATGACAAACTTTTTCTGTATACGCATTGGAACTCTCTCTCTTTACATCACCCGGTCTATATACAAAACCCTATTTATGTTCAAAGATTTTTTCATTTTTCCCAACACACACCTATGGTTCATACAAAAGTTTCTTTATATACATTCGTTGCTCACACACACAAGAATTTCTCTCCACGCATCACTTACACACACAAAAACCTTCTATACACATTTTCCTTTTACATACATGTATATATATAAAAACATTTTTTCTTTTCCTTTATATATGTAGACATTTTATTCACAACACTTCTTTCCTTTTTTATCATGATTTTGGTTCATTTTATTTTTAGGATGACGTTCCTAAATGGAAAACTCCACACGACTCCGGAATTTCAAAAAACATTATTGACAACAACGAAGTAAATACTAACGCAACAGTTCAAACGACATGTATGCACAAAACAAAAGTCAATCAAAACGAAACAAACGTTAGTCCCTCAGTTAAATAAAAGATAGCATACAAATGACAAATGATGGAACATACGAATTTGGGGATCCCACGGTCATGTGGCTCCGAATGCCCCCGGACTCTTGGGTCACGGTAACAAAAAGTGGGGTGGTCGACAAAAGCAGGGCTTTTGCTCCTACGTATCCTCAATTTGTGATGAGGAACTCAGACCTACGTAGTTCTTGATAACTGTGAGACTAAAATAGTCTCGGCGTTTTCTTCACTAAAATGCGAACATGCTCTAGTAAAGAGACAAAACTTCCAACTAATCAGAGCAACATATGTTTTTTGGATGAAAAACAATGTGTCTATCGAGGAAGGAGAGCATGTCGATGAAATTTTCTCATGACCGTAAATGAGCTTTTGGATGTTATCATTTCATTTCTAAATGACCATTTAGAGGAAGCACTGGGTTCAACAAAAATAGAAGAAAATCACTCAAAGTGTATCAATCTCACACAGGTAAGTGTTTTATCCATAGATATGTCATGACTTGATTTTGCAAATCATTTCCCATCAAATCAAAGATTACATGCGTGATCATGGGTCAATAGGACTTTTTCTTGGGAATGGTTTGTTTTTTTTGGTGGGAAATTTGGCTTTGAGTGTTTCTACCTTTTCCTTTTCTGTTTTTGTTTAGTGCGGGGCGAGAAAGTCGCCAGCACACATGATTTTCGTTGGCAATCAAAGGGAGAGGGCCACTTTGGGTCATGGTTTCCTTTTTTGTTTACTTGGTGACAATTTTGTATTGTTCAGATATTGTCTAGTCCAAAGACCTTTCTGCATATTTCTTTTTCTTCCGATCCTTGATCAAGAATTTTTCTTTCTTTTTTTGCTTTCTCCCACTCTTTTATTGGGAATTTTCTTTCTTTTTTGTGTCTCCTCCCTTTCTTGATTTGGGAATTTTCTTTTCTTTTTGTGTCTTCTCCCTTTCTTGGATTGGGAATTTTCCTTCTCTTTGCGTTTTCTTCCGAGGGCAAGGATTGACATTCTCACCCTGGGTCAAGGTTTATGGTAAGTTGGGATTTTGGCTCAAGGCTTGTAGAACGGCTGGTCATGATATATGTCAGGGTTTGGCCAGCAGTTCGGGGATAAAGGGGATGTCCTACATTATTTCCATGATACACATGCAACAATGATGATCAGGAAATTTTATGCAAAACTGGTCACGCATGCACCCATGTGGACACTCAAGCACCAAGTTTTTATGGTCATGTGACACTAGGGCTCAGGATTCATTTTCCCTATTTTAAGTCAACCCAGTGTTTCCAAAATATATTCTTCTATCAATTTGTGCATTCATCCGAGTCTATCTTGGGTGTTCGAAAAACTTTTCACAGCATTTACCCTTCAAAGAAAAACTTTTCAATAAAATCTTTCAAAGAAAAGTTGGAAATTATCTCTTTTCACAGGCGAGCTGGGTTGCTTCCTCCAAAAGCAATCCAGCTTCAAAAAAAACATTTTGGAAGGCCCAATTCAAAATTTCAAAATTGTTATTTGCACCCCCCCAATTTTGATAAGTTCACCCCCCTCATTTCGTAATTTACGGAAAAGTTACGGAAGCATATAGGACTTGATTTTCTTCTTTTTTCTCTTCCCTCTCACCCGTATTAAGTTAAATATGCTTATTTAGGGTTATGGGATTTTTACGGAAGCATTACGGGTGTCCCAGAAGCCCCGAAATCCCATTTTTCAACAAACGGGGGGTGTGGTGGCCACCTAGCTCGCCCAGGCAAGCTAGGTTGCTTCAACCTTAAGCAAGAAATTGCCCAGAAACCTCTAGAAGGGCCCAGATTTGAAAATTACTATTTGCACCCCCCATTTTACTAAATACACCCCCTTTACCTTTTTTTGGTAATTCTTTTTCTGTAACGTTACGAAACTTTACGAATTTCTTAACAATACTTATTTTCCTTCCGCAAGGTTACGAATCCTTACGGATTATGTATTTACTCTTTTTTAGCTTTCGAAGAAGTTACGAAAACTCACGGATTGCGAAAAACACCTCCTTTCGATTTCCGTCACATTACGGAATTTTCACGGATCGCGTAAGCCTGCATCCTTTTGATTTTCGGCACGTCTCGGGACTTCACATATTGTGCAACAAAGGGTGCCAAGTATCTTGAAGCGGCCAATCAAAGGATTGTATATCATCAAATAATAATCCCCGGACGAAATTAGGGTATGACAGGCATCAAAACATCACGAACATATGGCATCATCAAAACATCAAAGGCAAAGTCTTTGCTTCTACAATCTCCCCCTTTTTGATGATGACAATTTAATTCCTGAAATCAAGATACAAGCAATGTATATGCAAGATATAATATCGCGTTCACTCATTTCATACTCCCCCTATGTTTTGGAATTGATGATCACTTAATCACCACTTAATCACTTGATTTCTAAGCTTCTATACCACTATACCACCCCATTTCTCTCCCCCTTTGGCAACATCAAAAAGCCAAAGTGTGTGGCAACCAACACAAGATAATATAACTAAAGTGTACATAATCAATCATAAGTCACAACCAAATATAAGCCAATCATCCATAAGTTAAAACCAAATATAATCCAAGCATAAAAGACTAAGTGCTAATTATCAAAAGATAACGAAAGTTCAGAAAATGATAATGTAAAAAGCATAGCCAAATACACGGCTTATAATAAAAGATAATAACATCCTAAAAACTAAGACGGTGGTGGAAGGTCAAAGCACCGACGAAGATAAGTGACATCCGCTTCAAGCTGGGTGATGCGGGTATCCATGCCTTCAAAGCGACCATCCAAGGAATCAAATCATTCACCAACATAAGTGCGGAGACCCCGTAACTCTGAAAGAACTTCAATCATAAGGGCTGAATCATCTCGCTGAGGAGGAGGAGAAGGAGTACGCTCGTCTTGTGGATGGAGTGCGTCCTTCTTCAGCCATTGACCATCACGATCCTTATGGTAACCAAATGAAGTGACTGCACCAACACCTATAGCAAAGGAACGCTTGACTTGAACAAAAGGTTCATCATCAAGAGGAATTTGAAAATGACGGAGAAAGAGGGTGACCAATTGAGGATATGGAAGAGGTGCATTGGCCAGTAATGCCTTATGCATTCGGTACCTAACCAAGTGAGCCCAGTCGATCTGATGACCGGTAAGGAAAGCCCACATCAAAATCAAGTCCTCCTCAGAGGCTTGAGCCAAATTAGAAGAATGGGGAAGCAAAATTCTAACGATAATATAGTGCATGATGCGACAATCAAAGGTTAATGATCCGGCCAGCAATCTACCGGTCATTTCTGCCTGGTCATTACAAACTATACGACGAGCATCATGACTAGAATAATCAAACTTCCAGTCATCAACAATGGTGCCCTCAAAAGGTGCACCTTGACTGGATAATTTAGTCAATGAAAAGAACAGAGATTGATCAATGATCATAGAAATACCATGCACCTCAGAAGAAATAATATCATCCTGAATTTTTAAATTGTTGTAAAAGACTTTAACAAGTTCAGGATAGTAAGGCAATTTTAAAGACATAAAATCAACCAATCCAGAGTTTTGAAACACTTGATAACAGTCAAATGTCTCATCATTAAATAAATCTATGTCTAGGTACTTAGGGTCTAAGATGATCCTAGAAGAAAATTGAGAGTTGTACCATAGATGTTGATCATCTGAAGAAAATAGATTAGATGATCTTGGAGATGATAAGGAAGGATGAATTGGTGTTGTGAGTGCTTCAGATGGTTCGTGGCGGCGATGGCCAGCAGCAGCGGTGGTGAAGGATGATCCCTTTTGCTTCTTTGACGATTCTGAAATTTGATGAAGTTTTAGTGAATTTAAATTGGTGGAATTGAAAAAGGAGTGAAAATGATGAAGATTGGGCTTTGTGGGACGTGATTTGGTTAAGAATTGAGGGAGTTATGAAGATTTGAAGATTTAGGGAAAAGGAGGCACGTAGGAGGAGTGTGGCTGCGTAGCGCCACTGGATTTCGTGAGTATTTATAGAAGAGGACGTGATGTAATCGATTACAAGGTTTGGTAATCGATTACAGGAGCATTTAGCCTTTTGGTAATCGATTACAGGCTGCTGTAATCGATTACAAGCTATCTGTTCTTGTGTAATCGATTACACTTAATGGTAATCGATCACCAGAACACAAACTAGGCTTGTTTCTCTAAAAATTATCTATGCCTATGCTAAACATCTAACTATATCAATCATCACCACTTATATGTATTTAATTCAAACATTCAAGCATCAAACACATAATAATGCATCAATCAAACATAATAACAAGAATTTAAGCAAAATCAAGCAAAGTAACACACTTAACACAAACAATCAATCATTAAGCATAGATGATTCAATCAATCAATCCTTATTTATCCAAATCACTAATATCTAAGAGGCCTAATTCCCTTCTAATGGAAAAGAATGTTTCTTTGGGGAGAGGTTTTGTGAAGATATCAGCAAGCTGATTCTTTGTATCAACAAACTCTAGCACACAATCTCCCTTCAGAACATGATCTCTTAGAAAATGGTGCCTAATTTCTATATGTTTGGTTCTAGAATGTTGAACTGGATTTTTGGATAGATTTATTGCACTGGTATTGTCACACCTAATTGGTATATGATCAAGAAGGATTCCATAGTCAGATAGTTGTTGCTTCATCCATAAAATTTGGGCACAGCAACTGCCAGCAGAAATATATTCCGCTTCAGCAGTAGATAAAGCAACACTATTTTGTTTCTTACTATGCCAAGATACAAGAGTAGATCCAATAAATTGACATGTCCCACTTGTGCTCTTTCTATCAGTTTTGGATCCGACAAAGTCAGAATCAGAGTATCCTATTAAGTTACATGTTGAGTTCTTAGGATACCATAATCCTAAATTGATTGTTCCTACTAGGTATCTTATGATCCTTTTTATTGCACTCAAATGTGATTGTTTGGGGTTGGATTAGAACCTAGCACACATGCATACACTAAACATGATATCTGGTCTACTAGCAGATAAATAGAGAAGAGATCCAATCATACCTCGATATTGTTTCATGTCTATAGACTGACCAGATTCATCTTTATCTAAATAACAACCAGTACTCATAGGTGTAGCAATGTGCCTTGCACTTTCAATATCAAATCTTTTGATCAATTCTTTGCAGTATTTTGCTTGGTTGACAAATATACCTTCTTTAGTTTGCTTGATTTGTAACCCCAGGAAGTAATTTAGTTCTCCCATCATTGACATCTCAAATTCGCTTTGCATATCAAGAGAGAACTCCTTGCACAATGAATCATTAATGGATCCAAAGATTATATCATCAACATATATTTGAACCAATAGAATATCATCATACTTTCTCTTTATAAATAGTGTGGTATCCACTTTTCCTCTAAAAAAATCTTTTTTCTAAAAGAAATTTGCTTAGATGTTCATACCATGCCCTAATGGCTTGTTTCAAACCATATAAAGCCTTTTTCAATCTATAAACATGATTTGGCTTATCTGATATTTCAAAACCTGGAGGTTGTTCAACATATACTTCTTCTTGAATTAAGCCATTTAGAAAAGCACTTTTAACATCCATTTGATAAAGCTTAAAATTCATTATGGATGCATAAGCTAAGAACATTCTAATGGCTTCTAATCTTGCAACTAGAGCATATGTTTCTTCATAATCTATACCTTCTTCTTGATTGTATCCTTTTGCAACTAATCTAGCCTTATTTCTAATGATTATGCCATGTTCATCTAACTTATTCCTAAATACCCATTTTGTTCCTATGATGGGGTAGTTTTCAGGTTTCTCTACTAGTTCCCACACATTGTTTTTTTCAAACTAATTTAGTTCTTCTTGCATAGCAACAATCCAATGATCATCTATTATGGCTTCATTTATATTTTTAGGTTCAATCATAGACACAAAAACCATATTATTGCATAAATCTTTAAGAGAATGTCTAGTTGTTACCCCTTTTGAGATATCACCAATAATGTTGTCAAGGGTTTCATTCTTTTGGAAGTTCATCATTTGATTTGGCTTCTTCTGGAGGATCTTCATTGCTTCCTTTCCCCTTTCCTTTAAAGTCTTGTCCATGAATATGCATTTGTTCTAAAGATTCTGCAACATCATCTAAAATATCCTTTCTTGGAGAAATAGCATTAGACTCATCAAAGGAAACATGAAAAGATTCTTCAATAGTCATAGTTCTTTTATTATATATTCTATAAGCTTTACTATGCAAGGAATAACCAAGGAAAATTCCTTCATCTGACTTAGCATCAAATTTTCCTAAGTTTTCCTTTCCATTGTTTAATACAAAGCATTTGCAATCAAAAACATGTAGATGTGAGATGTTTGGTTTTCTACCATTGAACAATTCATATGGAGTTTTCTTTAAGATAGGTCTGATTAAAGCCCTATTCATGATATAACATACAGTATTAACGGCTTCAACCCAAAAATATTTTGGAAGAGGAGTATCACATCATCAATTCCAAAACATAGGGGGAGTGAACGCAAATTTTATACATATACATTGCTTGCTTGAATCTTGATTTCAGGACTTATATTGTCATCATCAAAAAGGGGGAGATTGTAGAAGCAAATGTCTTTGGTGTTTTGATGATGATCATGATGATTTGATGCAAATGATGCAAATGGGCTTTTCAAGTTTAAATTCAAGACAATGATTCAAGAATACAAGCCACAACATCAAGATGATCACTGGTATGTTAGGAATGGAATTCCTATTTGATATAGCAAAAGGTTTGGCCAAGTAATGCATGCTAAAAGTGTTTTTTTAAGAGATTTACTCTATGGCAATCGATTACCAGAGGATGTAATCGATTACCAGTGGCCAAAAATGATTTGCAATAGCTACTAAGTATGATTTGCAATAGCTACTAAGTATTTGAATTCAAATTTTAGACTGTGTAATCGATTACACAATATTGGTAATCGATTACCAGCAGTTAATAGACATTTTAATTCAAATTTTAAAAGTTGTAATCGATTACACAAATCGTGTAATCGATTACCAGACAAGATTTTCAGAAAATAACTTTCAAGAGTCACATCTATTCAAATGGTTTATGAATGACCATCAAAGGTCTATTTATATGTGACTTGGAAACACGAATTAAGAGAGAGTTTTCATTGCCTAAAAAGTTTTATCTTCTCAAAAGATTAAGAGAGTTTTTCTTAATTGAAATGTCTTATCCTCTCAAAGATTCCTTGGTCAAACACTTGCATATTCAATAAGGAATTGTGATTGATCTTCATTGTACAATCTATCTCTTTCAAGAGAGATTTCTTCTTCTCTTCTTCTTACTTCTAAAAAGAGAGAGTAAAATTTTAATTGGGGAATAGTTCTTGTTATCTTAATTCAACCCCCCCTTCTTAAGATAACTGAGACCATTTGTCTAACAAGTATCATTCAATAAGGTTCTAGCAATTTCTTCCAAAGACCTATTTTTCCTTTCAACAACTCCATTTTGTTGAGGGGTTCTAGGTGCAGAAAAATTATGTTCAATACCATGCTTTTCACAAAATAAATCAAATTCTTTATTTTCAAATTTACCCCCATGATCACTCCTAATAGATATAATCTTGAGATTTTTCTTATTTTGAATAACTTTTGCAAGTTTCCTAAATGCTTGAAATGCATCATTCTTATGAGTGATAAATAATGTTCGAGTGTATCTAGAATAGTCATCAACTATAACAAGGGCATAGAAACTTCCTCCAAGACTCATAATTCTAGAAGGGCCAAACAAATCCATGTGTAGTATGTAAAGGTTGAGTAGTTGAAACAATGTTTTTGGATTTGAATGAAACTCCAGTTTGTTTTCCTTTTTGACATGAATCACATAGTCTATCTTTTTCAAATTTTAGTTTTGGCAAACCAATAACTAAATCTTTTGAAATCAATTTATTTAAATGTTTCATGTTTATGTGAGCAATACGTTTATGCCATAGTCATGGATCATCATCTTTGCTAAGAAAACATTTATTATTATCTAGTTTTTGGCTTAAATCTATCATATAGACATTGTTAATTCTATACCCTATATGCGTTATATTTGAATCATGTTTATGTCCAATTAGACATTTTGGAGAATCAAATGATACTAGATAGCCCTTGTCACATAATTGACTAACACTAAGCAAGTTGTGCTTAAGGCCTTCAACAAGTAGAACATTTTCAATGGAGTTTGAAGAATTTGTACCTATCTTTCCAACTCCAAGAATTCTACCTTTGTTGTTATCACCATAAGTAACATGCCCACTTTTCTTCGGAGAGATATGTGTGAATTTTGATGAATCTCCCGTCATATGCTTTGAACAACCGCTATCTATGTACCATTTCTTCTTCAAAGATACCTACATAATCAAGTTTGTGACTTAGGTACCCAAACTTTATTGGGTCCTTGTGTGTTAGTATTGACTAAAGATCCTTTTGGGACCCATATCATTTTGATATTGTTGCAATTTTTCTTAAAATAACATGTAGATGTGTCATGCCCTTTTTTTTTCACAGTAAAAACATGTAATGAAAGGAGAATTGTATTTTTGTGAGAAAGAAAAGAAACTTTTGTAAAAATTTTGTTGTTTTTTTGGTTTGTATCCAATTCCTGCTTTATCAAAAATACATCTTTGATTTCCTAATATAACATTCAAGTTATTCTTGCCAATAGAAAATTTTGCAAGTGAGTTTTTCAAATTTTTAATTTCTTCTACATATTTGCTACAACATTTACATGAATTTACTTTTTCATTAGTCATAGTAGAAACATGAACTTTATCACTAGATTTAGAGATTGAAACTTCAGTTTTAAGAATATCTATTTCTTTGTTTAATTTTGAAATTTCTTTTTTCTAAATCTGAAATTGTTTTCTTAGATGAAGAGACAAGTTTTGCTAGTTTAATTGATTCACTATGTAATTCAGCAAATGCATCTTGTAACTCATCAAAAGAAATAGATTTGTTAGAAGATGTTACCTCTTCTTCGCTTTCATAATTTTTGCCCATTAGACATAGATTAACCATTTCTTTTTCAGAATCATAAAACTATTCTAAGTCGTTGTCATCCCATGTGATATAGGCCTTCTTTGCCTTCTTATCACCAATAGTCTTCTTTTCAGACTTCTCTATCTTTTTCTTAAAGATTGGACAATCAACCCTCAGATGTCCGGGTTGATTGCACTCAAAGCATTTTGGAATTTGAGATGATTCTTCAGTTCTTCTTTTAGGTTTGAAGTTTTGTCTTCTTTGATTTCCTCTCATTCTAATAAATTTGTTGAATTTTTTGACAAAGAGGCTAAGATCTTCATCTTCATCTTCATCTAAGTCAATTGAATCTTCTATGTCACTTTCCTCTTGGATTGAAGATGAGGCTTTAAGAGCAATTCCCTTCTTCTTCTTATCATTTTCTTCATGTTGATTTAGTCTTTGCAACTCCATTTCATGTTCCTGTAATTTTCCAAATAGAGTAGCAAGAGACATAATAGAAAAATCTCTAGATTCTATGATGGCTGTTACCTTTGGTTGGCATTCTCTACTTAAACATCTTAACACTTTATATATGAGATCCTCGTTTTGAAAAGTTCTTCCTAATGATGCAAGATGATTAACTATATGTGTGAATCTTTTCTGCATATCTTGTATACTTTCATTTGTGTTCATCCTAAATAATTCACTCATGAGTTAGAGTATTTATCCTAGATCTTTTGACCTCAATTGTTCCCTCATGTGTAGCTTGTAGAGTGTCCCACATATCCTTAGCACTCTTACAATTTGACACCCTAAAATATTCATCCATTCCTAGGCAGAAGTAATGATGTTTTTAGCCTTTAAATTGTACTGCACTATTCTTCTTTCTTCTTTAGACCACTCTTCTCTAGGTTTCTCTATTGTTGTATTTCCAGCCACCATGGTGGGTACATAAGGTCCAACTTCTATGGCTTCCCAAATGTTTAAGTCTATTGCCTCAATGAAAATTTGCATTTGGGTTTTCTAGTAGTGGTAACCCTCTCCATTAAAAATAGGAGGCCTATTTATTGAATTTCCTTATGGGAATAAGAAGTTTGTTGAGGCCATTATTCTTGAAGCTTCTAAACTTTATACAAGAATGAAGCTCTGATACCACTTGTTGGACAAGTGGCCTCAAATATCTTAAGAAAGGGGGGGGGGGGTTGAATTAAGATATCACAGACTATTCCCCAATTAAAAATTCTACTTTTAATTTAACCCAACAACCCAAGATTCCTTTTAAACAAGAACTCCTAGATAATAATGCAAATTAATCTTACTAAATAGAAATAATAAGCAATAAACAATAAAGGAGTTTAAGGGAAAAGAAAATGCAAACTCAGATTTATACTGGTTCGGCCACACCCTTGTGCCTACGTCCAGTCCCCAAGCAACCCGCTTGAGAGTTCCACTATCTTGCAAAATTCCTTTACAAGTTCTGAACCACGCAAGAACAACCCTTCCTTTGTGTTCAGATTTCTTTACAACAAGAGATCCTCGATCTCTTAATCCCTTTTGAGAAATAGAAAGAAGAGAAGAAGAAATCTCTCTTGAAAGAGATAGATTGTACAATTAAGCACTCAATTAATTCCTTATTGAATTGCAAGTGTATTGGCCAAGGAATTCTTAAGAGGATAAAAATGATTTTGCTTTTTGAGAGGATAAGACTTTTTGTTTTGAAAAACTCTAAGCAAATTCGTGTTCCAAGTCACATATAAATAGACATTTGATGACCATGTAAAAACCATTTGAAAAGTTGTGACCCTTGGAAATAATTTTCTGAAAATCTCCTCTGATAATCGATTACAAGACTTGTGTAATCGATTATATGCTTTAAAATTTGAATCAAAATGTTCAGTAACTAATGATAATGGATTATCATCCATGTGTAATCGATTACACAGTGTAAAATTTGAATTCAAATTTCTAATAGCTGTTATAAGTCATTTTGACCACTGGTAATCGATCACCTCCTCTGGTAATCGATTACCAGAGAGTAAATCTCTTGAAAAAAGACATTTTTGCTTAAATTTCTTGGCCAAACCTTTTGCAGTTTCAATTTTGAATTCCATTCCTAAACCACTAGAGATCTTCTTGATGTTGTATCTTGTATTCTTGGATTTTTGTCTTGAATTAAACTTGAGAAACGCATTTTCATAAGGCATCAAAATATCACGAACATATGACATCATCAAAAGGCAAAACATATGACATCATCAAAACATCAAAGACAAAGTCTTTGCTTCTACAAAAGTGACTCCATAGATGATTGTGCAACCCAGAGATTTCCCACTAATTTTTTATAATTAATGATTATTAATTAATTTATAATTAACTCAATAATAATTATTAATTAATAATTTAATAAATAAACCAAAATCATCAATTTATAAAATTAAGAGACCAAAATTGTGAATTTGAAAAATTATAAACATCAAAATTATAATTTAACCAAAATGAGAATATATATATATATATATATATATATATATATATATATGATTTTTATTTTAAAAAAATCTTCTGCCGGGTCCATAGTCCATAGGATTACAAGATTTAAGAGAGGTTTGAACCTCATCCTGGAAGGCGAGCGAAGAAACACAATCATCCTCCGTTTCTTTCCTTCATTCTCCTTCCTCCACACGAGCGTGATTCCGGTCTCTCGCAACAATCAACAACACAACACCAACACACGCCTCTTTCATTCGTTTTATAAACGCACAATGACATTGGCATCTTCATTCCCCACTCCACAGGTTCACGCCTTCGACAATCCCGCCAGACGAAGAAGAAGAAGCCACTTTCACATTATTAACCGCAACAAGCCCCACCGAACCCTCCACTTTCTCTTAATCCCAACCTCTCCCTCTCCCTCCTCTTCGCTCCTCTTCTCTTGCTCCTCCTTCCCCCTCACCCACTCCGACCCAATCCTCCAGTTCCGCCACCACCACCTCCTCTCCACCGACGGCAACTTCATCGTTGAAGACCTAAGCGCTGCGGTCGAGGAGGACGTGTCTCCGGCTACGACGGCAAGGATCTTTGTCCAGGAGCCGCCGTGGCTGTTCCTGAAGGGTTTGTTAATGCAGGAGGAGGAGATGAGACAGAAGGACAAGGAGAGGGAGAAGTACAATTTGCTGCGAAGGAGGCAGATTGAGGCGGAGACAGAGGCCTGGGAGAAGATGGTGGAGGAGTACAGGGAATTGGAGAGGGAAATGCGGGAGAAGATGTTGGCGCCCAATTTGCCGCATGTCAAGTCGCTCCTCTTGGGCTGGTTCGAGCCGTTCAGGGCCGCCGTGGAGGCCGAGCAGACGGCCCACCGCGCCCGCCCCAAGAAGCAGCAGGACTCCATTGCCCCCCACGTCGACGACTTGCCTGCCGATAAGGTGGCCGTCATTGTGATGCATAAGATGATGGCCATGGTGATGGAGAATGAGGAAGGCTGTGTTCAGCTTGTTCATGCTGCTGTTCATATTGGCATGGCTCTAGAACAGGAGGTAATGGCCCTATTTTGGTCTCAAATTGTTATTACAAGAATGGGTTAGTTCTAGCCTTTTAGGTCAGGCATACGATACATAGCTTTGAACCATCAAACATGTAGATCAATTGGCATGGGTTGTTCAAGCTTAACCTGTTGTCTCCGTTCGAGCCCTAGCTTTGTTGCCCGTAGTGGTCCTCAGCTCAAATGTAGGGGTTGGGTAAAATCCTCTCTATGGGCAGCTTTCGAAACATTATTGACATTGTAGGTAATGTCCAGAGGCGAGCCCTGGCACAGCAGTAAAGTTGTGTCTTGGTGACTTATTGGTCATGGGTTCAAATCCGGAAACAGCCTCTTTGCATATGCAAGGGTAAGGCTGCGTACAATTACCCTCCCCCATATCTCGCTTAGCGAGGAGCCTCCGGGCACAGAGGTACGCTAGTTTAGGTAAAGTTTAGTTTATTTCTATGTGACTGGTCACTCTTGTGTAATACAGGGTTAATTGACTGGCTACATCATGGATGCCGATGCAGAATAGTAGAACTAGATAAGCCTCTAATGCTTAAGTTGTTTAAAACCGGATTGGATTTTATGGTCAGTTTGGATGAACTTCTTAGCAAACATATAAGAAAAGGAAATAAGATGAATCAAGAAGGTAAAATGAATAAAAAATTTGCACAAGTTAAAATTAACTTGTGCACTTCAACATTTTCAAAAAACTTTCTCATGTAACTTCTCTGTAAACACCCATTCTTTAGGAAGTTCTTAACAGTAATGTTTTACAATTGATCCAAAGTGGACTTTAATCAAAGTCTTTAGAAAACTTACCCCTTTGTATGTCTGACTTGACTGAAACATAATTGGTGCAGTTATTTTATAGATGTTGTAATAAATATCTTATTTTATTTCAGGTTAGGATTCATAAGTTCGTTGAAGGAAATAAAAGTAGCCAGAGTAAGAAGACAGAGGGTGATGCTGAAGACAGTTTGGATAGTGATAAAGAAAAACAAAGAAATTATTTAAACAGTTTGCTTAAAAAAAATAGACTGAGGGAAGTGCAGATGATTTTGAGAAAAGAAGAATGTAGTCCTTGGAGCCGGGACACGCAGGCTAAGGTTCTTCTTTGAGTAATCAATTATCTTCTCTCTCTTTCTCTATCTTTTGGATTTAAAATGGGAATTTAATGAGTTAGCTCTGAAATTATGCAGCTGGGAAGTCGATTAGTAGAATTATTAATTGATACAGCATATGTACACTCTCCGGTTAACCAGTCTGCCGATACTCCACCTGATATTCGACCAGCTTTCAGGCATGGTTTTAAGGCTGTACCATGGCATCCAGGGTGAGGTTTCAGTTTTTTCTCTGTGGAAAAAGAAAGGGGATGTTAACTTTTTAATTAAGATTTAAGGCCTTGAGCCCCCTAACAACTAAGTGACAGGAGATAATTTGAGTATCATATGTAATGTGTCTGAATGTGTCTTGTTGTGATTTCTTTATCTCTCTGTCATGTGCATACCCGCGTGCACATACATAGTTACACACACATGTAATGCAGATGCACACACACATGCACATACAAAAAAGATGTTGATGCTCATAAGCATAGAATGTATTGTGATGAAGTATGAGAGATAATCTTTGCTCATGATAAATTGAAGAATAATAGTTCACATTATAAAAGAGGTTCTCAAAAGTTCCTATGTCTTATGATATGAGGTATGTGAGGAGAAACAACTTTTTTTCTGAATTTGCCTAATTATCCCACCTAGTAGAATGGACTTGATTATATTTGAGAGTATTACAAAAATAAGTATTTGCTAAAACAGTTTATGTTTAGAATCAGGAATTTAATATATAATGATGTGATAGGATATGATATCTAATTTAGAGGAAATTGAATATCCTCTAATTATGTGTAATCAATACTACTAGTCTATATAAACAAGCAACTGCCGTGTAATCTGGCACATGGTTTTAGTCTATTATCCCTCTAGATTTTCTCTCATTTTACATGGTATCAGAGCCTATCCTAGATGGGTCCTTGTGTCTATCATGCTCTAGGCAGGTAGCCTTGAGTGTGAGGGGGGATGTTGGAAAAAGCCACCTAAATTGTGGTCACCCCTAGATAGAGGGGTGTGTGTTGAAAGTCATGGCAGGTAGCCGTGGGCAAAATGGGACATGTTGAAGTCCTACATCGACTAAAGATAGTGTGGAGATAAATTATATAAGTGAGAAACAATCTTCACCTTACGAGCCGGTTTTGTAGGGTTGAGTTAGGCTCATAACTCACTTTCTGACAAGAGAACAATTAAGGTACCTCTACTTCCTATGATGGACTGAACCTAGTTATAACAAATATCTAGGAAAAATAACCATTAAAATTCCTGTTTCCAACACTCCCCCTCATGCTTAGAATAAATGTGAATGGCATAACCCTTTGGTGAGAATATCCACAAGTTGACTTTGTGAAGGTGCATTTGGAGAACAAATCAAGCCGCAATCGAGCTTTTCCTTGATAAAATGTTTGTAAACTTCTACATGTTTTGTTCAAATGCTAAACAGGATTATGAGCTATGCTGAAAAATAACAGTGCAAGATATGTCCTCTTGATTCTTTGTCCTGGAATACACAACAATTATTATGAAAATAACAGTGCAAGATAGGCCTGGGCAAAAAAGTCCAATATCCTAATCTGATCCAATTTCCAGTCTAGTTCAATCTGTTTTAAATCACTTTAATGGATTAGACTTTTAAAACCCATCCACATCTTATTTTAGTTTAAAGATCCAAAATCCATTATCTGATACATGGATCTTAAGTGAACATTTGAATCCATTATCTTAAGCGGTGCCATGTCACTTACTCTAAACAACTGAATGACCTTTTAAAGAAGGCCAACAAGCTCACCATTCTCTGCGATGCCAAGGTTTCTATTATTATGTTCTCCAGCACTGGAAAACTCCACGAGAACATCAGCCCCTCCTCCTAGTAAGTTTTTTTATATTCTCTATCTCGTCAAACAAAACCCTACCTAGCAAGTACCTACCTACCTATCTTCTCTATTATGTCTTTTTCTTTTTTCAAGAACAAAGTAGTTCTTCGATCAATACCAGATGACTCTAGGAGTTGATCTCTGGAACTCCCATTACAATGTTCTCTCCTTTCTCTCTCTGTTCTTTTCTTCAAATTTACTTCTGCCTGTTGCTTTGGAAGTTGTAATTGACAATATATTTTATTTTAATTGGTTGATCTGTTTTATCATTAATGGATTCTTTTGCTTATATAAAAAATTAAATAATTAAAAAAGAAATGTAGATCTGTGTTCTTTTTTCCAATTCGCTTATAACATGTAAGTGAATATGGATTGGATATGACCAAATCTATATCCACTTAAATGGATTGGATCTTGAATCCAAAGTGTTTAAAAAAAAAAATATGGATATAGATTTAAGATCCAATCCATTTAAGTAGATGCGGATTGGATAAGGATTGGATTCTTAAGAATCCAATCCATGCCCACCCCTATTGCAAGATATGTCTTTTGTAACTTTTTGTACAGAGACAATAGTTGTGGACAGCATTGGGACATGTGAATATTTTAAGGATTATGAAGGGATTTATGTGGATGTTTCCTATACCAGTACAAGTTACAAGAGTGCCATCTGCAGTTGCTATTTTCTTATTGCTGGGGACATAAGGAATAGTAGAAAAATATTTAGATGGGGTCATATGGTCTATAGCTCTAGAGTCCAGAGAACCCAATGGGATGGAAATTTTTTAGACATTAAATTCAAATGAGAGAGGAAGCATACCTTAATATGCTGAAGTACAAGCACCTGATGGCTTTTCTAGAAATGGGATGGATGCACAACCGTCGCTTCCATAGTGATCAAATCAAAGACCAAGTAAGGAGAGACAAATAGATGTTTGAATGAAAATTTTGGTACTGATCATGCAGAACAATAATCAGCGCAGGAGAATTGGAGCAAAATGAATCTGAGACTAGCGGCTGCTGGAAAAGATATTAGAAAGGTGTCAGAAAAGTTCTGAAAGTGACTGGAAAATTTTCCTGAAATTTCTGACAGTTTTAAGAAAGTCTGTCGGTGGAAAGGAACCAAGACATATGGAAGTTGCCGGAAAGTGGCTGAGAAATATGATGGTCACTGGAAAATGTTGCTGGGAAATTCCAGCTGTAAAACAAATAATTTTTGCGGAGATGTTTTTTGTGGAAGTAGAGCCCCCTTAGACCAGGAGCTTTGATACCATGTGAGAAGAGAGAAACAAATATTTTTTCTGAAATTGCTTGAGTAATTATCCCACCCAGAAGAATGAACTTATTTATATTCAAGAGCATTACAAAGATAATTAATGCCGAAACATTTTACAAGAGAACAATTAAGATATCACTACTTCTCATATGATGCATTGAACCTAGCTATAACAAGTATCTAGGGAACTTGAAAAAGTAAATATTGAACTTCTTATCTCCTAAAATGTTCTTATTTCTAACAAGGTAGATGTTTAAAAATGTGACCGATGATATATTTTGATAGAGTAGGTATGCAAGGGATTCATGGAAGTTCCTTTATCACACTTGTTTTTCAATTGTAATTCCAAAAAACTGTTTTGTGCTTGTAGGCAAAAGTTTTCGAAGAAGTATGGCATTATACAATGTGATCCCTTGGTCCTAGTTGGGCTTGAAAAATGTGTAAGTTAAGACTTTGTCTTCCATTTCTTAAACAATATTATGTCATACATAAAGTTATTCTGTTCATATGATAACAGCTTTAATGATAGCTTCATGAATGCTAAGTAAATCCATTATTATCTCACATGTGTATGATGTTCCTGTAAATTAGAACTATTTTATAACCTCATTACTCTCTTCTCAAAAGATAAAGAACTAGCATTTAGATGTAGGTGGAAGAGAATGCTGTTTATGAATCTGCATAAGCTTCTTGCTCTATGTGTTCTATTTGCATGGAATCTGGTACATATATCTATGACTTCCTTGTGTTATGGCTAGCTAAAATCAAAAGTTTTGTTGAAATAGTGAAATCTGAACTTCCCCATAAATGCTGTTGATTTGTTTTGTTATTCTCAAACTTATTTGCTATTAAGCATGGTGGCTTATTAAACATCAGATACTTCTAACTCATTCAGGATAGTTAGCATGCACTACAAAAGTGTATAGCATAAGGTTTTTACTTACTGATATGTATCTTTTTGTGCAGGCTAAACATATGTTAATACCTTACATGCCAATGTTAATACCTCCCAAAAAATGGAAAGGGTATGGCCAATGAAATGGGTGTCTCTCTTGTATTGTATTTTGAAATGCCTGAATTTGCTTTGATTTTATATTGTTATAATTTATTGTGCTCAGTTTCAACCTCTTTCAAGACCAAAGAGAAGGAATGCAACTATTGAATGAACTTTTAGCTACTTCTTTTAATCTCGAAAACGAACATGAATTTGCAAAAAATCTATGTGAAGGATGGATGTAACTTTTCACATTTTTTTTAAATATTTAATCCTTCGTCACTTAGTTGCTTGCCTGCGTGTTTGTGTGTCTAACATTTCATAATGCTCTTTCCAGATATGACAAGGGTGGACACTTATTCTTACCATCTTATATCATGCGTACTCATGGATCTAAGAAGCAGCAAGATGTAATGAAGAATGTCGACGGAGCACAAATGCAAAAAGTTTTTGAGGTAGTGTATGTTCCTTTTGGCTAAATGTCACTTTTGGTCCTTTATGTTTTAGTATTTTTCTATTTTGATACATTAAGTTTTAAAATTTTCATGTTGGTCCTTTATGTTTTCGAAAGATATCTTTTTGGTCCTTTTTTAATTTACCGTTTAAAACGTTAGAGTTCTGTTACATTTAAATTTTGAAATAATTATTTTAACATAGTGGCAGCTAAAAACTGCCACTATCTTTCATAACTGCATCCCACCACTGCCTCTTCTCTTTCAAACACTCCTTCATTCTTCTCAGCCTTGAGCCTCTGCAACCACACCCCCAAGAAACATAACAAGCTTTCAATCAATGTACCAAAATGAAGAAACACTAAAACATAAAGCACCAAAAGTGACATTTAGCCTTTCCTTTTTGATTGACGATGAAAATGTGTCAGTATTATATAAAAAATATGATCTGTTAAGAAATTTGATGAATTGCTTGCATTACCAAATCAGGGATCAGTAACTTGCTTTCATTCAATGGTTACAAGTTTCTTATTATTAAAAATGTATTTGTCATTTGTCAGTATTTCTAAACAGTTTCAATATTTTGTATTCTACATTTTCTGGTTCACTAAACTGTATCTATATTATATATATACTTTTTTTTCATAATAAAAAGGCATCATTGTTTTGTGCAGGCCTTGGATATTCTTGGCAACACCAAATGGCGAGTAAATAGAAGAGTGCTTGGAGTTGTAGAGTCAATTTGGGCTGGAGGAGGTAACATTGCAGGACTGGTTGATTGTAAAGATGTAAGCATAAATAAAAAAAAGCATAATTGATTACTTGTAATATTCTTCTGTCCATCCAAATGAATATCTTTTTATCTTTGCAGAAAAGGAAAAACAAATGTGTTAGACCTCTTATAAAAAATGTTTATAAGAGAAGGGGGGCGGGGGGGGGGGGGGGAATAATTGTTATGTGCTGTCAATAGCAGTTAGTTTTAATAGGACAGCAGTTACTATTATTAGGAGCAGTTTATTAGGAATAGTTAGCAGTTAGTTTTAATAGGACAGCAGTTTATTAGAGAAACAGATTGAGAGAGAGAGGCGAGAAAGGAAAGTGAGAGAAAGAGGACGCTCTCAGGTACGTGATCATCGCGGAGGAACAACTAACAGAGATAGCAGCTGGCGTGTTCTCGGAGAAAGACGAAGCAGGGACGACGACAATGATTATTCGCTTGTCGCGGATGACCACAGACGCCACTTCAACGATCATCGGGATGAACAACGAGGTCACTGTGACAACCTCCAGGAGGGAGAGTGGATTCAAGTGAAGAGTAGGAGGAGAAGGTCCCTTTCCAAGCGCGAACCAGCTCACGGAAAGGGCATAGCTGTTAAGGAAAAGTCACTTCAGGTCACCTTCCGGGGGAAAAAGTCATCATCGACATGGAGAGAAAGGGCGGATATTACCTCTTTCTATTTCTCCCATTTTCCTGATGGGGTCAGTGAAAGAGAGCTCTGGAAGATATTCCAAGTCTGGGGAAAGGTCTAGGAGGTATTTGTATCGAAGAAGAGGAACAAACAAGGTCACCGTTATGGCTTTGTGCGTTTCAAAGGAGTAGAAGATGAAGATGGTATGGAAAGAAGGCTCGACAACCGCATTTACATACAAGGAATGAAGCTGTTTGTCAACAAGCCCAAATTCCAGAGGGACGGGAACAAGGTAACAGAGCCACTCACAGCTTCGAACCATAGAATGTCCAAGAAGAACACGGAGCATGGCGCGTACAAACAGGAGTTACGTCAAGCCCCTACGTTCAATAAACTCAAATCTTATGCTGAGGTGGTGACCAATCGAACCAACGACAGGATAGAAGCACAGGAGCCGCGGATTAAGATCCAAACGTCGCAGGAGAAGACCAAATGGCTTGATAATGCTTGGGTGGGTCATTTGAAAAACAAAGCCATGTTTGATAGGGTGGATGAGGAGGTTAGGGGGATGTTTGGACAGGAGGTCAAAGTGTCGTACTGGGGAGATGATTTGATCATCCTTCATGGTTTAACGGAGGTAGAAGCTACTGATTTTAACCGCAAGGAGCACACACATGGCGGGACTCCTCTATCTCTGTTACAGAGATGGACGCCGATGTTGACGCCATCCTATCGTCTAACTTGGCTGTGTATCTTGGGGGTACCCCTTACGGTTTGGGACGCAGATACATTTGCATGCATTGTGTCGGTATGTGGTGAACTAGTAGAAATGGATGAGGTGACGGAGGAGAAATCCAGAGTAGATTTGGCGCGGGTCTTGATTCGAACGTCGGAGAAACCATTCATAGAGAGGACGATGCTGATCCTCGTCGACGGAGTCCAATACTCTCTGGACTTGCGTGAGGAAATGGGAGTTGGGTGGGGTAGAACTCTGAGAGAAGCGGCGGTGACGCAACTCCCTCCATCGCCGTTCTCCACGGCTATAGCGAATTCCGACGAGGAGCCAAACACCCCCTTCATGCACGGTTTTTCAGCTGAGCGTGTTTCCGGTAGTCTGGTCGGCGGCTCCTCTGCCTGTTCGTCGCTTTCTATGGAGGACCATCGTTGAAGACGCCGGACTGAGGGGCCTTACCCAACTCGCAGGGGCAACGATACCGCGATAGGTGCTTACATGTCTTCCCTCCTCTGTCACGAGCAACTGCCAGCTGATGCCGCCCTGACACCTTCTGTCGCGGGCCAATGGGAATGCATTGATCCAAATTGTTTGGACATGCATCCTGTTGACATGGCAGAACCTATGTCTTTCTGCCCTAGCCAACAACAGACCCCAATTCAGGAAGGAGACGTTGAAGATATACCTCTGCCTGCTTTCAAAAACTCTTATATCCACAGGGTAAAGCAGGATGAACCATTGGTCAATATCCATGATTCTACACCTCTGGTCAACTCTGATTCAAATTTAATGCCCCCTTATCAAAAGGAAGCTGCAGCTGAGGAGGGGGTAGGTTTAAATCACTCTGTGGGCCTGTCTAAAAGCCCAAATAAAGAGGGGAATAAGCTTTCTCCAAATCTCAGGGTGTATGTTAGAAGAAAGGAGTGGGGAGCAGTAAATCATGAGGCCTATGTCCAACATAGCCCACTTTCTTGCCTCAATGGAAAAAACCTTGTCTTGCGGAAGCCCTTTAATGAAATCAGTAAGACTCAAGTTTATGAAGGGAGGGACATTCATAGCTCAGACCCAGAGGGGATGATCCCTAACCTGCACCATCCACCCCACAGTTCTGTTCCCGATGATAGCGTTAGCAAGGAGTACGTAGGTGATGAGGAAGCTTTCCACATGGAGATGGTTAGACAATTGGGGGTATCCTATGTGGAAAAAGATAACAGTAATGTTTTTACGAAGACAGAGGTTAATGGCAGTAGCGGATTTAATGCACCAGCAGACGTGATGGGAATGAAGCAGTCTGAATCATGAATATTTTGTCCTTAAATTCTAGAGGGTTGGGCAGTGGAGTCAAAAGGTCAGCTATTAGGAAGCTCACCTTGGCCAACAATGTTGATCTTACTTAAAGTTTTGAATATGTGAGGAGAGAAACTTTTCCCTCAGTTGCTTAGTTTTATTTCATTCAAATAACATATATATATACAAATAGGAGAGAGACAGCTTGACAAGCTTTGACAAGACAGTACACACTGCTGTCTTCTTCAACAAGATAAAATAGGGAAATCTACTCTAAAGATACATCTAATAATACCCATAATTATAACACTCCCCCTCAAGCTGGAGCATATAAATTATATGCACCAAGCTTGGAACATATAAACTGAATTCTAGGCCCCCTTAAGGATTTAGTCAAAATATCTGCTGGCTGATCATTGGAATTAATGAATTCAGTGACAATCTCTTTAGACAGTAGCTTCTCCCGAATAAAGTGACAATCAATCTCTATGTGCTTGGTTCTCTCATGGAAGACTGGATTTGAAGCAATATGCAGAGCAGCCTGATTATCACAATACAACTTCATTTGCATCACTTTGCAGAATTTCAACTCTTCAAGAATTTGTTTGACCCACATAAGTTCACATGTAACTACAGTCATAGATCTATATTCAGCCTCTGCACTAGATCTAGCAACAACAGTTTGCTTCTTACTTTTCCAAGAAATAACATTCCCTCCAATAGAGACACAATATCCGGATGTGGATCTCCTATCCATAGGACAGCCAGCCCAATCTGCATCACAATATCCAGATACTTGTGTATTACCTTTGTCTTCATAAAGTAATCCTTGACCTGGAGCTCTTTTAATGTATCTAAGAATACGCATAACAGCATTCCAATGATCAACACGAGGGTTTTGCATAAATTGGCTCACCACTCCAACAGCAAAGGAAACATCAGGTCTTGTAATGGTGAGATAGATGAGTTTTCCCACAAGTCTTCTATATCTCTCGGGATCAGAATACATTTCACTCTGATCTGCAAGAAGCTTCAGATTCGGATCCATAGGACTATCAACAGGTCTACAATTCTGCATGCCTGTCTCCTCCAAAATGTCAAGGGCGTACTTCCTTTGAGAGATCACAATACCATCTCCTGACTGAGCCACCTCAATACCAAGGAAGTACTTCAAATATCCCAAGTCTTTGGTCTGGAAATGACTAAATAAGTGCTCCTTTAGCTGAATAATCTTAGAAGCATCATTCCCTGTAATCACTATATCATCAACATATACTATCAAGTAAACACAATTTCCAGGGGATGAATGACAATAAAAAACAGAATGATCAGCCTCACTACGTTTCAACCCAAAAAGTTGAACAATATGACTGAATTTACCAAACCAAGCCCGAGGGGATTGCTTCAACCCATAGAGAGATCGACGCAGCTTACAAACAAGACCATACTCCCCCTGAGCAACAAACCCAGGAGGTTGCTCCATATAAATTTCTTCCTCAAGATCACCATGAAGAAAGGCATTTTTAATATCAAGCTGATGAAGAGGCCAATGACGCATGGCAGCCATAGCAAGAAAGAGACGGACAGTAGTGATCTTAGCTACCGGAGAGAAGGTGTCACAATAATCAAGGCCATATATCTGAGTATAGCCTTTAGCTACTAATCGAGCCTTAAGTCGATCAATTTCACCATTAGGCCCAACTTTAACTGCGTAGACCCATCTACAACCCACAGCCTTCTTACCAGGAGGAAGAGAAACAAGTTCCCAAGTACCACTATGTTCAAGAGCTTGCATTTCATCAATCATAGCTTGTCTCCATCCAGGATGACTAAGTGCCTCATGAATATTAGAAGGGACAAAATGTGAAGATAGAGAGAAAACAAACGAAGAATATAAAGGAGACAAACGATGATAACTCAAAAAGTTATAGATAGGATGAGGATTACGAGAGGATCTAGTACCTTTTCGGATGGCAATGGGCCAATCTGAATCAGAGGGATGAGAAGTGGCAGGATCCATGGCTTGAGGATTGATTGAAGAAGGAGGAGAATCATGAAAAGAAGCTTCAGGTATTGAAGGACCAACTTGTTGTATCCTGCATTGGTTTGTGAGAAGAGGTGGAGAAGCAACTTCAGTTGGATGAGGTGGAGAAGAAGGAACCTCACTGACATCTGGATTTGAGGTATCTAGAGGACATGGAGAGGGAATTGGAAGGACATTCTGGATGGAAGAAGAATGGTCAGTAGATGATGGGTAGAATGGTGTGTCTTCAAAGAAGGTTACATCTGCAGACATGTAGTATCGCCTGGTGGATGGTGAGAAGCATTTGTAACCCTTTTGAAGACGAGAATAACCTAAAAAGACACATTTAATTGCACGGGCAGAAAGTTTGTCTAAACCAGGGGAGAGATTATGAACAAAACAAGTACAGCCAAACACTTTAGGTGGAACATGGAATAAATGATCATGAGGGAAAATGATTGAGTGAGGAATTTGATTCTCAAGAGAGGAGGAAGGCATTCTGTTAATTAGGAAACAAGCAGTAAGCACCGCATCCCCCCAATGGTGTGTGGGAACATGAGAGGCTAACATTAGTGATCGTGCGATGTCAAGGAGATGACGATTTTTCCTTTCGGCGATACCATTTTGTTGTGGTGTATGGGGACATGTAGATTGATGTAGAATGCCTTTTGAAGATAACAAAGAGGAGAAATCATGAGAGAAATACTCTTTGGCATTATCACTTCTAAAAACCTGAATTGTTGTTTTAAATTGGTTTTCAATCTCATTGAGGAAGGACATGAAAATAGGCAAAAGTTCAGATCTGTCTTTCATTAAATAAACCCAAGTACATCTAGAAAATTCATCAATAAAAGTTACAAAATATCGAAAACCAAAAGAGGAAACACGACTTGGTCCCCAAATATCAGAATGAATGATAGAGAAGGCTGAATTACATCTTTGAACAGTTTTTGGAAATGAGGACCTAACATGTTTTCCTAGTTGACAAGGTTCACATTCTAAGACTCGAAGATTCTTCAGACTAGGGATCATCATTTTCAGTTTTGGTAGACTTGGGTGACCTAGACGATCATGCAAAAGTTGGGGTTTGAAGTTGCTGAACAAGAAACAGAAAAGTTGGGCTTCAAGTAGTAAAGTCCTCGTGATTCACGTCCTTCTCCAATCAATCGACCCGTGCCATGTTCCTGGATAACAAAAGAATTAGCAGTAAAGGTTACTGAGCAATTTAATGAACGGGTTAACTGACTCAATGAAATTAAATTGTAGGGACATTGAGGAATAAACAAAACATAATCCAACTTCAATGAGGAAGATAAAGACACATGACCACTCCCTTGAGCTGCAACTTTGGAACCATTAGCCACAGTAACAAGATGAGGAATTTTTGGAAAAGAAATGGATGTAAAAGAAGACTTGTTACCAGAAATATGATCAGAGGCACCTGAATCAAGTATCCAAGGACTGGGACCATCAATAGATTGAGAAATACATGCTGTTGAATAACATGGTACAGAGGAAGATGAAGTCTGGCTGCTGGATTTCTCAGATTTCAGCTTCAAATATTCTTGATATTCTTTATCAGAGAACTTAGACTCTGATTTTTCGGTTTCGGTCTGAGTTACCTGAGCTACTTTGTCAGGGAAGCCATGCAAGGAGTAGCAAGTCTCTTGTGTGTGGCCCATCCTCTTGCAATATGTGCATTGAGGACGTCCACCTCTCCCACCACGGCCTCCTCTACTGTTACGTCCTCCCCCTCTCCCACGAGGTGCAGCCATGGCTGACGTCTCCACTACATCAGCCGGATTTTCTTCTTTCAATGCATGGGGAACACGAAGCAGCCTAGTGATGAGAGAATCCATCGACGGAACCTGATCTCCAGCTAAGACTTGATCACGAACGTGATCAAAGTCTGAATGTAAACTTCTCAAGATGAGAACCATATAGAACTTATCTAGCTTTCTATTCACTTCCTCCAACGATTCAGCCACAAGGAACCTCTTCAATTCTTCCACTGCTGCCCGAGCTTTACCTATGTGTGCAATCATATCGTGGCTGGTTTGTTTGAGAGCTGTGACCTTCATGGTTGCATCAAACAAACTCTGAATATCATTGGCAAAGATTTCCCGGGCCTTTTTCCAAAAGGAGCAGCATGTTTTGAACGATCTGAGAATCTCCAAAACATCTGCCTCAACTGACTGCCATAAGACAGCACAGAGCTGATAATCTAACTTTTCCCACTCAGGTCTTCTATCATCCGGAACTGCCTCAGCATCTTTTTCAAGATGGTCATGATGCCCTTGCCCAAGGAACCACAGTTCTACTGAAGCAGACCAGGATAAGTAATTTTTCCAATTGAGCTTTGCTGTTGTGATAGTGGGAGTTCCAGAAAACGAAAGTATTGGGCCAGACGAAGCCATTTTCACTCACAGATCAAAGGAAACTAAAGTAGAGAGACAAGGAAGGCACAAGGTCACTCAACGAAGTGCCGAAACCAAAAACTAATGGCTGATATGGACTCAGGAGAGCCCGACGAGACGGCCGGAAGCAAACGCGCGCGTTTCCGGCAAGGGGAGGGCGGCGCGTGGTGGTCACGCGCCGGCGTTTGGCGCGCACGAAGATGGTGCGTGACGGCGCGTGGGGAAGCTCCTGGCCCAGCGGTTAGTTGCGCTGAGTTGCGCTCCTCGAGGCGCACAAAACCCTGTAGTCGCCGGTTGAAACGGCCGGCGGACGGCGGCGGACGGTGGCGGACGGCGGCGCGGACGGCGGCGGACGGCGGTGGATACGACCCGCTCTAATACCAACTTAAAGTTTTGAATATGTGAGGAGAGAAACTTTTCCCTCAGTTGCTTAGTTTTATTTCATTCAAATAACATATATATATACAAATAGGAGAGAGACAGCTTGACAAGCTTTGACAAGACAGTACACACTGCTGTCTTCTTCAACAAGATAAAATAGGGAAATCTACTCTAAAGATACATCTAATAATACTCATAATTATAACAATCTTCTTTGCATTCAGGAAACTAAAAAGGAATCCATAGATAAAGCTTTCTGTCAATACTTATGGGGAGATGCTAATGTTTCTTGGGAGGCTGCTCCTTCTAATAGTGCAGCTGGTGGTCTTTTGTGCTTATGGAATAATGATTCCTTTGTGGTGGATAGAAGGGTAGTTGGTAGGGGCTATATATGGCTGGAAGGAGTGTGGACTAAAGAAAACAAGAGGATTTGCATTACCAATCTGTATGCTCCCTGCGACTTACAGGGAAAGAGACAGCAGTGGGAAGAGATTAAACTCCTTAAACCTTCTTTCCATGATGGTCCGTGGTGCATTGCTGGTGACTTTAATTCTATAAGACACCACAATGAGAGAATCAGCTCTTCTCAGTCAGTGGGGAACTCATCCTGTATCTCTGAATTTAATTCCTGGATCTCGGATATGGCTTTGGAGGAGGTCAGGTCTGTTGGGAGGAACTTCACCTGGGTTAGACCTAATGGAACTGCAATGAGCAAACTGGATAGGTTTCTTCTCTCTGATGATTGGCTAATCCAATGGCCAGATTCTACCCAATTTGTGCTTGATAGAGATTTCTCTGACCACTGTCCCATCCTCTTGAGGTCTACAACAGTGGATTGGGGGCCTAGACCTTTCAAGGTAATGGATTGGTGGCTGCAGGACAAAGAATTCCAGAAAATGGTGTCTCATAGATGGGGCAATTATCACCCAAGTGGGTGGGGTGGCTATGCCTTAAAGCTGAAACTGAAGTTCATTAAGGGATGCATCAGACAGTGGAGCTTGCAAAATGGTGCTATTAATGTTTCTAAAATTCAGGATCTAAAGAAGGAGCTGAATGACTTAGAGGCTGGTAGCAATACTGCAATCCTATCTCAGGCTGAGGTGGAATTAAAGAAATCATTACAGGAGCAGCTTTGGAGTGCAGCACTTGCATATGAATCCATGTTGAGGCAAAAATCAAGAATTAAGTGGATAAGAGAAGGGGATAGAAACACAGCTTATTTCCATAGGGTGATCAACCACAGAAGGAGAATTAATGCAATTCAAGGTCTGCTCATTGCAGGTGAATGGGTCCAGGAGCCTATCAGAGTCAAGAATGCAGTCCTAAACCACTTTAAACTCAGATTCTCAGAACAGAACCCTCATAGGCCAACTCTGGATGGAGTGTTCTTTTCTTCCCTTAGTCAACAAGATAATGAATGCCTTACTGCTAGATTCTGTGAGGGGGAAATTAAAGCAGCAGTGTGGGCTTGTGGAGGAGATAAAAGCCCTGGTCCTGACGGCTTGAATTTCAATTTTATAAAGCAGTTTTGGGAAGTTTTAAAACCTGATTTTACTAGGTTCTTGGACGAATTTTATTTAAATGGCAGATTCCCTAAAGGAAGCAATGCCTCTTTCATAGCCCTCATACCTAAGATTTCTAATCCTCAGACCTTGCATGATTATAGACCCATCTCTCTTATAGGATGTGTCTATAAAATAGTGGCCAAAATCTTGGCTACTAGGCTGGCCAGTGTTTTACCTCATCTAATAGATGAAAGGCAGACAACTTTTCTCAAGGGGAGGCACATTCTTCATGGGGTGATGATCGCTAATGAAGTCATTGCTGAAGCTAAGTATAAAAAAAATCCTTGCATGATCTTCAAGGTGGACTTTGAAAAAGCTTATGATTCGGTCTCTTGGGGCTTTTTAAATTACATGATGCAGCGGATGGGCTTTTCTGAAAAATGGAGACAATGGATTTATGGATGCTTGTCTAGTGCAACCATATCAATTTTAGTTAATGGCAGCCCCACTTCGGAGTTTGTGCCACAGAGAGGCTTAAGGCAGGGTGATCCCCTTGCCCCCTTTCTCTTTAACATAGCAGCTGAAGGACTTACAGGGTTGATGAGGACAGCAGTCTCAAAAAACCTTTTCCATAGCTACCAAGTGGGGAGACAAAAGGAGGAGATAAACATTCTGCAATATGCAGACGATATGCTGTTTTTTGGAACTGCATCTTTGGACAACATTAGGGTCCTGAAATCTGTCCTCAGAATTTTTGAGATGGTCTCCGGTCTCAAGATTAATTATACCAAGAGCCAAGTTGGGTGCATGGGAAAATCAGAGGATTGGTGTAGGGAGGCAGCTCTCTTTCTCAATTGTGGTCAGCTAGACATCCCCTTTTCCTACCTTGGAATACCAGTGGGTACAACCTCTAAATGCTGGAATGTGTGGCAGCCTATCATTAACAAGTTTGAGTCCTAACTTAGTAAATGGAAGCAGAAAAGTCTATCCATGGGTGGAAGGGTAACCCTTATTAACTCTGTATTAACAGCACTCCCCATCTACATGCTGTCCTTCTTTAGAGTTCCTAAAAAAGTGGTGCACAAGCTAGTCTCAATTCAGAGAAATTTCCTTTGGGGAGGAGATTCTGAAGTGGCCAAGATTGCTTGGGTAAACTGGGATACTATATGCCTTCCCAAGAGTAAAGGGGGTCTTGGGATTAAGGACTTATCCAAGTTTAATGAAGCCTTACTTGGTAAATGGGGCTGTGATCTGGCAAATAATCAGCATCAGTTATGGGCCAGAATATTACTGTCCAAATATGGAGGGTGGAACTCTCTTTGCTGTGGTAGAAACAAAGCTGACTATTATTCTACTTGGTGGAAGGATTTGAGAATTGTTTTCCAGCAGCACCATAGAATCTGTATCTCAAATTATTTGAAGTGGAGGGTAGGTGATGGAAACACAATTAAGGTTCTGGGAAGACAGGTGGAGGGAAGAGGATGACCTAAGTCTCCAACAAAAGTACCCAACTCTATACCAAGTGAGCATGCATCAGAATCAGACTATCAGCTCAATGGGCATCTTATCTGGCAATAGTTGGGAATGGCAGATTCAATGGAGGAGACATTTCTTTGACCATGAAATTGACACTATGGCAGCTTTCATGGCTGACATTGAGGGTATCCAAATCCAACCTTTATCTAGGGATTTCCTCAGTTGGAGGGCTGATCCTGCTGGATATTACTCCACAAAGTCAGCTTATTATCTCCTCAAGGCTGAGGACAGTCCTAACCCTGTAGACAGCAATTATAAGACCATTTGGAGCCTGCACATTCCCCCAAGAGCATCGGCTTTCACTTGGAGAATTCTCAAGAACAGACTTCCTACTAGGGACAATCTAAGGAGGAGGAATGTCGAGCTGCCCTCTTACAATTGTCCCCTTTGTGATCAGGAAGTCGAAACTGTTGGTCATATTATGTATTCTTGCAGGAAAACTTGTCATCTTTGGTGGGAAACTTTGAGATGGGTGAATAGGATGGGTCCTTTCTCTCTTCAACCCAATTGCCATTTTCTGCAATTCTCTCAATGGAGTGGGAAAAGAAACGTAGATAATCGTTGGAAGGCTCTATGGATAGCTCTATCCATGACTATTTGGAAGCATAGAAATGCTTTGGTGTTTAATAACCAGGATTTCTGCTCTGAAAAAGTCATGGATGAAGCTTTATTTCTCACTTGGTCCTGGATCAATTGCATGGAGAAAGGTTTCCATATACATTTTAATCAATGGTCGTCTTGCTTAAAGGAGGAAATGTCTTAGGGGTTTTTGTTGTTTGGGTAACCACCTATTGTGGTTAATTTTTTGTAATTGGGGATGGCAGTTTCTGCCTTGTATAATATGTTTTTTCAGTACATCTAGTACTGACCCCTATTAATACTATCAGATTTTTGCTGTGCAAAAAAAAAAAGGACAGCAGTTACTATTATTAGGAGCAGTTTATTAGGAACAGTTATTTTAATTAGGCAGTTATGGGTATGTGTAGAATAAGAAGGAAAAACAGAATCATATTCTGGTTATCCTGAAGATGTGTGGTTTAGACCTTGGGAGGGAGAGAACCAAGCTCTCGAAATCTTGGCTTGTTTGAGTGAATATTCTGATTCTAATTGTTGTAATTCTGTCTCTGTTTTGGAAAGAATAATTCCTGCAGAGTGTTTCTATAAAATTCAGTCATTATTATCCAATTTCTATCAAAATGTTTCAAGATATAAAAGGGAGAAGGGGCAGGTTCTTAGGTCTTCATAAAAGAGTGATTGTATTCTTTCTGCTTTTTCCCTCTACATATTGCTTTTGCTAGTTAGACTACAAAGCAAAGTAAAAAGGGGATTTACAAACAAACAAATAACGACAAAGCCGTAGCTCACTAGGTGAGGTAAAAAAGGGCTTTACATGAACTAAAAATATATTCACTTCTGGATGGTAGTATTTGAATCGTTTAACATACTTGAATGAGAAAACTTTTTAAAGTTATAACTGAGACTGCAATGAGTCAGTAGTAATCACAGACACAGTCTAAAATTTCCAAATTCATTTGATGGCTAAATCCATACACGTGTTCATTTGATGGGTCATTAATTCTCAATGCTACCTATTACTATGCAATTAATCTTGCCTTCATATATTCTTCTTTGACTTGTAGGTTCCTAAGCCAGATAAGCCGCTTGTAGAGGATTTAAAACTAATTCAGGAGTGGAAATGCAATGTAAGGAAGGCAAAAAAAATTAATCTGGAAAGGCATTCTCTAAGATGTGACACTGAACTTAAGCTTTCTGTAAGATCTTCCCTCTCACAGTAAAATATTTTTTCTGTCATATGTTTGAACTGTTGGGAACAACTGCAAATTCTGATTTTAGTTACATCAATGTCCTATGATTTTATTTGTATCTTACATAATAGGATGTTGGTAGGGTTATGACATGAGAGGCAAACACAAGGATTCCACGCAGGATAATTTTAGAGTCCTGTGTAGGGTTGTGCATCTGTTTCTCTGTTCACATGACATACAAATGAAAGGAAAAGCATCCAAATACAAAATTAGACATGATTTCCAAAGTTTATGTTTGTTCAATGTGATCATTAATTGAATAATCTGAACTAAGTTTACCATTATCACATTCAATACTATCCCATGTTTCACTAGTTGAGCAATAATTTAAAGGAAATACATTCTTAAACAGGTGGCACGAAAAATGAAAGATGAGGAAGGCTTTTATTATCCACACAATCTTGACTTCCGTGGCAGAGCATATCCTATGCATCCTCATTTGAATCATTTAGGTTCTGATCTGTGTCGAGGACTACTTGAATTTGCTGAAGGGCGGCCATTGGGAAAGTCTGGACTAAGGTGGCTGAAGATACATCTAGCAAATTTGTATGCTGGTGGTATTGAGAAGCAGTCTTATGATGGGCGCCTAGGATTTATAGAGGATCATATTCATGATATATTTGATTCTGCTGATCACCCTATTAACGGAAATCGTTGGTGGTTAACAGCGGAGGATCCTTTCCAGTGCCTTGCTGCTTGTATTAATCTATCAGAGGCCTTAAGAAGCTCATCACCAAATTCTTTTATCTCACATCTTCCAATTCATCAGGTAAATTCATCATTGGAAGCCTTAAAAGCAATGAAACAAAAGCTGTTATAGCCTTTTCCTATTGGGAGTTCTTTTGATATTAATCAAAAATTGATTCCAAGAGTAGCCCTCAAAACCAAATTAGATCTTCAATAAAGTTTTACTATCTAAAAGGTAAAATGCAATTAAAGAGAAAGCAAAAAGGAAAAAAATGAAAGATGAAATGTGGTACCAAAACCTTAAAAGTGAATTCATTGTTGGCTTTTTTCATGTTGCAAAACTCTAATATGGGATCACTTTTCAATTTAAACTTTTTTCTGTATGTTTTCAAAAGTATTTGTTAGTAATGCTACTCTGATGGAATTTTAGGATGGTTCCTGCAATGGCTTACAACACTATGCAGCTCTGGGAAGAGATGATGTAGGTTTACATATCTCATTTCTTTCATTTTGCAATCACTCTTAATATAATTTTCTTTTTAACTTCGTATACTTGTGGACTTGTGATGATTTTATTGTTATATAATGTTTTTTGTATAGCTTTCTTCATTATTTATCCTTGAGTAACTTTGATATGAAATGTGCTAGTATTGTTACCAATAAAAATCATTTATGAAAATAGACCTTAACCTAGTACTGGAAGATTCTAGGCAAGTTCCTTGAAATAATAGTCTTTACTCTCTATGATCAAGTGGTCAAGATTTCTATCCATAATTCCTTTAAGCCTCATAAATTGAATTTCATATTAATGTACAGTGTGTCTATCAGTCTATAAATTGTTCACACTTTAAACCTAACAGTTCATGCATGGTGTGTTATAAATGTAAAATCATTAATGGGCCTTTACCTAACAAATTATGCTTTTATGAAAGTGGGTCCTTGACAAGTTTTGTTAGTGTATTGAAATAAAATAACCACTTTCTAGTACTCCTGTGAGTCATAGTATCAATACAGCATGTGGAATCATAGAAATAGAATTGTATTCTCAAATGAGGATTTTAATGGACAAATTGATGGAGGATGCAATTTTCTTATGCTGGATGTGGTTTAGATATTTAGATAAGGATTTTGAGCTGTCGTTCCATTTTTGGTTCAGTAATATTAAATCTGGATTCTTGTATAGGTGAGGGATTAGACCATAGATACTTTTTGTAATGAGTATTCCAGTGTGCTCAGAGATGGGGGTTATGATATTCTAATATCTCAAGCATATTTTGATACCATAATCTTACATTGACAACATGTACACTGGGATGTTCAGATTTTAGTACTTCTTGTACTGATTACATATATATATATATATATATATATAATACATGCATATTTTTGCCGATAAAAAAAATAATAATAATATCAATACAGGCTTATTCAATTCATAGAAAAATAGTCTTCCTTTTTGTTTTATATTATTTTGGCAGCTTTTTGATGCTTCATTACCTTCATATGATGGTATATTCATGGCCTGTAATTTTACAATTAAGTGATAGCAATCTTATGATTTATAATTTGCTAATTGCTTTCCCTTTCTTTCAGTCATTGGTTTTAAATTTATTTGCATCAACATGCTTCTAGTTAAATGTAGTGATTAGTTTCCTTTCTTCTATGTTGGATCTTGATGTAATCCTAATTTGGGGAACCAATTTTTAGTATGGGGACCTATTTGAAACTCTTAAATGGTGAAAATAAAAAGGAAAAAAAGCGGAATTAGAAAAGGAGATGGAAAGAACAACGAGAATGATTCGCCACGAAGAAATAGAATTCTTTGTTAAGAACCTAAGGTTTCACATAAGAACCCAGAGAGACACCGCTTATCTGTGCCTAATCTGAAATTTCATCAAAAACTATCAACAAAGTGTTTAAGGAGTCTATTTATAACTCCTATTAATAACCCTAAATTAGGCCTAAGGCCCAATAACTAATCTAATAAGTAAAAGACTTAAAAATAATAAAAAGATAGTAGCCCATTACAAGTCCAAAAATAGACCCAAAATACAATTAAAAACAAAAATAAATCTTATTTTAAAAGTTGGCTAAAATTTATGAGATTCCTTCTTCTCTTTCCTCCATGAGAGAATTTAATCTCTCGACAAGTTGTTATTAAAATCTCTTACTCCTTACTCAAGTGACTCCGTCCATGTTGAGTCCACCCAAGCCAAACTCTTCCTCCTTGGATAGTCCTCTATCAGATTAGATCTATTTAAAATTGGTCATTCTTTTTAGTGATGTTCTATTTTCCTAACCACCTGAGTCATTGATCAGTATCGCCTGAAACAACTCATGATTGCAATGATTGATAATTACATTTGTATGGCAAATAAGGTGTTTGTTATTTAATCACACTCTAAAATGGATAAAGTGATCTTTGTCAGCGCAGAGTTCATTAATCTGTCCCGCACACATATATGGTCCCTTCTTTACTTTTGATCCACTGCCTTCCATTACTAGGGTGGTTAAAGTGATAAATTATTCTGTATTATTTGCCTTTTCTGATTAGTGACATTTACTATTCTCACTTTACTGGAATAAATGTACTTTCTCAGCTGGAGGCTGCTGCAGTTAACTTGGTTGCTAAAGAGAAACCTGCTGATGTTTACACAGAGATTGCTGTTAGGTATATTAAATTCATTTCAGCTGTGTTTCGCTTTTGATGCTGTTACTATATTGACATCCAAGCCTTTCTTGTTATTACTGTGCTCCCTCACTGGATAGAAATGTTTACATGTTTGGTGTTTTTCATTGGGGTAGTTGCATTTTTGTTAAATCTTACTTCATGACCTATACTGTTCTTGTGTAAACTATCCAAACTCAGAAGATCTTTTGTGATTCATCATATTCTTGTCATAATTACTTTGGACTATTAATATTATAGACACTGAAATTGTAATATGGGCAGGGTTTATGATATAATGAGACAAGACAGCAACAAAGACCCGGATACCTTTCCAAATGCTTTGTTAGCAAAGGTGTTGATTGATCAGGTCGGTCTTGATTTCAAGTTTCAAAGTTGTGCTAATTGCTAAATGATAAAATTTATACTCCAGCAATTGGCTATGGTCTCTTTTTTCTATCTGTTCTACTCTAAACTTTTGAAAGTATTCAGATTGATAGGAAACTGGTCAAACAGACAGTAATGACTTCTGTTTATGGTGTTACTTATATTGGGGCACGGGAGCAAATTAAGAGAAGATTAGGGGAGAAAGGTTTCGTCACTGATGATAGACTTTTATATGCTGCATCTTGCTATGCAGCTAAGGTGAGTATCAGCTACATTATATTCTAGGATTTTAGCTGTTAGAGATTGCAATGAGCTGCCTTAATGTGCAATTATTATCATTGCATTGTGAGATCACTTCCTCCTTGAATGGTTAATACTTAGATAGAACAGCAAAGTTTTCTTTCTACTAAGATCTCTGCATTGATGCAAAAACAAAGAAAGAAAAATCTTTATTGACATGCTTATACATTCTATCAGGTTTCTTAATGCATTCAAATTCTCTTATCATTCTGGTTCATATCAGGTAGTTTGATCAACATTTTCAAACTTAATTTCTATAGGTGACATTGGCTGCCCTTGGAGAAGTTTTTGAAGCTGCACGTGGCATTATGGGTTGGCTTGGAGATTGTGCAAAGGTTAGCTCTCTTATCACACAGTATGTTGGATTCCAAATGATGCCATGGGTCCTATTAGTTACTTTTGGTACTTTGCTTATGGGTTTATGCATATATGTGTGGTTTCATATTTCTTTGCTTTGTCTCTCTTCCTGAAAAGGGTGGTTCTGAAACATTTCTACAGGTGATTGCTTGTGAAAACCAGGCTGTTTGCTGGACCACTCCTCTTGGTCTTCCTGTTGTACAACCATACTGTAAAACTGAACGTTATCAGGTGAGCCTTCTATATATTGATATTTTCTTTTCTTTTTGGTTTTTGTTGAAAGGAAGAGAAAATATGAGACAACTGAATCCAGGAGTGTATTACACAGCAGAGCATATTATTATATTCTATGAATAATAAATAAAGGAAAAATTGCAGATCTCCTAATTGCCTTATTACTGTAATTACATAGAACCTCAAATAGTCCCATGACAAAAAGACCATGATATAGTATATCATATGCACTCCCTCTCAAGTTGGAGCATATGAATCATATGCACTGAGCTTGTTACATATAAATATACAAGGCAGTTAGTGACAGCCAAAAAATAAAGGTGACATGACCAGAAGTGGCGGTGTGTGGTCGCCAGCGGGAGAGGACATCAACCGACAGTGGCAAAGCAGAGCTGGAAGTGACTGGAAAAAGGGGAAATTGCTGAGTAGTGGCATGAGCTGAAAACCGGAAAGGAGACAGTTACTGGCAGAATTTTTTTTTAGCTCCAATAGGGTCCACCGGAAGGCACAAATAGTTGTCTCTTGTCAAGCTCTGGATAACATGTTGAAAGTAAGAGTTTGGCCATCTTGAGCTGGTGCCATTCTAAGGTAGTGTTTGGCTCTGCTTAATTTTAGCTTTTTTTTCTCCTTAAAAGGAGAAGCTGGGCCAAACAGTATTTATATTAAAGTTCTTAAAGTTATAAGGAGCTTATTTTATAGTATAAATCTTAAATAAAAGGAGCTTCTACAAAAGCTCCTTTGGAGTTGCTTCTCCTCTGCTTATGCAGAGCATTTTTTCTAGCAAATTCTTATTTGATTACCGCCATGTACATTTGTCCAAGTTTACACGACTAAAAGCTGATCTTTTATTGGCATACTCCTACATGTGCGTTTGTACAATTGCCCAAGTATTTTTGGCTTTTATAGCCTGTAGGTGATGATGTATTATATATATAGTTTGTTAATTAATATTTTTTTTGATTCATTGGATTTTTTATTCATATTTGTTAAATAATATTTTGTTAATTAATGTGTGGTATTTCATTTTATGTATTAGTTGTACAATAACTATCTAAAAAGTAATACGAACGATTTATGTTTAAAATCAACTTGTTTTTTATCTCCTTAAAAATATTATTGAACAATAATATATAATGATTTATATATTTTATCATTTGTAATCAATATTTAAAATACTTTAATTAATATTATATATATAATTATTTCTAAATCACCATTAAAACAAATTTATTAATTAAATAAATTTTTGACATTTTTAAAAATTAAAAAGTTTTAAATATTTGTACTTTAATATTTTTTTCATCATTATTAGAATAGTTATATTTAAATTAAATTAATTTTACAAAATATTTTATTTTATAAATATTATTTTTTCATTGGACGAGATAAGTAGCTTTAAATAAAACTAAAGAGTTGGAATATCTATAAACTGGATTATTGAGCGTAATATGTACTTTTTAGTGTGTTTATTTTTGTAAGTTTTGGTTTGAGAGGATGTCTTAGAATATTAGAATTTCTGTTGTGTTAGTAGCCTTATTATTTAAGTGGTATTACAGTATTACTGAGTTTAGCTTGTGCTAGTTGGTCCAGAATATTAGTATAAATAGGAGTGTAGGGTAGTGTTTTGTATTACATCTTATTTATGTATATTTCTCTCTTCTCCATCTTTCCCTAAGGCGATAATTTCAACAATTACAATAGTAACTCAACAATGGGATGGCAAATAAAAAGTCCTACAGACTAGACAGTACAGTGTATCAGAATGTGGACTTTTTGAGCCTAACTCAATTCTAAAAGCTAACTCTATACTCTATCTTGACCTTATCTCTAGCCGATGTGAGATTTGGATTTTTTCCAATACACCCCCTCACGCCCACCACTTTTGGACTTGGTGCGCGGATAATATAGTGAGTGACCCATTAATGGATCTAGGATAGGCTCTGACTATCTTAGAGAAACTAGAATGTATTATTGAATGAGAAAAGTTAGTTACAACAGTTAGAGTGCATCTATATATAGAGCACATGAGTCAGTAACTGACTAATCAGTGGGCTAGCAATCAGTGCTGGGCCCAGTCCAGAAAACAGAAAAGAAAAGCCTACTAAGCAAAAATGCTTGTTTACATTTACACTCTAATACAGTGGGCCAGGCCTAGATCAACAGTCTGCCTACACAGTATGTAATAATATATTAGTGATAGTGGACATTGCGTTCTGTTGCATTTGGAATTAATATTTAGTAGCATATTGACAACCTGATATTTCCTCATAAATGTCTTGACCAGTAAGCTGTAGTTTTTGGTTGAGAAATGCATCTCTAATCCAGTTTTCAGTAAACTAGAGTTGACTGTGTATGACATTGATAATATAAATTATAGAAAATAGAAATCCATGGCCAGGTGCCGATAACTATACATTTTAATAAAATTATATGGATTTAAACTTTTTGGCTGATCTCCATACATTTTAATAATGAATCTAACCATGGACTGCAGATAAGAACATCTCTTCAGCTTTTGGCTTTGCAGAGGGAGGGAAGTGCAGTAAGTATACATAATCTTTTCATATTCCACTTTTCTTTTCTTTCTGAACTATTTTCGTTATTAAGACTGTGTATTCCAGGTATCTGTCAAGAAGCAGAGAAGTGCATTTCCTCCTAACTTTGTACATTCATTGGATAGTTCACACATGATGATGACTGCTCTAGCCTGCAATGATGCTGGATTATGTTTTGCAGGTTTGAAGACAACATTTTACCAATGAAATAATAAACATATGTGAAGTTTCCCTATAGAATAATAAATTCATAAATATTAGTTTGTTATACTTTTTAAATGTATAGAAATTGTCTATTTGCCTTTGGTGTTTGTTTAATTGCATTTGGAAGTAGGGATGGAGTTGGAATTAGTTACTTTTACAATTGTAATTGTAAATAAAATGCAGTTTGCTGTAGGCTTGCATTTAGAGGAGTTTCTTTATAAAATCCATTCTTCTAGTTAAGTTCATCAACAGGGAAACTAATAGAATTGCTATATGTGAAATTAGTGATTAATTTCTGAAAATTGCATGCAGAAACTTGCTTGCTCTCTCTTTTGTGAGACAGAAAATTCAATCTTTAGTTCACTTAGTATGAGTAGGATTGGTCGTATATCATAGTTTCTATAGTTGAAATGTCATTCTTTCATTATTGTGTCTTGATCCTTTTTCTGTTTTCTTCATCTCAAACCTCTCAGTTTGTCTTATTAAATACGTGTTCAATACTGAAGATCTCAAAATCGTGCTTTGACGGATGAGAAAATTTAGGTTAATCCATTTTTATGAACATAAATTCAGTTTTAGCTTTCATGTTCTGTAAATATATTTAGATTTATTTTCACTTTTTATGCTTAACTTCGAGAAATTTGGTGTGGGGAAATGTCTATGGGAGAAATATGCCTTCTTTTTCTTTTCTTATATGTTTCTTCCTGCTTAATTTTTGAGAAATGATTGTTTGCAGGGGTTCATGATTCGTTTTGGACACACCCATGCGATGTTGAGAAAATGAATCAGATTCTAAGAGAAAAATTTGTGGAGCTTTATAACATGCCTATACTTGAAAATGTAAGTTCTTGCTGTGGCCTGAGAAATGTATACTTATATTCTAGGAACATGGAGAAAAATTAATATTTTCCGTCTCACTGTCAAATATATGCAAGTTCATATTGACCTTTATTGTGGGTGAAGTTACAGAATTTCTTAATCTAAAAATATTTTGTAAAATGAGTGCAAAAATGCAAAAGAAAACAATTTTCTTTGAAATTTATCCATTTTGCAATTCATATTGAGGTTATTAATTTTTCTGGAACTTGCAAATAGACATCGGAAGACTTGCACACGTTCATTAATATGAGGACACCAGAACTAGAACTCTGGAATCTGGAAGCTTAAGTATTATTGGGTTTCTATTGCCTCAAAATTTAAATTAAATTTATTTTATTGTGGAATTGAGGTAAAGTCTTCATGCAATGGTAAGGTTGCTGCTGCCAAGGGACTTGACCTGAAGGTCATGAATTTTAAATCTTAGAAAAGGTCTTTGCTTTTGTGGGGGCAAGCCTACCAGCATCTACCCTCCCCAAACCCCACTTGGTGGGAGTCTTGTGCACTTTTTATATTATTGTTGAATTGATTTAATATTTATTTATTCACGTAGTTTTATAAATTACTTTCCCTGTGAACTAGGAAATCTTAAAGCTCAGCTGATCCTACTACGTACTATTGCAGATGTTAGTTGAGATAATCCTATGTTTCTTAAAAAAATATTTATCCATTGACCAATATTAAACTGACATAACATCTAAGTTGAAATTAAACTTATGCTTAATGATATCGTCCGTGTAATCCAAAATGTACCATTTTAGAGCTCCAGAGTGGATAAAACAAAAGCCATAGGCTGTGTTTTCTTTAACCTTCTCATGATGAAACTTTGATTTGTTGTGATTTGTTGACAGTTGCTTGAGGGCTTCCAGACTACATATCCAGGGTTGGCTTTCCCTCCATTGCCAAAGAGAGGTGATTTTGACTTACAGAAGGTTCTTGATTCTCCATACTTCTTCAACTGAGCAATTCTCCACATTCAACAACTATAAGTTGCACTGAAAGTATTCTTTACTTTCAATGCAAAATATGGATGAACTTATGGGGTGCAATTCATCCTGTTTGGAGATGGGATTGGTGATCCAACATTGCTTATGGAGAAGGCCAAGAAGGAAAGAAAGTAGGTTCTGATAATATTTGAAAAGGTATCTTGTTCTTGAATCCTAAGAAGTCAGGACTTTACTGATGTGAAGATCTATTCAACATAAGGCAGCATCAGGGAGAAGCTTTAATGACCCCCCAAATTTATAATCAACATTCAGGGAAGGAAATTCATCATGAAATTTTAATGTTGGTGATATCCAACACCTGAATTGAGTTGCTGCTGCGCAATAGACGTGTGTACTGCCAACTGCTTGCAGCAGAATCTTCTGTACAGTGCGGAACCTAGGGCTAACTTTGACTATGCATTTTTTACTTGTAAAATATATGATAAATGTATTATATATAGCATATAAAGTTATCAGCGGAAATGCAATTATAAAGTCGTATATTGAGAAGAAATACAGAAGTATAGTGTAGTTCGTCCTTGTTATCTCAGCTTTAAATTGGACAGTATCCTGTTACTTTAATGCTATGAATTTTAATTATTTTTAAAAGCAAAATTTTATTGTATTTCCTTTAATACTATGAATGAAAATGCCGTCAATTATTATGTATTTAGGCCACAAGTATCTGTTTTATGGTTTGCATACCGCTGTCTGCACTCATGTAATGTGTAACATTTCTATTTTCCATGTGTGTGGTAGATAATGTTATTGTTTTGTTGTGTGATTGAGTAGTGTTTTTAGGTAGAAAATGAGATGTGATCATATGATACCTAAACATGGTTAAGATCTTAAGTTTTTAACCTAAAGTCTAGAAAGAATAAGAATAATTCAGAGAAAATCCTTGGTCAAATAATGGTCAACTCATTAATGGTCTAGATGTTAATAATTAGATTTTGGTTTAGAAATAGAATTAGAAGCTTGAAAGAAGAATATTAGTAATTAATGTAAATAAATTAAAAATTAAGTGGCGATAATGAAGGTTGATTAATGGTTATCTAGATTTCATAAAGTTAGAAAAGGGTTAATTAAGTTATAAGAGTTTAAAGTGGAGAACATTTTTGTAAATAACTATACAACTAGTTTAAAAATAGAATTTTAGTTTAATTAGTTGGTGACTAATTAAAGTGTTTGGTTATATGATGTAGAATAATTAAAATAAGTTAGAGTTGTAACACAGTGAAAAATTACAACTCAGACTGACAGAGAAATTGTGTTGTGTCATTTGTGTATGTATGAATTTAATTTCAATACTTGTATGTTTTTAATTATAGAATTTGCGTGCTATATATGTCTATACTTAGTGTAAATAATTTGTTTAGTCTACCTTGACAAGGATATGGAAACTACTTAACAAAAATTTCATCTGTAACAAAATTACGTTGTACACTGAGTGACAGTGTAATTTAGCTCTGTGTGAGAATGATCTTTGTGAGAGGTTCACTCTAGTTACTCGTAATACTAGGGAGATTAACACAGTGATCAAGACGTTTAGGATAGAATTTAATGGTTTTGGTGAAAAACAAGAATACCAATTTTTGGCAAAACTCTTCTACTTTAACCATTTTTAGTAGAAAATTCAAAAGGAAACCATTGTGGGCTTGATGTAGATAATTTCCAAGTCATTCATGAGTCAAAATTGAGTGACTAAGATAAGCCAACACCTTAATCCATTGGACCAAAGCCTTAAGCACACTTACAAGCTTCATTAAAAACCTAAAGCCTTGCCATTTCCTCTCATTTTCATATCAGCTTCTAAGGGAGTTTAGAGCAGCAAAACTTCTTGCTCTCGAGGGTTGGTCTAGAAACCTTGAATCCTAGAAGTGTTCGTAATCAAGTTCACCCTTCACTTTAGCCTTGTTCATTCATCTTCATCACTTGAAACTTCTCTCATGTTCTCGAGTTTTGTTGAAGGTTATTTTGACTCAAGAGAACTTTATTCTTGGTACCCTTCTCTTTCACGTGGAGACTACAAGAGGTAAAGGGGGGGGGGGGGTCTTTCCACTTGTTGAACCCTAACCTTGTTGTCTTTGGAAGCTAGGCTTCATTGCATGTTGTGTTGATGTTTAAATTTTTTATCTATTACCATGACTGGAACTGGATGATATATTTCTTTTTTGGAAGTTTTAAGCTTAAAAATGAGTTCTTTGAGTCTTAAAACATAGGGTTATCCTTAAATTTCACTTAAATAAGAGTTTTCTAGCAAAAGTTATGAACAAAATCAATTTAAGGATATTTTGTAGGATTAAATTTGTCACAAAATTGAACTGATTGTCATAGTTGTATGAACTGTTATTCTTAAAGTTTTGACCTAAAAAATGAGTTTTTTAGGTGTGAAAATATAGGGTAGCATATAAGATTTATGAAAAACTAATTTCTAAAAACACTTCAAAATTTGAAGACAAGTTTAAGAGTGGAACTTTGTAAAACAGGGCAACAACTTGATACTAGACATTAGATTACTTAATTAGGTAATTCTAAGACTAGAAATGGATTTAGAATGAAGAAAACCCTAGGGAAAGTGTCAAGAAGTCCTGAGAACTGCTCTCTACGATCCACTGTGAACTTGAATATATTGTTTGCTAGTGTGATTGCTAAGATATGAATGAATGATGAAATTTTATTATTTGTTATGCATGCCTAAGATTAAAAAAGTGTGAACTCTGACACTTGTATCTATGGTGTGTGATTTATAGTTCTACAATATATTGATATTCACATGTATGCATTTTGGTCTAAGTTCGGGGGTGTCCGACCCTCGAAAAATTGTTGGTTATAAATTTTGAGATGTTGTAAATATAGTCATTATGTCGTCGAATTTTTGGTAGATTTGGGTGGAAAGTGATTTCTATCACTTGAGGGTCCTAGAATGATTCCCTGAGAGTAGTATATAGGCTTGATCCTTGTCTCTCTTTATGTGTGTATGAATGTTTGTTTTGTGTGTTGTACACGACATGAAGGCTAAACACGCAATATGGCAAAAAGAAGCAAGAAGATTGAAGGAAGAGTATGGAATCATTAGTTTTATCCCATTTATGAGATGACATGTTTTGTTATTAGGATTCATCTGTGAGATGGTCTGGTTATGGTTAGATTCCATTTATAAGATGGTGAGGTATATGATTATGGTCCATCTGTGAGATGGTGAGGTATGTTGTTATGTTCTATCTATAAGATAGTAAGGTGTATGATTATGTTCCATATGTGAGAAATGAAGTTTATGTTGAGAAATAGATGATTTATAGGGTACACTAAGATATATTGGGTGAAGAGGTTCAAAGTACCTTGGAGAATTAGCGAGTGGTGAATACCTGACATTTGGTGCACTCATTTGGCGTGGGAAACTCACAAGCCTCACTTTGCTACTCCTGATCGGCTTCGAGACTATACTTTTTGGAGTTATGAGCTTGGAGATTAGTATATGTTGTACCCTATGTGGCGATCACTCCTAATTGTCATCAATGTGGTTGTGTAAGACCACAAATACCTTGGAGGCTTGGTGGCATTGTTGGCTCCTATTATGTGTTGAGTGTGATAGTCAGTTGTGTCCAGTGTGATTATCAATGATGTCAAGTGTAGTATTTAACTATGTCAAGAATGACAGTCAGTGGTGTTAAGTACTATAGTCATTTATGTCAAGTGTGATAGTTATGTGCTCTTATTGGGGTATGGACCTTATCAAGACTGGGGTATGGACTTGTTTGTTGTTTGTGTTGTGTGCTCTTATTCTTGTGAAAACAAGTATACAAGATGAATGATTGTTTGTGTAACTTACTTAGTATTCCAAGTAAGGATTTTCCCGAATTGATTGTTTATGTTGTGTGTAATGATTGTTTAGACACCTCAAATGGTGAGTAGTTTAAGGCTATGTATGGATTAGTTCGAGACAACATTGTTGAGAGAAATGTCAAGACCTTGAGATCCGTTAGGGCACAATTTAGTTACAAATAGCATAGTTAAATAGTTAGATATTGCCAAGCTAAGAGATAAAGTTGTTTCCTTAGACTATACTTTATCCTGAGTATTTCTCATGATCTTGCTATCTATAAAGGGGTATATGACAGGTGATAGGGTTATTCTTTACTAATCCAAATTTTCTTGTCCGATAATGTTTTCTGTAAGTTGTTCCCCTTATCAAATTGTATGGTAAATTGAGGTCTTTTGTACTGATATTTTCCTTGCGAACATGAGTCATTCAAACACATTTCGATAACCTACTTTTGAATAGCATACTATTCTTGTGAATGAAGTGTCTTAGTCCTCATGAGCATCATTAAATTGGCATAAATGAGTAACTTACATATGATGTCTCTTATCGCTTCATGTTAAATTCTAATGTGATTCGTTTGATATAGACTTCTTCTTATCCGGATAAACCTAAGGAAAGTAAATTTTTTGAACCTGGTTAAGTAGTTGATGTGATGATGAGTAAGTTGTCTTCAATTATTGTGAGTTGTTTGATCCCTGTGGATATGTTATTTCCAATTCTTATGTGAATCATTGATCCAAGGGGAAGAAGGGTTGTTTCATTTATTTTACTTGCATTCGCGCAAGGAAAAAGTTGTGAACGAAGAAAGAAAATTTGGATAGAGTTGTGAGATGCACACTCAGGACTCCATCTAGATGATTTTCCCTCCTAATGTTAAATTTTGTGAAGCAATGTCTAAAATGTGTTGACCCTTCTTGTTTTCAAATCTAGGGTATGTGTTTGTATCCTTAAGGAAGTTTCAAAGAATACGGTTCAAAAAGTTGAGTGGTAGTCTCGGGTTGAGTAAAGAGGTGAGAGATAAGAAGAATTGAAACTGCCTAATGTTGGGTAAGATATAGAATTGAAGAACAAAAAACAGGGATTGGGTAGGAAAAAAAGGGAACAAAAGATTTGGAGTATCCTAATCCATGAGGTGTAGTAGAGTATTGAGAGCACAAACATTACCTTATAGTGTTAGTAAGTGTTACTCTGTATGTTTTTCAGAAGTTGAGATCGTGTGTTGTAGTTTAGAATTTTGTGAGGTATCTTAAGTATTAAGAGATAGTGAGCAGACTTGTGTTGGATGCCACAATGTGTGAAGACTTTTAATTGTGTTGACTTTCAATGAATGATATTAATATGTTTTTATAAGTTTTAATGAAATTTATTTATCCAAGTTTTACAATAAAATTTATCAATATATGTTTTAAAATAAAATATTAATCGAGTTTTGAAAAAAACTATTAATTTATTGACATGTATTTCAAGAATAAAAAGAATTAACGAGAATTGTCTGACTAATGTTTTGATATAAGATCTAGTGTGTTACATAATGTTAAAGCAAAACCATTAAGTTATTATAATATGCGAAAAATATTGAAACAATCAAAAACTTATTTTTGTATCATTGCTGTGAGAACTTCATCATGGGTTTAAAAGGGTTAATTCAATTTAACAAGCATGTGCATTCCAAGGAAGTGACATGAAAAAGCTATGCAATTGGTTTTCGAAGCTTTGTCTGAGTTTGGATTCCTCATTGCAGTGCCAACAATTTGATTTTAATTTCCTGTAAGACGACTTTAAGCTAGCACAAGTTTTATTCAATCCTTTGATAACTGTCTTACGTTCTAGTGACAATTGACAATGCTTTAGTTCAACCAACATGTCTGTGAGTTATGGAATCAACAAAATATGAATTTGGGTCTCCATATGCTAAATTGTCGTTGTTAGAAACTATGTATACCCCTACTAATAATGTTCCCCGGGCGAAAACAAGGGTAGCCAATTTATATATTTTGTAATAAAACTATAATAATGGTGGTATGGCTTCACATTATGACTTTTGAGGAATCGAATTACTCAATGTATTACATTTAAATTTTAGAAGTAAATTAAGTTTTTAGTACTCTTGTTTATGGTTTTGGTCCTTAAATTTTGCAGCAACATGTCATTGTCTTTGAACTTTTTTCATTCATTTTTGCCATTAAGTGCCAACGTATCATTGCTTTTATGATTATTAAACTTGATCACATTTTTTTACCACTAAAAACTGCCAAAACAATGTATTTTAAAAAAGATTAAATCATTTGTCACACTTAAAACTTAAAAAAAATATATAAAAAATAACTCAATAATTTAAATCCCTAAGCCCAAAATCAATTCCAAACATATCAGATTAAATTCCAGATCTACCATCCATTACTGGAAATATGACATACGACGACGGTTTATAACCGTCTTTGAAGCCAACGTTATTGAAAGTGTTGACTTTTGACGACGGTTTTAAAAAACCATCTTAAAGAACACATTCTTCTAAGACGGTTCTTAACAAAGAACCGTCTTAGAATGATACCAAGAACCATCTTAGAATTGTTTATTTTCTAAAACATGCTTTTGAAAGTCATCATGTATTCAATTGTGTTTTTGAATAAAATAAATATAAAACAGAATAATATTAATTACTCATTTAATTTATTTTCTAAAATATACATTACATTTTAATTAACTATTGGAATTAAGGATATATTGTAAACAATGAATAATGCACAAAAAATTAGTTGTTTGACAATAAAAAATATGAATTTCAACTTTCAGGCTTTCTGCATTGGAAAAATGTTAGTAGTTTTTTTTGTTTTTTTTATGAATATGGATGTGTGGGAATGTCTATTTATTTAGCGATGTAATCTACCTCTTTTGTATGATGGTAAGTTTATGGTATAATACCATATAGGTATTTAATTAATTTCTATGTTTTTGGGACAAATTTTTTCCTTGTATTTTTTGTTACATCCTTTACAGCCATGTTATGACAATACACTTACAAGGTTAAAATTTTTTGTTTATTTATTTGAGGGATATATTATGCTTACTTAGATTACACAAATGAGTTGAAAAGCCCATCATCCAATTCGTGACCTAGTTTATTAACACTTCAATTAGCTAAGAATTCTCACTCATCTGTGAAACCAACGAAGATTAAGCTTTTACAATTGACTTGTTATTTGTCCATGGGATAATTCTTTATATACTAATATAATACCTTATAAGAATAATGATGATAACAATGTTTTGACACCTATATATTTGTTTGCAATTTTATTTTTGTTCCCACTAATGGGATGTTTGATGTCCCTCGACAATTAATGTTCACCAATTGAAGTAGCCCCATGTTGCTTCTATGTCGTTTGCTCATTTGGACTTTTCCTAATTTATGTGTATCTTGGATGCCATTCCAAAGATTCAGTATAATATTTTTTATGTAAAAAGTTGTTTTTATTGTGATACACTTTTGAACCCAATTGATTGAGCTATAGAGCTCAGTTAATTGTTGATGCATTTATCTAGGCTTAGATCAACTTAGCTCAATGAACTTGTGGTATTATTGATGCAGTTATGATGTTATTTTGTTTCAGTCAGCTTATCCTTTCAGTTAAATTATACTAACATACTTGCTTAACCAAAATCTCCATGCAAGCTTCTCACATTTGAAGCCTTCTTATCATTATGGATCACAGGTCTTGGCTTTGGGGGAAAAAGCCACACATAAGACAAATTTAGCAACTAACAAAACAAATCCGACTTCAAAAGAAAATGGAGAGGTCATGTAATTATGTCTTGCATCAACTATTTTTATTCTCATATATATTTTGCTCTATTCATAAATGCCATGGAACTTTTAGGTTCATATATTGATTAAGATGACTATTATAGTCTCCCTACATCTTTAATGTCTAGAATCTTTAAGAGAACTAATTAGTAAAAATGTTAATCCAAAAGGGCTTTTTTCCTGGGCCTGTTATCTTGAAATATTTTATAATTATAAAATGGACATATTAATTTTGTATGTACCTATTTGTTAGAAACCCAGAATTCTGGCCCATAACTTTGTGGAATATAATGCTTTTTTATTACTTGATAAAAATAATTAGTTTTTTGTCTTGTTTTATTTAGGTACAGACTCATGTAATTGATAAAGAAAAATTGGAGAAAGACTTAAAAAGATTAAATGATAAGCTTGCTTTCACACTTTTTGAATGCAATGCTAAAGATGAGCAAATCAAGAAACAAACAAAAATTGTACAAGAAGCAGTAGCAGGTAATATTCAATTATTCATGCAATGCTAAAGATGTTTCTCATTTCCCTTCAGTTCATGAATTTGGACAATAATAGTCATCAATTATTTATTATTCTTAGAGTAATTTAACCAGTTTTTTTTTATTAAAGTTTCCTTTGAAGAATGGGAGAAAGAAAAAGCTGAAATACTATATATGAAGCAACATCTGAATGAATCTATACAACAACATTTAGTTTATAAAGAAAGAGTGGCCCGCCCAATTTGATGGTGTTGTCAAGGAATGTATGCAACAGTTACATTTTGTTAGAGAAGAACAAAAACAAAGGATTCATGATGTTGTGATGAAGGCTTCTAAAGAATTTGAAGAAGCACACATAGTTTTCGAGGAGCAACTATCAAAGACCAGTAAATCGCTTGCTAAATCTGGGTTGAAAATTCTTGTCTTAATAAGTCTAATATTGATAAAGAAAATTTGATTGAAGATTTGAAAAGACAATTGGTTCATGGAGAGGTTGATCATAATGCACTGATGCTTCTCATAAGCTGCACTTACAGAGTGTAAAAAAATTGCCAACTTAGAATCAGAATGTCAGAGGCTGCGTATTATGGTTCAAAAACTATTACCAGGTGAAACTTGCTTGGCATAAATGAAAATGAAGTCAAAATGTTGGCACACGATTCACTTGAAATGAGAAGGAAAAACTTCAACTCAACCAGTGTAGTGGTTAAATCTTCACTTGACAGTTCTCCTAAGACTACCATTAGAAGAATCACTAGTTTGACAGATCAACTATGTGGTGTGGAAGAAGAAAACAAAACTTTGAGATAATCGCTAAATAGGAAAACAAATGAAATCCAATTCTTAAGATTAATTCTTGCTCACACAACTTCTAAACTGATGCGACTTGAGTCATACATTGAATCTAGAGGTCATGTAACCTTGGAGCAGCCTAAAAGTAATCCTGCATTACAAAACATATCTTTTCCATCAACGACTGACATTGGCAGTGAGGACAAGGTTAGTTGTGCTAACTCCTGGGCTTCTACATTGATTTCCGAATTGGGGCAATTTAGAAGTGTAAAATAGAAGGAATCAATGTCATGCAAAAGTGTTGGACCTTCAGATATAAGCCTAATGGATGACTTCCTTGGAATGGAAAAATTAGCAGTGGTCTCTGTTGAAAAAGCCCCTGAAATTTCTTGTCCTTCTTTAGAAGAAAATAATGAAATAAATGGCCTGCCAGAGGCTAGACCGAATAGGATTAGCTCTAAAGTAATAAGTAAGGCGATTATTGAAGTTTCAGATCATTTTCAAAGTTCTCTACGTCAAATTAGGAATCATGTTCCATTGACATATTAAATGGTGATATTCCTGGTTGGCTTCGGGATGTAGTAAAAGTGATCTTGGAACAAAAGTGTTTCACTCATAAGAACCTTGATGACATATGTGAGGGTATTAGATTGGCTTTGAGCTATCTAAATAATGCAGATCAATGTGGGTTTGATTGAAGAAAAGGCCATCCATTTGATGGATCTAAGACTCTCCATTTTAGTTAGCACACCTTATGGAAACCGTTGAATAATTCTATGGTAGATCCATGTGGTGAAGTAAATGTTGCCGATATTTTATCAATAAAGGGAACTAAACAGCAACCTCAAAGAGATCTGAGCCAATCAATAGGTAAGATAATTGATTTTATTGAAGGGATTAGCATGCCTGCTGAGGATTATGATAATTCATATTCCTTGTACAAAAAAGATGGAAATATCCGTACACATAAGAATCAAGGAATGCTAATAGGCTACATGGTCCATGTTTTCCAGTGGAAAATATCTTAACTCGGGAATGCCTTGCAGCAATTTCTCCATGTGTGTTACGATTTACTCAATGACAAGGTTGATATGAAAAATTTGCCACAAAACTAACGATAACTTTGGATTGGATTATGAATCACTGCTTTTCACTTCAAGATGTTTCTAGTATGAGGGATGCCATTAAAAAACAATTTGATTGGGATGAGACACTAAGTGAAAATGAAGCTGAAACAGGGATGTTTGCAGACACAGATAAGTTGCATCTTCCCAAAGAATAGTTATCATGTTTGCCTGTGCTAACTAATTTAGATTATGATGATTTTCCAACTGAAGACATGCAATATGTTGATAAGGAAGAAATTAAAAATTTTGAAGATAAAGTAATCAGTTCTAAATCTGAGAAAAAAGCCTTGGAAGGGAGGCTCCAATCAGCTATAAATCAACTTCAGGAATCAGAGAAAACTATTAACAACTTCAAATTGGAGTTACAAACCTTGAAAGAATTGAATCGAATACTTGAGGAGCAAGTACAAAATCATGCATTCATAAATGTAGATCTTGACACTCGGCTAACAAAAACTAATTTAAAAGAGGCTAATCACAAAGTTTTTGCATTAAAAGTGGAACTGAAGAACAAAAATCAATATTGTGAAGATGCATTGAAATTCAGCTCCAACTTGAAAGGTATCCGTAATCTAATCTTTCAATATTTGTTACTTTATAATATGATTTTCAAACATTTAGCTTTTAATTTCTTATTTCAAGATTGCCACAATCACATATCATCAAATTTATCAAAGAAGTGGTCAGACAATGATGTTAATCAAAGAGATAAGCCACTGCATACTGTAAGCTCTTCACAGTCTCATTTTATTCCCTTTTGGCCTTTACTCAATGGCTCATACCCATATCATATTACTATTACTATCTTGTTATATAACATTTTGGAAGATCTGAATAGTATATAACTCTAAGGTTAACTTCAATTTTTAAACTAAATTGGGAGATCCCAGACCGAATCATGATAAGCAAGTTGTCATAGATTGCTTTTAAATTCTTTTGAAGCATTGAATGCTAGAATTATATCCAATATTCAAATTTCTTAAAATAAGAAATACCATGGAAATTGGCTCACTGGGATTTGTTTTCCTTCCAAATACAGACCGATTCATACTGACTATTTTATATCTTGTTGCATGTTAAGCAGAAAATATTAACAGAAATAATGAAGTGGAAGAAAAATAAAGGGAACCCATTGACATTAACAACAATAGACAAAAGACATATATTAATTTTACATGGATGAAAAATGTTGCATTAGTATGAAACGATCTTTCGTCTAACCCCAGCACCGAAACATGATCAGTGGTACCAACAACTCTGAAATTCACTCCCAGCTAATGATCAATGAAATGGAAGAACAATATGTTCAAACTGAGCAGAGGCTTACAATGGTTGATATAGTACTTGACGTGGAGGAGGGCACTTCTAATTAGTTGCAGCACCTAATGTGCAAAAGGGACGACGAAACCAGTGTCAAAATTATTTGTTTACAAGTTTCCTATAAGCACCACAACAAAAATAGCATGTTTCAGACTACATAACTACTTACATTGACTCAATATGAATAGAAATGCTAGAGTTTCAATAAGTTCATGTTATAGTAACATTCAACGCGTATGCACATCTCATGAACCTACGGAGTTAGACAAAGGATTATGTATGATAGGTATAGAAGGGAAATTAAAGGGAGTGGAGTATGAAGAAGGTTCAGGTGTAGAAGAAACAGACTCAAACAAAGCTGAATATTGATATTTAGACTCATTAATTAGAACATATTTAGACACAAATAATCTTCCACTTGGAGAAAAACACTTGTAACCCTTATGTGAGGTAGAATGGCCCAAGAAAAGACATTCATGAGAACCCTAGGGCCTTCCCTTGGATCTCTTGCCCAATCTACTTGAAGTTTTCTATCCAATGTCCTTGCGGGATAGGATTGCATCATAGGGTACCCTAGAAATGCAGGATTTTTCAGCCCTTGTATTTTAGGACACCTAGACTAGTTTGTGTATTAAGGGTAGTGTTGTAATTTTATATGCATTAAGTGAATATTTGATGTGTGTATTGCGAAATAAATTTAATTGAATTAGGAGAAGCCCAATCCAATTAAATTTTAGAGGGGGAGGTGAGCATTTGCTTGCTACACCTCATTGCCACATCATATAGTCGCACTTTGTGCATGTCCTTCATGCTTTAGATGCCTCATGACACCTAAGCACACTTAGTGGAGAATCTTGGACTAGTGGGCTGAACCATAGCTAAAATTTACTAATCATAATTATTGAAATTTTTGCTATAAACTTTGGCTCTACAAATTCAATTTCAAATTCAAGTGAAATTTGAATAAAAATTCAAATTTCCTTCCAATTTTGTGTGACACTTAGGCTATAAATAGAGGCCATGTGTGTGTATTTTTTCAACGTTGATCATTTGAGAATTACACTTCAAAGTTCAGACCTCATTTGAGGCACAAAATTTCGTGCTCCTTCTCTCCCTCTCCCTCCACTCATCTTCCCCTACCTTCAAGCTCTTATCCATGGCTTCCTACGGTGGTGAGCTTCTTTTTGACTCATCTTCTCCTTGAAGTGGCATCTCCAAGCATCTTTTTTCCTTCTCTATTCCACTGCCATGATCTTCAAGAAGAAAAGGACTCCATTGATGAAGAAGACCCAAGGCCTACAAGCTCCACATGGAGCTACGTCATGTGGTATCAGAGCATCTCCATCTAAGTGATGTTCTTTTGCTTCCTCTATCTTTTTGTTCGGTCAGTTCAATTTAATTCCTTGTTCTTCATCTTATTCTCCATGTATATCCTCCATTGTCCTGTGATTTGGTTATGTTTAGAGTAGATTCAAAAAAATAAACTGATTAAATCTTAGATCTACACTTGATCTTGTATTTCTATGGTTCAAATTTTATAGATCCACTCTTGAATCATGTTTTTGTGTTGATTTTAGGTTCTATCATTTTTTTAGTCATAATCTTCTTGTGCTGAACCTTTAGATCTAAATTTTCTTCCAAAATATTGATTAGAAAAAAAACACAAAGATCTAAGTGTAAATCACTTATTCCATGTTGTCTTAGAGTCATGTTTAGTCATAATAATTGTCACATTATGTTTTAAGTTTGTGTTGAATTTTGATTTTGTTAATTGAATTCTAGATACATTTGTTCTTGTATTCTTGTCATTTTTAGCCTATCTTTTGAATTTTGAGTCTAATTCATGCATGTTATTTAGTTCATAACATGTTCTAAATCAATTCCTAGAAGTAGTCTTGTTGTAAATTTTGTTTTGTTTTCTAAGTTTCCTATATGATGCCTACCAAGAACTTGAGTTGTGGTGTTGAGTTGTGGCTGGATTTGTGAATCAAAATAAGTCTTAAGCTATCTTGAATTGTGTTATTCAAGACATTTGAGCATAAGCAAACACAAATTGTAATTATCCAAGCCTTAAGCAACATAAACACTACTCTTGGTTTCTAGGTTGAAATCGTTGGTGCTGGCAGCTTAAACATACGTACTTGTAAAAATTATTGGGAATTGGTCAATGCGAATTTTGAGTTGAAATGTTTACTGAATTTTCCAGACATACGGAAAAAAATTATAAAAAAAGAACCAAGTGATTTGGATAAAAGGAAAAAATATGGAAAATCAGACAAGTTGGCAGCAAAATCAGTGTCCAGGAAAAAAAGTAAAATGGAAGTGTGCTTGTTGTTTTGGCTCAAAATTTTATCTATAATTAGTGCCTATTTTATACCAATCTTAGTTCTGAAACTTCAATTGAAAATTAGTGTGAAAAAAAGTGCCAAAACTAGAGGTTTCTTGAGTTTTTTTTATAGTTTTTTTTACTCTACTATAGAGTCATTCTAAGTTTCTCTTTGAGTCCTAGCTTTCTTTTATGTGATTTTCATTGCTTTAATTGTTGAATAATCCTTGAAATTTTGTCTTGTTAAAACTCTATTGGTTTAGCTTTCATTTCATTTTTTGTTCTTTGGTTATTGTTTGTCTCTTTGTTTTCTTGTTTGTGAGTTGCCATATAGGGAATTGGAAAGGAGGATTAGTGTCATCCCTTGAAGAATTTGAGTCAAGAAGCAAGGGGCCAATCACCTTAAGAGCAATTGGACTAAGAAGTACTCCAAATTGAGTGAATCACCAAAGGGAGAACAACCACCAAAATTGAGGACCGTTTTGTAATTTTATAATTGGCTATTTACTTACCTTCATTGCTTTCAAGTTTTTGTAACAAAAAAGCTTTTCATTGGAAGTGTGTTGGGAGCCTCCAATAGGTTACCAAACTTCCATTTGTGTGTAATAATTTTAGGCAATTTTTTCATAGGATAGCGAGTGTTTTGTTGGGAACCTTAAATGTGGTCATCCAAACACTCTTAGGATTCGCCTAGTTTACATTTCTTGCACTTTAATTTCTTGCTTAATTTCATAGCTTATTTCCTTTACCTTCCATTGTCAAACCGCCTAGATAGCTTTCCTTTTACCAATTAGTTTTTATCTTATCTTTCACACCTCTTTTAGTGTTTATTTTGGCTAGTTTCAACCATATTTTCTTTTACCTTTTGTTTTCAAACCCCCAACAAGAAAGAACCACAACTTAGGAACCAACATGAGTCTTCATTCTTCATATAGTGTTAATGGTGAGGGTTCTACTCCTAAGGACCCCTTGTATAAGATATTAGATGAGCTGAGATCCCTTAAGTTGTGGAAAGAAAAACAAGAGAGAAAAGAAAAATGAAAAAATGAGTGGAAGAAATAAGTCAAGATAAAAGAGAGATAATAGGGGAAGACGAAAGAAGGAAAATACTAAAAGAGTTAAGAAAAGAAAAACATGCCACCTATAGTAGTCATGACTCTTGTAAGAGCCTAAGTGAAGAACTTCGTGACTATTATGAAGGAAGGCATAGGTCACATCTTATACCTCACTCCCATAGGAGAGAAAAGGAAAGAAATCCTCAAGAGGCTAACATTAACCTCCCATACTTCCATGGGAAGGACAATGTAGAGGCTTACTTAGATTGAGAAATAAGGATAGAGCAACAACTTAAAAGAAAGTCTACTTCAAAATCTTATGGCTCTCACTCTTATCCAAAGAAAGACCAAAGTCTAGGCATCTTAGGGGCGGCACCTTGTAAGCCCAAAGATGATAAGCGGAAGACAATAGAAAAGCAACCCCCTAAGGCTAGTATGCAAGAAAAGACTAGCTTCATAAAGTGCTTTAAATGTCTTGGAAGAGGACACATTACTTCTCAATGCCCCACCAAGAAAACTATGATTATGAGGGGCCAAGACATTTATAGTAGCCAAGATGAGGCTATTACTTCGCCTTCCTCTAGTGAAAGTGAAGAAGCAAAAGGAGAAGGATCCAGCAAAGAAATCTACCCCCAAGAAGAAGAACAACCTTTAATGGTTAAGGAGTATAAGGAGGTAAGTGTCTCCTCCAAGAGGTTAGCTAAGAAGGAAATTCATTTAGCAATAAAGACAAATATTGAAGAAATTTTCTCTCTTAGACAACCTCCACATCTTCTCCTTTGTAACTTGTTAGCACTGCCACACCTCTTGGGCTTGATATTATTCCTCAAGTAAAGGAGTTGTTGGATGGGGGTTTGGTTCGTAAGAGCTTAAATCCTTGTGCTTTGTTGGTGCCCAAAATAGGTATTATTAGACATCAAATCCATAAAATAGGTGATATGATGAATGTGTTGAGTGGTGCAACCCTCTTTTGTAAAATCACTCATGCGCCCAACATATTCAAGATTCGTGTAGATAAGGACTTATTAGGTAGGTTTGTTCTTATTTTTGGTTTCAATACAAACCTAGGTGCTCATATGGAACACCTTAGGTTTGTCGTAATTTTTTGTAGGAATAATCAACATGAAAATAAAGAAAAAAGTATCTTTTATTCCATTACTTTACTTAAATTTTTAAATAGTGATCAAGGGGTTCCCACGGACCCTAAGAGAATAAAGGTCATTCCTGAGTGACCCACTCCACCAAGTATAAAGGAAATTTGGGACTTCAATGACTTACCAAACTTTTGTAAAATGTTTGTCCCATATTTTTTTATACTTGTATCACCACTCATTGAGTTGGTAAGGAACCGTGTTCTCTCATGGAAAGATGGCCAAGAAAGGAGTTTTCAGTCCTTATCCTACTCTAACATACCCAACACCACTAATACATATGTATTTATTCTTTTTACAGGTGTTGATGAAAGAATCCTTGAGTTTCAAGAACCTCTATATTTGAGGTCAAATCCTTTTCAAGGGGGAGGGAATGGTGCAATCCTACCCCCCAAGGGAATTGGATAGAAGACTCCAAGAAGATTGGCCCAAAGACGTAAGAAAAGGCCCTAGGGTTCTCATGAGCCTTAGGGTATATTTAGGGCTCATGGGCTAAGTATGAGCCCACTTATCTTTGTACAAATTAGATTAGGATTTCATTATATTTGGGTCTTGTATTTAGGACTCCATAATATAGGTAGGGTACCCTAGAAATGTAGGATTTTTCACCCCTTGTATTTTAGGGCACCTAGACTAGTTTTTGTATTAGGGGTAGTTTTGTAATTTCACATGCATTAAGTGAATATTTGATGTGTGTGTTGAGAAATAAATTTAATTGAATTGGGAGAAGCCCAATCCAATTAAATTTTAGAGGGGGAGGTGAGCATTTGCTTGCTACACCCCATTGCCACATCATATAGTCACACTTTGTGCATGTCCTTCATGCTTTACATGCCTCATGACACCTAAGCACACTTAGTGGAGAATCTTGGACTAGTGGGATGAACCATAGCTAAAATTCACTAATCATAATTATTAAAATTTTGGTTTTACAATTTGGCTCCACAAATTCAATTTCAAATTCAAGTGAAATTTGAATAGAAATTCAAATTTCCCTCTAATTTTGTGTGACACTTAGGCTATAAATAGAGGTCATGTGTGTGTATTTTTTCAACGTTGATCATTTGAGAATTACACTTCAAAGTTCAGACCTCATTTGAGGCACAAAATTTCGTGCTCCTTCTCTCCCTCTCCCTCCACTCATCTTCCCCTACCTTCAAGCTCTTATCCATGGCTTCCTATGGTGGTGAGCTCCTTTTTTACTCATCTTATCCTTGAAGTGGCGTCTCCAATCATCTTTCTTCCTTCTCCATTCCACTGCCATGATCTTTAAGAAGCAAATGACTCTATTGATGAAGAAAATCCAAGGCCTACAAGCTCCACATGGAGCTACGTCATTGGGTTTCCAATAAAAAAAACATTTTGTTTCCTTCCAAAACATGTGGGACACCATTCAAACACTTTAGATGCTGCATTCATTTGCAAGTATTTTTGCTTTTGCTATAAGAATTAAAAAAATTCCTAATGAAAATCATATTTAAAAATTATTTTTGGTTCTCGAACATTTGCTCAATATTAAAAAAAAAATGACCTTATTCCCTACATTTTCATAGTAAAATCAATTTTTGATTCCAGAAAATTTGGTCAAAATGGACCTTATTTTCTACATTTTCAAAATCGTGATTTTATGTGGCATTCTCATGGCTAACATTTGACATCCATGTCAATCGTTAGCCACATCAGGAAAAGTTTAAAAACTACTAAATTTGATGAATTTTCTACGGACCATAATGATATTTAACCTTAAAAAATGACAAGTTTTAGAGAGTTTGGTTATGCTCGACAAGGCATTTCGGCTAACTTCTAGATTCTTTTACTAACTGAAAAGCTCATTTGATTGTTCAGTAAATAATTTTTTAGTAGTTTCTCAATAGTTTCTAGCATTTTTTTAAACATGCTAGCTTCTAAATTTTTATATTTTCTTCCTTTTTATCTTTAATGTATTTATCAAATTTCCTACTTACCCTTTTTAAATAAATTAGGATTTTATTGTTTTTCTTTTTTTACTCATTTATATGTTTGTTGTCTCCTTTTTTTCCTCCAACATGCATATCTGCTCATTTTATTTCACAATGTGCATAGTAACCTTTTTTCTCCATGTAATGTATTTTTAATGTTTTTTCAGTCCACATATAATGCTTTGATATGTTCTCTTTACAATATTTTGAATTCCTCTGTATGAATGATTAAAAAAAACAATAAAAAAGAAACATAGATTATTTTATTTTTTATATTATGCTTTGGATATTTTTATATTGTATTCTTAATTTAATGATTATATTATTTATTTTATTAATTTAGTATTATAAATTAAGACATTGATAATGATAGATGATAGGGTTTTTTTAATTATATTTTACATTTTTTATGTTGCAATATTTATTTTAACCATTGTATCACTTATATTATTTAATTTATTATTTCAACACTATATTTTGTCTATTATTTTTCGAATAATTTTATATTGTATGATTTATTTTAACTACTACACTAATTAACTTACTAAAGTATAATGTCTACTTAATTGTATTTTTTAAAATTATTTTAAACTTGATTAAAAATATTTTAAGAAATAGTATAAGATTAATAGTAGAATACTTAACATGAAAAAAATAAAACATAAAATAGTAGAATATAAATATGTTTATTTTTGTTATTTTATACTTTTTAGCTACTTTAATAGTTAGTTTCATCGAATACTTCTAATTTAATAAACTAGCTTTTCCGTTTCAATTACCAACTAACTTTTAAGCTAATTTTGCCGAACATAGTCTTTGTTTCATATGGGTTATACTAAGCTAATAGAACAATAGTAATGAGAAACAAAAAGCCTGATTAAAGAAGTGTAATCACTTTCTAGGAGTAGTTCATAATCATAAGTAATACAATCAAGTACTTAACAAATCATAGATGTGGATGTCATGTGATATCCAGGTGACTAACTTGTGAGCAACTAGTTTTACCTATTTTAAAAAATTCAAAGATCAAAACCAACGAAAAAAATTTAAAGACTAAAAACTAGATTTAATAAATCTTTTACGGACCAAAATCGTATTTAACCCTAAAACACATTACAAGTTTTAGAGAGTTTTTTCTTCTAAAGTAAGATCTAAGTTTGTGTTTCATAGGGAGTTATCTTCAACATAGAAAAATAGTTATGGGAATAGAAAGCCCGTGTAATCACTTTCTAGGAGTGGTTCATAATCATTAAGTAATAAAATCATGTACTTAACTAATCTTAGTTTTGATAAGCATCTCTTAATCCTTGGAGTTATCAAAGCAAGGAAAAATCCAGCAATGGTTCCTTTATTCAGTGTCTTTCTAGATCCAAATCCATGGATTACCAATTGGTTTCATGTCAAAGTCAGTCAACTAAGTCGTGGGGAATCAAATAAGCAAGTACCTAGACTATTATGAAAAGAATCAAATTATCTTTGTTCATACATGAGGTTACGAGTTCTTCTTGACGTTCGAAAGTCACTAGTAAAATCATTAAAATTAAAGAAGCTAGGAGGTGAAGCAAAGGACGTATTGATCAAGTATGAAAAGCTTGGTTCATCCTGCTATCTATGTGGCTTACTTGGCCATGTAGATGATTCATGCCGAAAAATCCTAATTATGAGCATTGACTATATATGGAGTTCGAGGATGGGGCCATGAAATTCGAGCAGAGATTGGATCAACTAGAATAGGCAGTGCAAGGTAGCTTAAGCAAGGTGGCAGATCTAACCCTTGGGTCTTTTCGACAGTTTCAGGAAGCCATCAAGGTCCAAGGAGTTAATGTTAGTAAATATTTGTTATATAATTTAAAATTTATAAAAATATGTTACTCATATTAATTCTGTTTTTATAAAATAAATTATTTGTTTTAGAATCGTAAAATTAGATTTCTTATCTTTTCTAAGATTTTACTTTAATGGGTCAATGCAATTTATTACGTATTTGTTTTGATATCTGTAAGTTGATTTCCAACTGTCAGATTGTTGTTGTTGCATAAGGGGTCTATGTGTGTGTGTGCGTGTATATATATATATATATATATATATATATATATATATATATATATATATATATATATATATATATCTTTTTCCTCCTCTTTAGAAAACACACAGGGAGAAAAATTACTTGAGTTCTTTCTCTCTAAATTTTTCTCTTCCTTTTCTTATAAAAAAACTTATTTTTGAAAGCAAGAGCATTGGCGTCAGAAGGTTCGATATCCTTTCGTTGCACACGATCGAAACCAACCTGTTGTTGTCGTATCTTAAGAGAAGAGCGCAATCAGATTTTCCTACTAATGTAGTGGGGGCGTTTTCTCTCTAAGGATAGTATTTGTGCGCTTCAACTCAGGTTAACAAAAATTTTCCCTTAAATTATTTTCCTTTATGCTTATTGTATGATATAGTACATCGTTGATTCATGTTCTCAAACTGTGTTGCTATTGTTGTTTTGTTATTTATGATAAAACTTTGCATTTTTTTTCCATTTATTTATTTTATTTTTCTAACAAGTTAATGCGCGGGATCCAAAAACAATAAATGCTAACAATAATATCATCGAAATCCCAACCTGATTGCATCGAAATTCATGGAGCATTCAAGTGCTAACATTATTGTAGATTCGGTTAGCAAAAATGATCATGAGGCAATCATTGCTACTGACTCATGTCCTAAACGTGCCAACCCACTCTCAATGCCAATCAATACCACAAACATAAATGCTCAACGGACCGATCAGCCATCAACGCTAAATCAAAGCACAATGACTCAACCAACGATTGATGCTATGAACGTTGAAGGCAATCATACGAATGAATTAATTATTGGAGATAAGAAGCGACACTTGACTGATGGCAGCAGCAACATGGACGTGAACGAAACTAATTTAGTGCAACCTTCAAAGAACACTATTGCCCCAGTTTCAAATTCCTCTTTCCCATACATTCCTTTTTTAATGGTGGGCCCTGGCAATCGGACCCGTCAAGGTCAATGAGTCTTTTAAGTTGGAACTGTCGGGATCTGAGTAATCTGAGAGCATTTCCTGCTGTTCACGACTTGGTCTGTGCATACCGTATCAACGTTATTTTCCTTTGCGAGACTCTTGTGAATTCCAAACACTCAACTCCTGTTAATCCTGTCTCCATAAAGGATTTTAGGCCTATTTATCTCTGCAATGTCCTTTACAATATCATTAAAAGTTCTTGCCAACCGCCTTAAACCTCTTCTACCAAATTGTGTATCCCAAGAACACGCAGCTTTTTTGGAAAATCGTTCCATCATTGAAAATGTTATGCTGCATTAGAAATTATTCATCACATGAAATGCCAAAAGAAAGGAAAAGTGAGTGAAATGGCTTTCAAGATTGACATAAGCAAAGTTTTTGACAGAGTGAATTGGAATTTCCTCATTCTTTTGTTAAGGAAAATGGGATTTCATTATAAATAGGTTTATTGGATGAAACTAGGCCTACATATATAGTTCAATTCTCAGTTTCTATGAAAGGAGATGTTGTGGAACCTATAAACCCTATGGCCTTAATAGGGTGATCCACTGCCTTTTTATTTTTTACACTAAGAGTCTTTCACAATTTCCGAAACAAAATGAGTAAACGGGACATATGTAACACCCTATTTTTTTATAAAATAAATTAAAAAATATTTTATTTAAAAATAAATAGAATTTTAAAAAATTAATGAATTTTTTTATAATTAAATAAATAAAGAGAAATAATTTTATTAATTAAACTAATGATCTGAAAGAAAATAAAAGGATGTTTTATTTATTCATTTGATATATATAGAGTAAAATAGAATTTTTGTTTATAAAATAATAAAAAAAAGAAAAAAATAAAGTAAATAGAGTATCCTATCTATAAATAGACATATTATGTCATTTTATGTCAGTTTTTACTTTTATGATACCTCTCCCAAAACACTCTTTTCACCGCATACATTCAAATCTAAATTTGTCCTAATAAAAATATAATTTCATACTTGTTAACTGTTGGATCATTGTGAAATTTGAACACCAGATTAAAAACTCATTTTTGCACATCCCCACCGTTCGGATTTCCAAATTAATGTTTGTGGTAAGAGAAATATTCTTCTCATATAACTTCTTTTTTCAACATACACTCAAATTTATTCCAATAAAACTATGACTCGTTAACTGTTGAATTATCATAAAATTTAACACACCAGAATTTCCAATTAATTTACGTACACCTCTTCCGTTGGGATTTGCAATTTAAATCGTTGGGTTGTCGTATGAAATTTAAACATCGGATTTGTAATTAATTTACGTACACCTAGTTGCTAATTAAATTTATGTTAATTAAGAAAGTTACTTAATCACATGTTTAATTATATCAATCTTAATGAAATATTATTTTTTCAATTTATTCTTTACTGAAACTGAATATTAGAAATAAAAAAAATCTTAGAACTAAAACTTCAATTAAAAAGTATTTAAAGAGAATAGTATTAAGTAGGATAAAATTTTCTTATATTTGAAATAAAAATATTTTGTTTTTCTAATATTTGAGTGCGGAGGAAATTTGTATTTAATTAAAATAAAATACATCCTCTCACACATATTTCTTAACTTAAAAGCTACTACTTTTAAGTGGAGGGCACAAGGAAG